>NC_134471.1:37746767-37861988 GCF_964194025.1 Convolutriloba macropyga | reverse complement strand
AAGTTGTTTAGCACGGAATTCATTTTTGGTTGGTGACTTTTAAAAATAGGTTCGGAATGTCTTTTATTTAGCGGAAAATTAGTCAAAAAAAATTTCGGGCCTCACGCAATACATTTTATTCCGATCTGGTAAATAACGTTTTAATTGAAGTGTATTTTGCTTAGCGAATTTATTGTTAACTGGTATCTGCGACGCGGGATATGCATATTTAGAACTATATTTATAATTGTAACTGGTATTTATTAATTGGTTTTGCGACGCGGGGGACAAATAAAATTCATGCATGTGTACGCGAGTGTCAAATTTGTTAAACGTTTTTGTTGACTTCATGACAGGTTCGCTATTACTTCTGTTATGCGGTAAGGATTTACGATTTATATTATTTTAATAAATTGTGTAACTGAAGTGCAGATTGACTAAATTTTAACTTTAGGGAAATAGCAGATGCGGAAATAAGGTCAAGTTTAGCCAGAATAAATTCCTCATCATAAGTGGAGACCTTTTTAGCATTTTAATTAGGATAGCAAAGAATGCACTCAGCCCCTTTTGGCGCCTGGCAAATGTTCAATTTCAAAAAGAAAGGGTTAAAGTCTATCTATGCAGCGAGTTAAGCGGCTATTGTATGCTTTGTTAGAAATTTTTTTTTCAAAATAGAGAGGATAGCTCTATGATCTGTAATGACTTCGAATTATTTTCCATACATATAGTTTTTGTAATATTGATAGACCAAACGAAACTCAGGAGTTCTAAATCGTTGACACTGAATTGCTTTTCAGAAAAATTTAAGAATATAGATGGGAAAACAGTCCGTTCCCACCCATCTAAAGTTAATTGTTCAAGAATTGCTTTGAGACCGGAACGAGAGTCATCACATTTAACACGTGTTTCAAGATGCGGGTTTTAGTGACAATTTTCTGTGGCATTCACATATCTGTTAACCCGTAAAATCAATTTTTAAATCTGTATGTGCCAGTCATGTCAGCACTTCTTATATTAAAATTGCAATGAATAGCTGTATCTGGGTCCAAAATTAGGTATATGCGCACTTCAAATCTAATGTAGAAAAATAGGTATTACTTTGCGAAGCGGATCACTAATTTGTGGGGAAATGGATTCGATGAGCGTATCAGTGTTTGGCATCTTGTATTGGTTTTTGTGACCTGCTTCCTTTAATATTTTTGAGTGAAGTGCATGTTTCATTGAATGATCGTTTTAACAGTGACTTCTATCGGGGAAATAAATGATTTGTCAAGGCAATTAGTAAGTTTGTTGTGTTTGTCGTCCAGCAACTTTTTGAGTTCTTTGTTCACTTTATCTTGTAAATTAATAGGTACGCCTCTCCCTCTTTGGTAACTAGGTTGAAATGTTTTACGAAATTTAGATTTTGCAACATGATTTTTGGAGCGTTCAAATCAAGATATAGGGTCGGGAAATTTAAACGCTATATGTTCTTTGAATTCAGAGTGTGGTGAAATAAAATTAGCTTGATAACCTTTCTGTGAAGTTGACTGAGTTACTGTGAAAGCTAACTGCTCGAACAGATCACAACCAGTTAGAGGCTTCAGGCCGTCTGCAACAACCGTAAACGAAGCGAATCGAGTGTTCCATCCGTTACCCATTACGGGATTTTGGATTTTGCCTTCAATTTGGATTGACTCTTTAGAAAAAGTTCTAAGTTTTCGGTTTGCAGTTTCGCCCACCCAAAACGCATGTGAACTGCTGTTGACTACCAATGATGCTAGTGAATGATTGAGAATGCTGCATGCGCTTCCGGAGTCGACGAGAAATGTTGTGGAAATGCTACCGATTTTGATCGGCATATTGAGGGTTTCAATTTTTGCAAGATAATTTTGGATTGTTGCTACCATGTTTATTATCGCCACTGCTCTGCTATAGTAAGATTCGCACAGGTTATTGACCGAATCTTCAGGGTGTGGATCTTTGTCCACTGTAATTACTGATCTTTTCTTTCGGTTTCGCGGCTTTTGGTTTTTTTGCGTTCGACAAACTTTAGCCAATTGGCTTAACAAACCACAGTTTTTGCATGTTTTGCCCTTGGCAATACACTTACCCCGGTGATTTTTTTTTAAATGAGTTGTTCTTACATTAATTAAATCGGAACACTTTTTCCGGTCATTTTTAACGGATTAGTTAATGTAGCCTGCCGACACTGATCAAGAGAAAAATTACGTCGCTGGTGATTTTGCTTCGTTTCGCATCAATCCCATTGCGTCAAATACGCCGCAATACCATTTTATCCTCTGGTGGCATGCTCAGCACATAGTAGAATCTAATTTTTCACAACAAAACAGTGGACACAATTTGTCTTTTTCTTTTCGATATTTCAAAATTATTTGGTTTGATTATACAGGGAGCAACTTTGATCAGGGAAAACATTTTTATGAGCGAAAAAACTGAAAAATCGTAGTGAGCGACAACTGAAGATGCTGCAGTTTTTGAATACAGGGAATTGTGAGCGGACTTCAAATCTAAGGCCTTGTTCAGCTCAAAAAGATCGTAATTTTTACATTTTGCACGAGATATGGATAAAAATTACAGTTATTACCCTGCAGAATATTGTCATTTTTGTATTTTAGGGTTTCAATAACCTCCCCCTCTTCGGGGAACAGAGTTTCAAAGTTGCATTCAATTTAACCCAAGAATGAGGTTTTTTGCTGTAGTATAATAGATAAGTCTGATAATGAATCCAAGTTTTTGGCAGAGAATTTAAAAATTTCTCAACGACAATTAGGCCGTCCGCGTGGATGGTGAAATACTGATCTCCGATTGGATGATTTATCCAACAGAAATTTGATTGGGGGGTCGTTTAAATAGGATTTGCCTGTTTAAGAAAAGACGTAGAGTAGGATTAATTATTTGCACAGCTAGTTCAAAAACTAGCTTTATTTGAACAACGGATTTTTGTGTTATGATAGTGCAAAAATTAAACTTCACTGCTTCTTATAAAAAGAGATTTTTTGAGCACCAGAATTTACTGCTAGTGATCAGGCAATACTAATGAGGCTATTGTACATTAGAACTAGATGAGAGGGAAATCAAAGTGTTCCTTTCTGAGAATCGTATTTCAGATCAAAATGTCCTATTTAAAGAGCAATTTTTGCCCGTGGGTTGCGCAGGATCATTATGTGTATAATCAAATTAGAGATTTATTAAAACATACAAATAAAAGCCCTGCTACAATGCAAGGCTTGAGATGATGGTTGGAGAAGGAATAATATCTCTAATATACAATTTTAGTTTCGAAATAAAACAGAAGCGTTTCAAAATTTCCGTTAATTTTTAGTTCGAGCGTAAACTAAAAGCAACGAGCCCTGAATGCCAAGCAGCAGCATCGAACTGAGTGTAAGAGCTTTATCGAATGTGGTGGAACCAGGAAACAGCAAGAGATGCTGAAAATTTGTACACACTTGTATGCGTTGGCTGCTATCCTGGGATCTGGGTTCCTTTTTAGCGACAAAACTCTAACATGAAATTTCATAAAACTATTAATTTTACTAGAGCTCCGTTTCGGAAATGATTTTGATGAAGCTGATTTAAATTTTTTTAATTTTGTTTTTTTAATTATCTGAATATTGAGTTCTTCGTAGTCTGACATCAGAATAGGTTTGGTTAAGGTTAGATTTTATTTTTACTGTGTGGTGCGTTGATTTATTGAAAGCGCTAACTGTATGGTATTTGGATGCAGTACTTTACAAACTACTTTGGGACTAAATAGATTTCTAAGATATGTTGTGTTTTCATTGTACTTATTGCTCATTTTATATGGGCTGTCAGGCCCGCCCCGGCACGTGGGAGCGATAGTTGAGTGTTCAGCTGTTTGTCGAGATGCTAATTGTTGAGCGTGATTTTTCGTGCTATCAACAATAGGCAAAACCACATATTCTTGCTTGGCAATTTTTTTGAGTGTTTAGGCTCGTTTATTGAGTACTGGTAGAACCTACTATCATCGTAGACTTGAGAATCATTATAATTAGTACTATCCATCACAGGTACAAATCTAATTTTCTGCATTAAAGGTGTATCCCAAAAATCGAAGAGTGCTTCTGTAACACTTTCAAGTGTTAGCTTGTAATTGCATTGTCTTTAGTATAAAGACTAAGGATTTTGTGTCTGAGGCTCAGATCAAAATATTGGAAGACATTACCCTCTATAGTACTCTCGTTGCAATTGTGCATTTCTACTTGTCACTCACATTGTTCTCTCGAGTCGGAGAACTGTTTACCAACAACAGTTGCAAAGGCGTTGCTTGAAGTGTAGTCTTTAGAAATTGTGTGTAAAATAGCCATACTGAGCTGATAAAGCCATCTTGTAGCTAATATACCCGTATTCGTGTCATTTGACTCAGCCAATTGTAGCAAGTAAGCATTTATACCATGAATGAACCATTATTGAATTCTTCTTACTTGCTGATTATTGAACACGCGAACTCTCTACATCACCGCATACTAAATTTTTGCGTAAAATGACTGAGTACTAGATCAAAAACAACGTACCTTATTATAACTTTACAAAGCATAATGAAGAAAAATCCGATTTTTGTGTTTAGCTATTAGCATAGGTTTTGTTTGCTCTTTTTGTGTACGAAACGTTTGAATAAACGCTAGCTCTGTTTTAAGTGTATTTTGTTCGGTAGAGAGGATGTGTCCTCAGGATAGCATAAGTCTGTGTCTTGGTATTAACAAAAGCAAGCCGATCTTGCTGGTAAATAAAGTGGTTCAGCCACAACTATTACTTCCATTTCTAATAACTGTGGATGATATTTTTCCCTTTTCCATAACTGTTCCATATCTGATAATAACTGGGTATTTTTTTAAATTCTAAAGCAGGAATATTAAAACACACTGCTCTAAAGAAAATGTGACAGAAGTAGACGCCAATCAGGTTGGACGTTTTTTCTTGTGTAACCCAAACATTATAGTTTGCTTCACATTTTCCGTCAGTGTCAAAGTATTCTGCTACTGAAGTGTTGCCGAACATACGAATTTGGGATCCCTTATAGAACTTCATAATGCTTGCTGCTGAGAAAATGCTCATGCAAGGGTTGAGGTTTTGATGTTCTGAAAATTTGGGGTAATTTTTTATTAAACATATTGAGCCTGGTTTGATTAAGTATTCAATTTCCAATCCACTATTGTTGATTCCTATTTGTGTTCCAGAATTGTGGGTTCCTATTTGTGTTAATTTTTGGAGACTCTGGAACTTTAAGGGTAAGAGACCTGTGATAGAATCGGTATTGGTGATTTGGTTGTAATATTTTGTTGATTGGTTCTGAAACTCACTTTTGACCCAGTCAACAGAGGGAGGAGAGCAGTGTTATTGATCATAATCACCACTTCTTGATGCCTGAAATTGATTGGTGTGAGATTGGAGAGAGAGGAGATTTGAAAATTGTAAATTTAGGTTCATAAAATTTTCTGGAATCAGTTTCATGCGCACCAAACAAATTATTTTTTGGTCGAATGATTTGTTTTTAAAGATACGTTTGTGTTTAGATCCGTATCTGCGATTTTCAATTCCACTATTAGTATTATTTGGGCGTTTTAGTTATTGAAGCACGGCTTACCAGTAAACTGTTACTTTTACTCACTTTTTCCTCTGTTACTTTTTCCTCTGTGAGTTTTCACCTCATTTGTTTATCAATCTTATACTTTAGAGAAATAAGGAAAGAAACGCCCAAGATTACGGCAATAGTTGCAAAAGCCATTTCACATTAGGGTCCTTTAAAATCCTTGAGTTAATAGCGCTAATTTTTTTCTATTTCTAATTAGGGAGGAAAGCTCTTTAATTTGTGCTTCAAAGCTACGGAATTTATCATTTGGTTGCTTAACTTTGCCGTCAGTGCTGACAGTAAATGATAAGTCTTCTAATATTAACTGATTTTGTATTTCACCCCGTGTTTTTGTACGGATTTTCTACTCTCTATTCATGCGGTTTACTCTTTAGGGTAAGGGTTGTACTCCTCTTATAGCAAATTCAAGATAACCTTGCTCCCTTTGATTCTGCTGTATTGTTAGTTTTCTGGCAATTGAATCAGAATTTGCTAATTATGCGGGTATTTTTCAGGCCACCCCCTATCAACAGCGTGTTAAATAAGGCGGAAAAACTATTTTTTAATTACCTTTTTTAACTAGTGGCTCCTACCACTTCTAGCCAGTTTTTAAAATGATCACGACTCTCTGTGAAATCGATTTCGAAATTTTTTATACTTTTGTCGAGATTCCTTGTGCGGTCTACAGCATTGAACCGCTCGAATACGGTTTCTGTTTTTAGCAATTCGAATAGCGCTTGCTGTGCTTTCCGTGTATATTGTCTTTCGATTATAAAATTGAGAAAACACGGTGTGATATTTAAATAATCTGTGCGATAGCTGCCCGCAAAGAGACCAAAGAGGCATTATAGATCTGTAATGCCCAAATAATGATAATGGGTAGTTGAACTCGTAATTTAAAACTCGTAAGTTAGTAGTGCAGTTATTTTCCTCAACGTTGATCTTTGCTGTGAGGACATTTTCTGTTCTGTTTTATTGAATACACGGGAGTTTACAGGAACAACTCGTTCCCGTTGTTTTGCCTTGTGTTAAAATACTACCAGTCCTTAATTTGATGAGTGCGCCTGTATATGAAAGAGACATTTTGGGTCTGGGTTAGCAACAAAAATTTTGGTGCAAATTTTGCTAGTTGTTTATCAAATACTTGTGGTAGCTATCTTGCAAACCGCAGTTTGAAACATTTTTATGCTAATTATATAATGGTTTTGCGTCCATATGATATTTATGACCCGAATCGCATAAAATCCTGTTGCCCGTTATGCGTTGAGGACGTCGCTTTTTGATTCTGGTAATTTTAAATTTTATTACTCGACATAGTGTGCATAGCTCTTACTTGCATCTATTGATCGAGTATGGAGTACTTCTTGAACAATTTAGGAAAAAATGAAATAGTCCTTTACAATTGTTCTGAACATAGAAAAAAGTTTCTTTTTTGGGTTAGAATAGCGTTTTGCATCATTTGTGAAATCAATTCCTATTTGAACATCATTTTTTCACAATTTCATCACCTACAACGAAAAATGTTTCTGCAATGCATTCTTTTGTGTCTTTTATAGAAGACGGCATTTGCCTAATCTCGTCTTTAATTACCTAAAAAAATTTTTAAATCCCGAGGAGTTAAACACAATTTGGAGTAATGTGAAAATTTAGAGTCCAGTCCATTTTGTATTAGTCTGCAAATAGCCTTTGGGATAGCTATTTATCTGTTGTGCTCCATTAAATGTATATTTTCACGTTCGAAGAGTGCCATTGTAACACTTTCAACTGTTTGCTTTCTTTTGTATTTCTTTAGTAATTAAACTAACGTTTTTTTGTCTGATCTCATAGCGCGGTCTTTAGAAAATTTGTGTACAATAGCCATACTACAGTTTCGTATTTACTGTTTCGCGTATCTAAACAATTATTACAGGTAGTACTGTCTTTTAACTCAGCCTCTTGTACTCAGTTAACAAGTTTTCTGAGCATAAAGCAATTATCGAGTTCCTCGAATTTGTTCAGTACTGAAGATGTGAACTAAAATCTCGCATGTTTAGTTTTGGCTTGTTGCGACGTAGTACAAAATCACATTCAGCGTATCCGATTATACACCTACAAAAGATAATAGTGAAAATTCCTGTTTTCATTTTTTCTATAAGTATAGGTATCGTTTGTTCTCTTTGCGTACAGAGCGTGTTAACAAATTTAAGCTCAACTTTATCTGTTTTGTTGTGCAGTCGAGAAACAGTTCCCATAAAGTAACATAAATCAGTGTTTTGGTGTGTATTCAAGTAAGTCGGTTTTGTTTGTTTGTAAAGCGGTGGAGCCGAAACATATGCTTTCATTTCTGATTATTCTGGATATTATTTTTTGTTATTCAGTGTTCCATAACTGTTTACTCCTGTGTTGTTTAAAAATTCTACAGCAGGGAAATCCAAATACAGTGCTTTAAAAAAATGAAATAATTCGACGCCAATCAGTTTAAACATTCCTTCTTGTGTAACCCATACTTTATAGTTTCCTCTATACTCTCTATCAATGTCAACGTGTGATGTCACTTTAGTTTGGCCTAGCATATGACTTTAGGATCCCTCAGAGAGTTTCGTAATATTTAGTGCTGAGAAATTCTTCAAGCAAAGTTTGGGGTTTTGCATTTTTAAAAAATTTTCGATATTTTATTGTTGTACAACTGAATTGATTAGGCACTCAAGCTCCATTCCACAATTAAACTTATTTTCATCTCTCCAGTGGTAAAATATTACAGATTCAAGTCAATCCTTGATTAGGAATTACTATTTGTAATTACTTTTAAAGACTTTAGACGTTAAAGGAAAGAAAACTATGATAGCATCACAATAGTTGGTTTGTTCATAATTTTCAGTTGTTGGTTTTGATCCTCTATTCAGTGGACAGATTGGGGTTGATTACCATAATAACTACTACTTGATGCCGAAAATTGGTTGATTTATGATTGCAAAGATAGGAGCTTTGAAAATTCTGATTTAATGTTCATAATGTTTTCTCGCATCAAATTCATGCGGATCAAAACTGATTATTTTAGGGAAATTTTTATGATATGATTTGTTTTAAATGCTGCTTTTGTGTTTGGTTCTGTATCTGTGATTGTCAATTCCACTTATTGTGTTATTTGGAAGCTTGTGGTTATTGAAAGCTTTTGATTTCGATTAAGTATTCAATTTCTAATCCACTATTTTTATTTGTCCTTCAGGTGGTGAAAAAATACATATTCAGTCAAATCCAAAATTGTGGGTTCCTATTTGTGTTAATTTTTGGAGACTCAAGAACTTTAAGGGTAAGAAACCTGTGATAGAATCGGTATTGGTAATTTGGTTGTAACTTTTTGTTTGTTGGTTTTGAACCTCACATTTTGACCCAGTCAACAGAGAGGGGAGAGCAGTGTTTTTGATCATAATCTCCACTTCTTGATGCCTGAAAAAGATTGGTGTGAAATTGGAGAGATAGAGGATTTGAAAATTGTGAATTAAGGTTCATAACTTTTTTCGGCATCGGTTTCATGCGCACCAAACTAAATATTTTAGGAAAACTTTTGTTCGAATGATTTCTTTTAAAAGATACTTTTGTGTTTAGATCCGTATCTGCGATTTTCAATTCTTCCACTATTAGTATTATTTGGGCCTTTTAGTTATTGAAGTACGGCTTTCTAGTAAACTCTTTCTCTTACTCACTAATGATGGATGTTTTTTCTTTTTCCTCTGTGAGTTTTCACCTCATTTCTTCATCAATCTTAAATTTTAGAGAAATAAGGAATGAAACGCCAAAGAATACTGCAACAATTGCAAAAGCCATTTCACATGAGGGTCCTTTAACTTCCTTGGGTTAATAGCGCTAATTTTTTTTTCTATTTCTAATTTGGCTGGAAAGCTCTTTAGTTTGAGCTTCAAAGCTACTAAATTTATCATTTGGTTGTTTAACTGTGCCGTCAATGCTGATAGTAAATGATACGTCTTCTAATATTAACTGATTTTGTATTTCACTCCGTGCTTTTGTCCGGAATTACTACTCTGTGTTCATGCGGTTTACGCTTTAGGGTAAGGGGTTGTACTCCTCTTATAGCAAATTCAAGATAATTTTGCTCCCTTTGATTCCGCTTTATTGTTCGTCTTCTGGCAATTGAATCAGAATTTTCTATTTGTGCGGGTATTTTTCAGGTCACCCCCTATCAACAGCGTGTTAAATAAGGCGGAAAAACTATACATTAATTCATTAATTACCCTTTTTGTCTAGTGGCTCCTACCACTTATAGTAAATTTTTAAAATGATCACGACTATCTGTCGATTTTTGAATTCTTTTAAACTATGGTCGAGATTCCTAGTGCGGTCTACAGCGTTGAACCGCTCGAATGCGGTTTCTGTTTTTAGCAATTCGATAGCGCTTGCTGTGCTTTTCGTGTATATTGTCTTTAGATTCTGAAAATTAGAAAGCAGGGTTTGATATTTAAATAATCTGTGCGATAGCTGCCCGCAAAAAGACCAAAGAAGCATTATAGATCTGTAATGAAGAAATAAGTATAATGGGTAGGTGAACTTGTAATTTAGAACTCGTAAGTTAGTAGTGCAGTTATTTTTCCTCAACATTGATCTTTGCTGTGAGGACATTTTCTGTTCTGTTTTATTGAATACACGGGAGTTTACAGGAACAGCTCGTTCCCGTTGTTTTGCCTTGTGTTAAAATACTACCAGTCCTTAGTTTAGATGAGTGCGCCTGTATATGAAAGAGAAATTTTGGGTCTGGGTTGGCAACAGAATTTTTTTGTGCAAATTTTGCTTGTTTTTTATCGAATACCTGCTGGTAGCTATCTTGCAAACCGCAGTTTGTAACATTTTTATCCTAATTATCTAAAGGTGTTGCCTCCATATGATAATTTATAATCTGAATCCCCTTGCCCGGTATGCTTTGAGGACGTCGCTTTTTGATTCCGGTAATTTTAAATTTTGTATATCGGTAACTAGTGAAGTTAAAGGTGTTAGTGCATCTTTGAGATCACATATCCAAGAAATTTTACTTAACGTAAACAAGAATTTTATTTTATCTGGGGCAGCTTTTAAAGCGTCTTTACTTAGTAACGTATTATCTATTAACAGTGACTTTCAAGTTTTACTGTGAACATTTCTTGTTAATCTGGCGCTTGTTGTTGGATATTGTCAAAATAAGTGATAGATTGCTTTTTTATAAGCGTTCCAATTGAATAACTCCTATGTTTACTAAAAAAGTTTGGAAGGGGATATGAGCCGTAAATTCCGAATTGAAATATATTTTCACGCTCACCTGCAAAAAAAAACAGTATTGTTATGAGTTTCCCCTGTAAGTGGTACTTGATAATAAGCCCACGATAAGTCACTGCTTGCAAAAAAAGCTCCAATTTCTCTTGTCAAAATATTTGTTCTTAGTCTGTAATTTAATTGGGATTAGAAACCAGCTATTGAGATTGTCCTGCTCTTTCAGCACGCGTATTAATCAAGCTTGTATTAATTTGTCCATTTAATCTTCTAAATTATAACGCAATTGTAGAGATATTAAGCTTGGACATTGCTTATTGAACATTCAATACTTTTTAAGAGGTATATGAAAGTTCTGTTTCTGTATATGGAAATTTATTGCCATATATAATTTTTGGTGATGGGATTACACATCCTCATACATCAAGTAGTAATCAAAATTCATCGTCCGTTAAATCCCTTAGCGTAAACTCAAAATTTTTGAGATACTCGATATAGTGTGCATAGCTCTTACTTGCATCAATTGATCGAGTATGGAGTACTTCTTGAACAATTTAAGAAATCATGAAATAGTTCTTTACAATTGTTCTGAACATAGAAAAAAGTTTCTTTTTTGTTGGATTTGAATAGTGTTTTGCATCATTTGTGAAATCAGTTCCTATCTCAACATCGTTTTTTGACAATTTCATCACCTACAACGACAAATGTTTCTGCAATGCATTCTTTTGTGCGCTTTATAGAAGACGGCAATTGCCTAATCTCGTCTTTAATTGCATAAATTTTTTTTTCAAATCTGGAGAAGTTAAACACATTTTGGAGTAATGTGAAAATCTCAGTCCAGTCCATTTTGTACTAATCTGCATATAGCCTTTGGGATAGCTATTTATCTGTTGGGCTCCATTAAATGTATATTTTGACGTTCGAAGAGTGCCATTGTAACACTTCCAACTGTTTGCTTGCTTTTGTATTTCTTTAGTAATAAAACTAACGTTTTATTGTCTGATCTCATAGCGCTGTCTTCAGAAAATTTGTGTACAATAGCCATACTACAGTTAAATATCGACTGTTTCGCGTATCTAAAATAATTATTACAGGTAGTACTGTCCTTTAACTCAGCCTCTTGTACTCAGTTAACAAGTTTTCTGAGCATAAAGCAAATGTCGAGTTCTTCGAACTTGTTCAGTACAGAAGATGTGAACTAAAATCTCGCATGTTTAGTTTTCGCGTGTTGCGACGTAGTACTAAATCACATACAGCGTATCCGATTATACACCTAGAAAAGATAATAGTGAAAAATCAGATTTTCATTTTTTTCTAAAAGTATTGGTATTGTTTGTTCTCTTTGTGTACAGAGCGTGTTAACAAACTCAAGCTCAATTTTATGTGTTTTGTTGTGCGGTCGAGAAGAAGTTCCCTTAAAGTAACATAAATCAGTGTTTTGGTGTCTATTGAAGTAAGTCGGTTTTGTTTGTTTGTAAAGTGGTTGAGCCGAAACATATGCTTTTATTTCTGATTATTGTGGATATTGTTTTTTGTTATTCAGTGTTCCATAACTGGTTATTCCTATGTTGTTTATAAATTCTACAACAGGGAAATCGAAATACAGTGCTTTTTTAAAAAAATGAAAGAATTCGACGCCAATCAGTTTAAACATTCCTTCTTGTGTAACCCATACTTTATAGTTTGCTCTATACTCTCTATCAATGTCAACGTGTGATGTCACTTTAGTTTGGCCTAGCATATGACTTTAGGATCCCTCAGAGAATTTCGTAATATTTTTTGCTGAGAAATTCTTCAAGCAAAGGTTGGGGTTTTCCAAAAAATTTCGATATTTTATTGTTGTACAATTTAAGCCTGAATTGATTAGGCATTCAAGCTCCATTCCACATTTAAACTTATATTATCTCTCCAGTGGTAAAATAATACAGATTCAAGTCAATCCTTTATTAAGAATTACTATTTGTAATAACTTTTAAAGACTTTAGACGTTTAAGGGATGAAAACTATGATAGCATCAGTATAGTTAGTTTGTTCATAATTTTCTGTTGTTGGGTCTGATCCTCTATTCAGTTGACAGAGTGGGAAGATTGGGGTTGATTATCATAATAACAAGTACTTGATGCCAAAAATTGTTTGGTGTGTGATTGGAAGGATAGGAGCTTTGAAAGTTCTGGTTTAATGATCATAATGTTTTCTCGCATCAGTTTCATGCGGATTAAATGGTATGATTTGTTTTCAATGCTGATTTTGTGTTTGGTTCTGTATCTAAGATTGTCAATAACACTTATTGTGTTATTTGGAAGCTTTTGGTTATTGAAATACGGCTTACTATTTATTTGGTTCTTGTACTCACTATTGAAGGACGTTTTTTCTCAAAATCCTTCATCAATCCTATGTTTTAGAGCAAACAGGAATGAAACGCCTAAGATTACAGCAATAGTTGCAAAAATCATTTCACTTTAGGGTCTTAAAAAGTCCTTGAGTAAATAGCATTAATTTCTTTATCTCTAATTAGGCTAGAAAGCTCTTTAGTTTGTACTTTAATGTTACTAATTTTTACATTTCTTTGTATAGATGTGTCGCCAAAGCTAGCATTAAGAGTTAAGGCTTGTTATTAACTGATTTTTTTATTTCAATTCAATTGTCATCTGGATTTTTTACTTTGTATTCATGCGGTTTACGCTTTAGGGAAGAGGGTTGAAGTCCGCTTTTAGCAAAGTGAATATACTTTTGCTCCCTTTGTCTCTGCTGTATTTTTCTTTTTCTGGCAACTTGCTAAAGATTTTTTAATCGAGCACGTAATTTTTTCAGGCGATCCCCTATCAACAGCGTGTCAAAATACAGTTAACGGATCTTTTTCATTGACTAGCCTTCTTGTCTATTGGCTCCTCTCACTTCTAGTTGATTTTCAAATTGATCACGACTATCTGTGAATCGGTTTAAGACATCTCATTTATTTTGTTTGAGATTCATTTTGCTGTGTACAGTTTTGAACCACTCAATAATGCGGTTTCTGTTATTAGCCATTCAAATAGAGCTTTGTGTCTGTTTTAGTGAGTTTCTAGTGCGTTGGAGTCTTTAGGTAGCGATGTACACAAAGAGAACCTCAGTTTTAGTTTAACTGAGCTCCAAAACTCACTTGCATTTTGTCTTGAATCGTTTCCAAGAAAGTGACAAGTGGCATCCTAGGAAGGGAGAGGGGGTAACAAATATTGTTCTTGTTGCAGTTGCAGCGCCAGCTCATTCTGATCCGGAGCTTACAGTTGTTTTACTACTAGTCATCAAGTTGCCGACGAGGGTGCACTACTTGGCGTTCCTCCTCCAGAGAACATTATGTCGAATTGTTTGTGTTGTTTTCTGTGTCAATTTTTTACGTGCCTCACTGGTTGTTTTAATCTCAATTTCTGACTCGATGGTCAATTTGACTCGATCTTTTTGAATCTAATAAGTCTAATAAAAATGCTTCTATATAAAAATTTGACTTATTGCTTTGGTTCACATAAGATTCATATAAGATTTATAAAAAAATATTAAAGATATAAATTAAAGAACAAATTTTGTTGTCAAGATTCTATCTAGAGTTTGAGAGAAACTTTAACTTAAAAGAAAAAGGTCGAGAACGATAGTAAAATTTTGGTAACTTAGAGTTTTATCGTTAATTTATCATTCCTCTTGAACAGAACTCTGACTTGGAAAACATCTGTAACTATTCGTCAATCGAAGATTCTTAACAAAGTTAGTTCGTGATAACTCACTCTTTATTTCTTTTTTTCTCTATCGTTGTACCTTTCTTTCGCTTTCTATAGTTTTTATTAAGAGATAGTTCCGTTCAGTTTGAAACAATTTGAATTACTGTAGCAATATTTTTTGCTGCTGTCGAAACGGCGAAAGTACAACGGTAAAATGGTCCATTGAGCACTTTACACAATCCGAGTGGCTTGAGTCATTGTAGTTTTAGAGTGATGTTATTGAGTTTTTAGCTAGTTTACCTAAGTATTCCAGTATCTAGTAAAAAGCTTACTTTGGTACACAAGTTTTTCAGTGCAGTTTGTTTTTATTGTCGGATTATAACAGGACAAACACTCCTTAATTAGAAAAAGCTTTGAATTTTGAGTAAAAATGTAACAAAAAAGCATATAATTTTGATTCGAATTATTAAACCACATTGTCGTAGCAAACCGTAAAAACAGTATTTGTATAATTACCGTGAAGTATTTTGCGACTTAATCTGCTTAACGCATTTCACTATAATTTTTCAAATTGTATCACATTTGAAATTCAAAATTTTCCTTTAAGAATTGCAACCTCAAAATTTCTTTATATTTGCGATCTCTCTCGAAAAAGAATTAATCATTCTTTGAATTTAGGAATTCTTCATTTTAAAAACGTTTTATGAAAACAATATGCCCAACTGGAAAATTTAAACTTAAGGTTTTTCTGCAAAACTCTTTATTCATTAAGATATCTTATAAAATATAAATTTGAGTAGGTTTCATTGTGTTCTGAGAGACTTGAATACAGAACATTTGAAGTCTTAGTCATTATAACATTATTGAAAAGAAAACCATGCTCAATCAAGACTTTACAAATCGTAGCCAAGAGATAACTTGGGATAAACCATTTCCAAAATGACATTCGGAGATCAAAAAAGATTCAGTTATGGTCGAAGACTTTTCTTGATTTTTCAAAATCAGGATTGAGAACACAATCAGAACCTGCACCTCTACCAAGAGAAAACGTCCATTTTTCAGATGAGATATTTTTTGTGGAATCTAGGTCCCCCTCAATAGTCACTCGATTCCAGAACATCTTTTCGGTATTTGGTTGACTAATGAACTCCTACGCTGCGGAAATTGGCAACAAAGCATGTACAACGGGTTTCTTGGGTTAAAATGCAAAAAAAATTTCAGCTGATATTTTTGTTCGACCTTACCTTCGTTCCAAAGGTTTATCACACTAATTAGGCTAGAAAGCTCTTTCGTTTGTGCTTTAATGTTACTAATTTTTACATTTCTTTGTATAGATGTGTCGCCAAAGCTAGCATTAAGAGTTAAGGCTTGTTATTAACTGATTTTTTTATTTCAATTCAATTGTCATCTGGATTTTTTACTTTGTATTCATGCGGTTTACGCTTTAGGGAAGAGGGTTGAAGTCCGCTTTTAGCAAAGTGAATATACTTTTGCTCCCTTTGTCTCTGCTGTATTTTTCTTTTTCTGGCAACTTGCTTAAGATTTGTTAATCTAGCACGTAATTTTTTCAGGCGATCCCCTATCAACAGCGTGTCAAAATACAGTTAACGGATCTTTTTCATTGACTAGCCTTCTTGTCTATTGGCTCCTCTCACTTCTAGTTGATTTTCAAATTGATCACGACTATCTGTGAATCGGTTTAAGACATCTCATTTATTTTGTTTGAGATTCATTTTGCTGTGTACAGTTTTGAACCACTCAATAATGCGGTTTCTGTTATTAGCCATTCAAATAGAGCTTTGTGTCTGTTTAGTGAGTTTCTAGTGCGTTGGAGTCTTTAGGTAGCGATGTACACAAAAACACAAAGAGAACCTTAGTTTTAGTTTAACTGAGCTCCAAAACTCACTTGCATTTTGTCTTGAATCGTTTCCAAGAAAGTGACAAGTGGCATCCTAGGAAGGGAGAGGGGGTAACAAATATTGTTCTTGTTGCAGTTGCAGCGCCAGCTCATTCTGATCCGGAGCTTACAGTTGTTTTACTACTAGTCATCAAGTTGCTGACGGGAGTGCACTACTTGGCGTTCCTCCTCCAAAGAACATTATGTCGAATTGTCGAATTAGTTGTGTTGTTTTCTGTGTCAATTTTTTACGTGCCTCACTGGTTGTTTTAATCTCAATTTCTGACTCGATGGTCAATATGACTCGATCTTTTTGAATCTAATAAGTCTAATAAAAATGCTTCTATATAAAAATTTGACTTATTACTTTGGTTCACATAAGATTCATATAAGATTTATAAAAAAAATATTAAAGATATAAATTAAAGAACAAATTTTGTTGTCAAGATTCTATATAGAGTTTGAGAGAAACTTTAACTTAAAAGAAAAAGGTCGAGAACGATAGTAAAATTTTGCTAACTTAGAGTTTTATCGTTAATTTATCATTCCTCTTGAACAGAACTCTGACTTGGAAAACATCTGTAACTATTCGTCAATCGAAGATTCTTAACAAAGTTAGTTCGTGATAACTCACTCTTTATTTCTTATTTTCTCTATCGTTGTACCTTTCTTTCGCTTTCTATAGTTTTTATTAAGAAATAGTTCCGTTCAGTTTGAAACAATTTGAATTACTGTAGCAGTATTTTTTGCTGCTGTCGAAACGGCAAAAGTACCACGGTAAAATGGTCCATTGAGCACTTTACACAATCCGAGTGGCTTGAGTCATTGTAGTTTTAGAGTGATGTTATTGAGTTTTTAGCTAGTTTACCTTAGTATTCCAGTATCTAGTAAGAAGCTTACTTTGGTACACAAGTTTTTCAGTGCAGTTTGTTTTTATTGTCGGATTATAACAGGACAAACACTCCTTAATTAGAAAAAGCTTTGAATTTTGAGTAAAAATGTAACAAAAAAGCATATACTTTTGATTCGAATTGTTAAACCACATTGTCGTAGCAAACCGTAAAAACAGTATTTGTATAATTACCGTGAAGTATTTTGCGACTTAATCTGCTTAACGCATTTCACTATAATTTTTCAAATTGTATCACATTTGAAATTCAAAATTTTCCTTTAAGAATTGCAACCTCAAAATTTCTTTATATTTGCGATCTCTCTCGAAAAAGAATTAATCATTCTTTGAATTTAGGAATTCTTCATTTTAAAAACGTTTTATGAAAACAATATGCCCAACTGGAAAATTTAAACTTAAGGTTTTTCTGCAAAACTCTTTATTCATTAAGATATCTTATAAAATATAAAATTGAGTAGGTTTCATTGTGTTCTGAGAGACTTGAATACAGAACATTTGAAGTTTTAGTCATTATAATTTTATTGAAAAGAAAACCATGCTCAATCAAGACTTTACAAATCGTAGCCAAGAGATAACTTGGGAACAGCCATTTCCAAAATGACATTCGGAGATCAATAAAGATTCAGTTATGATCGAAGACTTTTCTTGATTTTTCAAAATCAGGATTGAGAACACAATCAGAACCTGCACCTCTACCAATAGAAAACGTCCATTTATCAGATGAGATACTTTATGTGGAATCTAGGTCCCCCTCAATAGTCACTCGATTCCACAACATCTTTTCGGTATTTGGTTGACTAATGAACTCCTACGCTGCGGAAATTGGCAACAAAGCATGTACAACGGGTTTCTTGGGTCAAAATGCAAAAAAAAAATTCAGCTGATGTTTTGGTTCGACCTTACCTTTGTTCCAAAGGTTTATCATTCTGAAAACCCGTAATTGTACTATATTTAGCGATTTGGTTTAATTTTTTAACAAAATTAAAACATAGATTGGCAGTAGTTCACGCCCGCTGTTGCTGATTGTTTGCCCTAAGAGGGTCTTTGAATTTGGATAAACCGCAAGTTCTAAACAAAATAATGCTTTAAATGCTCCTGCGAAATTATATTAATTGCATGCCAAAATAAGAACTGGTCTCAATAATTGTGGATTTTAGAGAAACTATGGTGTGGGATTAAAGACCTTTATTGTGAAGTAGCATGTTTGAGTTGAATGAGAAAGCTTTCTGCCCGATTTTACAAAGGCCTCCTATTTTATTAATTATTAAAAATTTCCTACTAAATTGTCCTACTATTTGTAGAATCCGGCGATGAAAAAATAGCTGGGCAGCAAACAGATTTTGTTTGTCGCATATTAGACACAGTAAGGTCACTTTAACATGTATTATCAGACTTTATGTGGAATTAAAGAGTTAAAATGGACCCAATGGTCGACTTTAGTTGGTAGGGGAGCTTGCTCGTAGTGGATGTGAAGTTGAGCACAAGTCGTTGTATGTATCATGTTTAGAAAAAGAGACAAGGCTATGGTACTATTGGCACTGGCGTCCCAGAGCCTCCAGCCGATGCTCCGGTATGTATATGTGCTTAGTGCTTAATTGTTACAGGATCAAATATTCCGTGCTGAAATAGAGTTATGATTCATCAATTTATTGTTCTGTAAAACATCGCTAATTCAAGTGAAATTTTCATTCAATCAATTTTGAACGATAAATGATTACTCTGAGTTCAATGTAGAAAGTGGATGAACACTCCCTGCAGTTAGCGCTTAACAACGCCCAACAAACCCCGCTTCGACCAATCAGCTAAAACAGGATGAAGTCCGCGACCCAAGACAGGTATTGGCCAAGTCGAATTGGGTCGCGGACAGGAGGTTCCATAACGACCATACCCAAAGATAGGCATTTGTCAGACAAAACAGACTTGTCTACCCTCGACCAGACTAAACAGACTTTGTCCAGGCAATTAGTCAGACCGAACAGAGCCTAGGCCAGAAAATTAGCCAGGCCCATTTAAACGTGTAGATGCATCCAACAAAATTGTAATTCTTTCAATTAATTTTTCTAAAAGAGAAACGAAGGCCCGAAGTCTGGGCAAAGTCTGTATGGTCTGGCCAAAACCCAAATTTAGGTCTGACCGATTTTGCACGACTAAAATTTGGGTATTGGTCCGACAGATGAGACCGAAATATGTGTATTAGCCAAACTGCACAGATTGGATTATCTGCAATGGCCCGAACGAACATATCGGAATATGGATACTGGCCAGACAGAAGAGACTGAAATATGAGTATTGTCCAGACCGAGCAGAATAAAATATGGGTATTGACAGACCACACAGACAAAAATGGGGGTATTGGACAACAGAGCAGACCAAATTATGGGTTTTAGTCAGACCGAACAGACTGGAAAACGTGTTTGGGCCAGACCGAATAGACTGAAAAATGGGTATTGGTAAGACAGAACAGACCGACATACGGGTATTGCTGGACCAAACAGACCAAAATAAGGATATTGGACAAACCGAAAAGACCGAAATATGTGTATTGGCCTTACCGAACAGACTGAAATACGGGTATTGGCCAAATCGATCAGAATAAAATATGGGTGTTGGACAGACTGAACAGTCCGAAATATGGGTATTGGCCAGACCAAACAGACTGGAATACGCTTTTTGACCAGACCATACAGACTGAAAAATGGATATTGGTCAGACAGAACAGACCGAAAGTTGGGCATTGGACAGATAAATCAGACCGGAATATGGGTATTGGCTAGACTAAACAGACCGGAATATCTGTATTGCCCAGAATGAACAGACCGAAATATGGGTATAGGCAAGACCGAACAGATTAATTTTTGGTATTGGACAGATAGAACAGACAAAAATGCGGTTATTGGACAGACAAAACGGACTGAATTATGGGTCATAACCAGACCGGTAAACACAGAAAATGGGCTTTTCCCAGACCGAACAGACTGAAAAATAGGTATTTGTCAGACAGAAGAGACCAAAATAAGCGTATTTGCAGGAACGGCCAGACCAAAATGTGGATAATGGACACACTGGACAGACTGAAATATTGGATTTGCCCAGACCACACAGACTGGAAAATGGTTTTCGGTCAGACAGAGCAGATTAAAATATGGGTATTGGCTTGATCGAACAGACTGAAATGTGCAGATTGAACAGACCGGACAGACCGGAACATGTGATTTGGACAGACAGAACAGACAAAAATGTGGGTATTGGTCAAACAGAACAGACCGAATTTTGGGTATTAACCAGACCAATAAGACCGGAATATGCGCTTTGCCCAGACCCAAGAGACTGAACAACGGGTATTGGTCACACAGAACAGACAAAATATGGGTATTGGCCGGACCGAACAGACTGAATTGTGGATATAGGACAGACCGAACAGACCGAAATATGGGATTTGGCCAGACCGAACACACTGGAAAATGCGTTTTTACCAGACCGAACTGACTGAAAAATGGGTATTGGTCAGACAGAACAGACTGAAATGTGGGTATTGGACTGACCGAACAGATCGAAATGTGGATATTGGCCAGACCGAACAGACCGGAATACAGGTATTGGCCAGACCGAGCAGAACAAAATTTTGGCGTTGGACAGAGAGAAGACACAAAAATGTTGGTTTTGGATTAACAGAACGGATCGTAACATGGGTACTGGCCAGACCGAGTATGCGTTTTTTTGCCAGACCGAACAGACTGAAAAATAGGTTTTGTCCAGACAGAGCAGACCAAAATGTTGGTATTGGTTGGACCGAACAGACCAAAATATGGGTAATGGTTGGACCTAACAGACCGAAATGTGGTTGTTGGCCAGATCAAACATCCCCGAATACGGGTTTTGGTCAGACCGAACAGACTGAAGTGAAGTTGACAACAGGTCGTTGTTTGTCTCATGTTTTAGAAAAAAAGGCAAGGCTATGGTACTACTGGCACTGGCGTCCCAGAGCCTCCAGCCGATGCTCCGGTATGTATATGTGCTTAGTGCTTAATTGTAACAGGACCAAATATTCCTTGCTTGAATAGAGTTATAATTCATCAATTTATTGTTCTGTAAAACATCGCTAAATTAAGTGGAAGATTTTTTTTATTTTACCAAGTTTTTTACCAATTCATTTATTTCATTTAATATAAAAATCATTTATTTTACCAATTTCGAACGATAAATGATTGCTTGAAGTTCACTGTAGAAAATGAATGAACACTCCTTGCCATTAGCGCTAAACAACACCCCACAAACCCGGCTTCGACCAATCAGTTAAATCAGTATGAAGCCTTTGACCCAAGAGAAGTATGAGCCGCATCGACTTGGGTCGCGGACAAGGCTTCCAGACCAACCATACCAATTATGCGCGGATAGGTATTTGCCAGACCGAACAGATTTTGGCCATCATTGTCCAGACTAAGCGGACTTTGTCCAGACCATTAGCTAGACCGAACAGAGCCCAGGTCAGATTACTATTCAGACCAACTTAAACGTGTAGAGGCATCCAAAAAAATTTTAATTCTTCAATTTATTTTTCTGAAAGAGAAACGATGGCCCGAATTCTGGGCAAAGTCTGTATGGTTTGACCAGAGCCCAAATTTTGGACTGACCGTTCTTGCCAGACCAAAATGTGGTTATTTAAAGACAGAACAGACCGATATATAGGAATTTGCTAGGCTGTACAGACCGAAATATGGCTGTTGAACAGATCGAACAGCCTGCAATACGGCTATTGGCCAGACCGAACAGACCAAAAAATGGGTATTGTACAGACAGAACAGACAAAAAAATGTTTATTGGAAAGACAGAGCAGACCAAATTATGGGTATTGGCCAGACCGAACAGACCGGAATATGGGTATAGGCCAGACCGAACAAACCGAAAAATGGGGATTGCTCAGACAGAACAGACCAACATATTTCTATTGTCCAGACCGAACAGGTCAAAATCTGCGTATTGGCCAGACCGACTAGACCGAAAAGTGGGTATTACTCAGACAAAACAGACCAAAATATGGGTTTTGGCCTGACTGAAGTCTGAAAGATCTGCTTTGGCCGGACCGCACAGACTGAGAGTTAGGTATTGGCCAGAGCGAACAGACCCGAATATGGGATCAGGTCAGACCAAAGAGACTGATATATGAGTTCTGTTCGCACCGAACAGACCGGAATATTTTTTAGGCCAGACCACACAGACCAAAAAGTGGGTTTTCGCCAGACCGAACATACCGGAATACGGATTTTGGCCAGACCGAACAGATCAAAATGTGGGTTTTGACCGCACCGAACAGACCGGAATATTTTTTTGGCCAGACCACACAGACCGAAAACTGGGTATTGGTCAAGCCAGACGGACCAAAATTTTGCTATTGGTCAGACCGAACAGACCGAAAAGTTGGTATTGGCCAGACAGAACAGATCGAAATATGGGTATTGGCCGAACTGAACAGACCGAAATGTTGATATCGGTCAGACAGGACAAACCAAATTATTGGCCTTTGCCAGACCGAACAGACGGAAAGTTTTGGTATTGGCAACACAGAACAAACCAAAATTTGGGTATTGGCCAGACCGAACTGACCAGAAGTTCCATTGGCCAGACGGAAGGCGCGACTCAAATTTTTTTTCCAGACCATTAATTTTGTGTCGCACCGGACCCCCCCTGTCCGCGACCCAAATCGGTTTGGCCGACACCTGTCCTGGTTCGCGGACTTCATCCTGGAAACCCTACCGTGTTTACCTCGGAATCCAAAGATTAATACCTTTCCCATTCCACAGTGGCGAAACAACAAAACCGTACTCCATTATCGCCATACCATTATCGCCATCGGAAACTTTGATATAATAGATGCTCCATCAACAAACACAACTGAGGCGCTGAAATTCACAGGCGCTGTTTTTGCTTTTCATTTTAGCCCGCTGATCCGCCCGCGGCCGACCCACCCGCAGCAGACCCACCTGCAGCAGACCCGCCCGCGGCAGACCCACCAGCCCCACCCCCCGCTGATGATGGATCTGCAGGACCTCCAGCTGAAGCACCAACACCAACAGAAGCACCAAAATAAGACGGTCGCTGTCGAATGCATGCATTGTTTACAAAGTTGAGATATTCCTTTAATAAACATTTTATATGGTCGAAAATTGGCCCTTTCCCATCAGCCACTAGCGACCAAGATTGAAACCCCCTTCAAATTTTAATAATTATAGCAAGATGAGAGACTACATGTTAATGGAAAAGGTCCAAAATTTCTTTGAGTGTAGAGCAAAATAAATGTTTAATGAAGGCTTGTTTCTTTAAAAATAAATTACACAGATCCGTGTGCCCTGTTCTGCTGCTTTTGTTTTACGTTTAAACTACTCTAGTCCAACACTGACTGTTATCTCGCAACATTCTTGCAAGATATCCATTTCTTAAAAGACCATTGAAAAATAACAATCTTCATTGTAAGACAATTGCAAAATAAATTTTCTTCTTGAAAGACACGTGAAGAATAACGCTCTGGCTAAATGAAAAAAAAAACAATTATCCGTAAGTTTTTGCTTCAAGAATGCTTCGAGAATTTATGGGCCATATTAGCTAGTGAGTGCAGTTATGGCCAAATAAGAATTGACGGTATCTTTAGTAAAAAAAAAAGCGTGAAATTATATCTTATATACTGTACAGCATGGAAATAATTGAAGTCCCTCATTACCAAACCCAGTCAACTGTGATTATCTATGATCAGCACACAAAACCAAAATGTCAAACAGATTCATGCGGTACGATGCTAAAACAGTGCCCTGTTAGAACAATAAGCACGTCAAAGCACGGAGCCTATTAAAATTTGTATAAACACATACAAAAAAGATCCAAAAACAGAACCTAGGAAATCATAGGTTGAGTCTGTAGTAATTTTGCTTGTGTATAATTCATGATCAACAACCGCTGTAGACAAGGTGGGGGTTTTCATACACCAGTTACTAAAGACACATTATGATTTTTATTGTAGCTTTTCTCATTTTTTAAGGAACATGTGTCCCTGAAATGTGCCAGAGTAATATGGTTGCTAGGAAGTAACTTCATGTCACACATTTTGTGATAAATGAACTATATCGGACATGAGATGATTTGCAGGGAGGTGTGTTGATTCTATAGTTGCAAATATATAAACAAATGCCAAATTTATAGCATATTATTCAATGGGTGTATGATTTATTTGTTTTAATTGCTGAGGGAAGAAAAATTAAAAAAAAAAAGAAAAATATTATAAACAAGGAAAATTTGCAATTTTATTTGAAGTTTTCCCTTGTGTAGGTGGATTCGTTTGATCTAAACTAATTTAAAAATTCAAAAATGCAGTACAAAATTTCTACGCATAGTAACATTTTTCCAATAAAAAATTTCATATATTATTCGAGCAAAGACAGAAGATTCCTGAAAATTTCTGCAGTAATTCAAAAGTTGTGCTATAGTTCTTAAAAACAAGAAAAAATCTTTATGTGGAGAAACAGCTTGAACTAAACAAATAAATGTTTAAAACGCTCGCAAAACAATAGGCACGTCATAATAGTCCAAACAAAAAACATGAACAAGCCCAAGCTTTTCTATAAGCCTAAGTTATAGAAAACACGAAAAACTACAAAAAAATTTTAAAAATTTAAATGTTCTCGATTTTATGTTTTTTTAGAAAAAATAAGCTTAGAGAAAACATGGGAAAATATCAAAAAAATTAAGAGAAAATATTTTAATTGTTCTCAACTTTATGCCTTTTTTTCTGAATAAATAAGGATTTGTATCAACAAACAAAAACTGTATTCCCTTGATATCGTTATACTCTGTAAGTCATAGGCGTCTTTTTAAAACCAGCAGAAGGCAGTAAAACAAGACAATAAGTGGAAAATGGCTAAAATTCGCTTAAGTCAGCAAAAAGCTGAAAAGCCTCCAAATTAATTTAGAACTCATAAATTTTATCAGAAACCTTCAAACCACTTTCATAACATTCCTAAAGTTATTACAAAGTCACAATGAAACTTCTTGCTTTATAACGCCGCTTGTGCAGACAAAATATTGCTCGCTTTTGGAACATTATTTTACACCTAGTTTCTCTCTCTCTCTCTCTCTCTCTCCAAAATAGTGGTCTGAACAGTAAAAGCACTCTATTTTTACTCCAATCTTCAGTTTTGTTCCGCGCCCACACCACTCCATTTTTTCTCTCACATTTAAATTCCTGAATCACTCTGTCGTACTTTATTATTTTGCTGTGGTGATTCGCGTTGCGAGTATGCAGACGGAATGTTTATGATCGATTTGCGGAGCGAAATCTACTTTAACTTTTGTTTCGCTTACTTGCGGAGCGAGAGGACAAGAGGTAGTTTTACAAACTGAATTGAATTGCATAAATTGAGAGGAATGAAATAAACAGATTGGAGCCACTTGGGCACAGCATGAATACGTGATCAGACATGTCTGATCACGAAGCGGGAAACTATCAGACAACGGAATGAAATGATAAGATAAACAAATTGAACAAATTAATGAAGGTGAAAGTAATTGAACTAGTTTAAGGCATCAAATAAATTTTACTGCAATGATTAAATAAAATGAATAAATATACCATCAGGTATCACATACCCTTCGCAGCAAGAAGAAAAATTGTAATATACAATTTTTCAAATATACTTAATAATAACAATATTTACAAATTAATACAAGGTCCCCGGTTAAATAGATAATATCAATATATTTGCTGGTTATCATAACTAAAAATACGGTGATTAATACAATATAAAATGTCTTTTCAGTTTTTTGAGTTTTACATGGTCCAATCGTCATTTTCCTGATCTTGTTCTTCCGCATCAAGAGCAGTCATAGATCGAGCCAATGTCGGGGTGTCCGTTTCTAGTAGAGGTACATTTCGTACCGCGGGAGGCGAGACAGAACCAATTTGCGGTGACACGTTTCGCTCTTCGGGTTGTGTCTCCAAAATTTGTTGCACCGATTCGATAACGGTGACAGGGGGTGCAAAATTCTCGACATCACCCGCTCGTCGGGGTCGTTTAGGTGGTGGTAGAATGTCTGATCCTTGTGGTGATGTTTCAAAACCGTAATATGACGGGCTTCGTCTATTACGGTCAGAAAATCGTTTGGAAGATACTGTTGCGGGTGGATCAGTGGGCGCGGTTGAAGTTGGTTCGCTGATTTCGAGTGGAGGTTGAGCGTTTCGGATCGCAGCGAAGTTTGGTAATTTTGGGACGCGCCCCCGCATTGCGCGAGAAATGTTGGATCGTTGTGAAGATACTCCGCTGCCCGGCTCTCTCTTCCTATGCTTCATCTTTTTGTCACCCTTTTGCTTTCGGGTGAACTCCTTAATATGGCTGTGGATCAGCTCTTCAACTGTCTTCTCCCCAGCACGTGGCCCGCGTCTGTCGGCATAAACTTTTAACGGAGTCTGTCTCTCCTGATGGGTGCCAAATTTGGCAATATCGCTATTGCGGACGGTGACAGTTTGTTTGCCCGGCTCCTTGATGGTCGATGTAGTCGGGCTTACTTTTAAGATTTGTGATCCTGGGGCGAGAACTTCATAGAGGCCTTCAAGTTTCTTCTTAGATCGTCTTTTGCCGTGGATTTTGCGAGCCAAGTTTAGCTCGACCGATCGTTCTTTTAGGGGAATGGGGCGGATTGCTTTCGTTTTCAGAAATCGGGATTCGCCATCCGTGCTCTCTCTCTCTTGCGTTTGCATCCGTTGTGGCGCGTGTCATGCCCTTTTCAACTTCTATGTCGCTTCTGTATCCACTGATCCATTTGTCGTCGGGCAATATTTCCTCCGGCATCGCTGATTCTTCGTCTAAATAGTGGTTTATAATACCCTTATACGACAAATTCATTAAATTCGGCTTAGTTGCAATCACGCTTAGCGGGGTATTAGGTTTTCTCCCAAAATGTGCTTCGAAGGGCGAGATCTTTGTTGTTCTTTGTTTACATATTCGCAGTTGGTGAATGATTATCTTTAATGCATGCTTTACATGAAAGGCGTGTGCAGCTAATTTCTCTTCTTTGATACATGCAAGTCTATTCTTAATTGTTTGAATTAATCGTTCCACCAACCCAATAGCACGGTGATCATTTACGGGCGCTTCAATAATTTCAATGTTGTTTTTATTGCAAAAAGTCTTTACTTGATGTCCAATTAAGCATTTAGCTTGGTCTAAACGAATAGATCTTGGTATTCCGTGAGTTTCGATGTACATATCCAAAAATTTTAGAACATTGGGTCCATTAGCTTTTTCATATACGTTTGCAGTTGGATATTTAGAAAAACGATCAATTGCTGCCAAAAAATAAACTTCAGTGTTCTTTTCATCAAAAATTGGTCCCCCAAAATCAATTTGAATTTCTTGATTAGGTTCAACACATGGTACATGAGGGGTAAATTGCTTAGCGGGAATTACGGATTTTAGGTTCTTACCGATTGCGGTGCACGGTTTGCACTCAGTGGCCTTGACTATTAGCTCCCGATGCATGTAAGGCCACCAGCAATGTGTTGCCATACAAATCTTGCCCCATGTACCTGGATGAATGGCATGAATGTCATCTGTAAGTGCCTCGCGAAGTACGTTGGGGATAGCTACCTTCTCGTCTATGCAGACGCACCCCGAGCGCACGTGAAGGTCCCTCCAGTACGAATGTATATACGGGTTGATGGCTTTTAATCGGGCTTCATTATTTGTCAGTATACAATCCCTGACGTCTTTTAGGACGGCATCTTTACTAGTGAGGGAAGCGATGAGCGATTTACTGAAGATCTTTGATACTATGTAATCAAACGTGGGGACGTGCGGGCTCGGCGTTCACGGTGTACTAGCGTTTGAAGAATGGGTAGGGGATGTTGGGGTTATGTTGTGGGCCATGCTTGTTGTCGGCGGACTATTAATGTTTTGCGGGCGTTGATTTGCTGCGCGGGTTGTAGAAGTTGAATTTGATCGCGTACTCGCGGTGCGCGTGCCGTTTTTACTGGTTGAAGGTTGATCCGCTGCGCGGGATGTATCATTGAATCGCACTCGGGTTATCCTTTTCTTTGACGGCATACTGTGAGCTATTAAATTGATATCTTTAATTATGGATGATGTTTTAGTTGAGTTTTTGAAAGTAGAAGAATGCGACTGAATTCTGGATCGACAAGGGGCAAAAAGCACTGATTTGATTTCTGGGTGGTGACTTTTTGAGTTATTTGCGGAATGTGATTCGATTGGCGGGATTTGTAATTGAGTAACTTGATGCGCGTATGTCACTTTATTCCTAATTTGGATTAATTGTTTGTTATTACTGGTGTTTTGCAGAGCGAGAGAAGTGCTAAGTGGATTTTGAGACGCGAGTGGTGCATATTTTAAATTGTTTAATTGGAAACTATTATTTGAGGTATGATCTCGCGGGGCGAGTGAATGGCTAAATACATGTTCGCATACTTGCGCAGCGTGTGTGCTAATTGAATTTATTGATCTATTAAGAGACTCAAATTTAGGTGTAAATTTATGTGCGGAGATATGTGTCTCAATTTTAGGTGTGTTTTGCGGGTCAAGTGAATGATTTGTTAGTAACTGGTATAAACGCGATGTGTGGTGTTTAGTTTTTAATTCTAGTGTGTTAATTGAATTCGAGATTAGTTTCAACTTTGCGACTATAAATTCTTCATCGTATGTGGAGACCTTTTTAGCTTTTTGAGATGGATTGCGAGAAATATAATCTACTAAACCCATTTTTGCCCCCGGAAGGTGTTCAATATCAAATTGAAAAGGAAGGAGACGATCTACCCATCGGGTTAATCTACTGTTGTAGGATTTATTAGATCGGTGTTCTTTCATAATTGAGAGAAGTGCTCTGTGATCAGTGATTACTTTAAATTGTTTTCCGTACAAATAATTTTTAAAATATTCTGTGGACCAGACTACACCCAAAAGTTCAAGTTCATTTACGCTATAGCGCTCCTCACATGAGTTTAGGAATCTAGACGCGAACGCAATCGGTTTCCACCCATCTACAGTTAGTTGCTCGAGTGCCGCACCAAGACCTGACCGAGAGGCGTCGCATTTCACGCGTGTTTCGAGTTGCGGGTTGTAGTGACTATTAGCCGTAGCGTTCGCTATGCGGGTTTTTATTTCTTGAAAACAATTTTCATGTTCGGTCGTCCAAATGAATTTGGAAGACTTTCTCAATAGCGGACGAAGGGGGTGGCTTATTTGGGCTAAGTTTGGGATAAATTTACCAATATAATGAACGGATCCCAGAAATGAACGGAGTTTCTTTAGTGTTTTCGGTGCATCAAGAGCCAAAATTGCCGCAGTCTTAGATTCGAGCGGCGAGATACCCTCTTGTGATATATGATACCCAAGCCAGTCAATTTCCAGTTTTCCAAAGTGACATTTAGGTAAATTTATCCTAAGGTTTTCATCATCTAAACGTTGTAAGCACTTCATGACGTAATTTTTGTGACTATTCAGAGAACCTTTGCTAACAATTAAGATATCATCCAAAAAGCAATATGTATTTTCCAATCCAATTAAAGTATAATCCATAGCTTTTTGAAATTCTGCTGGCATGTCTGTAAGTCCGTAAAATCCTGTTTGAAATCTATATGTGCCAGTCATATCACCACTAATTATATTAAAATTGCAAGGATTAGCTGTATTAACATCTAAATTCAATTGACTGTAAGCGTATTTCAGATCGATCGTAGAAAAATAAGTTGTGTTTTGCGAGGCGGGAGCGCTTATTTGTTGAGAGATTGATTCAATGAGCGTATCAATATTCGGCATTTGATATTTGTTTTTGTGGATAGCTTCATTCAAAATTTTTGAATCCAATGCAAGCTTTATCGTTTGGTCTTTTTTAACAGTTACCACAATAGGTGAAATGAAATAATTATCTGGGCAACTCGACAATTTTATGATATGCTTTTCGGCTAGTAATTTCCGAAGTTCTGTATTAACTTTGTCTTGGAGATTGATAGGGATTCGTCTACCTTTTTGATGTCTAGCTTGGAAGTTCTTGTGAAATTTAGATTTTGCTACATGACTTTTTGATCGTCCGATGCGTGATACCAACCCAGGGAATTTTGTGGCTATTTGCTCTTTAAATTCCGATGACGCAATGTTATTGACAGAATTACCTTTTTGAAGTGTTGATTGCGTTACTGCAAGTCCAATTTGGTCGAACAAATCACGACCAATTAAGGACTTTAGGCCGTCAGCAACAACAGTGAAGATTGCGGTGTTGCATACCCATCCTTTGCTTGTGATCGGAGCTTGGATTTTTCCCAGTACCTGTATTGGCTCGTTGGAGAAGTTTCGTAATTGTGTTGGTGATGATTCGTGGATCCAGAAAGCGCGGGGGCTGTTCTGAACTACTTGCGACGCGAGTGAATGATGCAATATACTACAAGCACTCCCGGAGTCCACGAGTAGAGTTGTATTAGTGTTTCCAATCTTGAGTGGCATATTGAGGGGTTCAACTTTCTCTATTGTGGAGTCAATCATTGCAACTGTGTTGTCTTCTTCGCCGCTGCTGTAATCAGATCCATAGAGTTTTGGCGGTTGAACAAAGTTTACTGAGTCCTCTGGGTGTGGGTCATCTTCCACCACCCGAACCATCTTTTTCTTTGGATCTTGTGGTTTTGAGTTGATGATCTTTTGTTGTTTGCGGCAGACCTTCGCAAAGTGGTTTAATAATCCGCAATTATTGCATGTCTTTCCTTTTGTGATGCATTTTTCGCGATGGTTTGGGAGCCAAACTCCACCACAATTGGAACAGTTGAGTGTTGATCTATTATTCTGTCTTGCAGCATTGTTGTTGTTGTTCTGCCAATACGGCCTTCGTGAATTGTTATTGAACTGTACTGCATTTACGTTCGCCGGGACAACAATTTTATTATGTTGTTGAATTTGGTGTTGATTTCGCATCCCGAGTTTCATATTGATTGCCAAATCCAATGCTTGACGCGGTTCCACAGTTTGTTTTAGTAGCTCTTTTTGAATCTCAGGGTCGATCAGATTTGTGATGAACACATCGCGTATCAGAGTTTCTTCTTTATTCTCGAAGTCGCAGTTTTCTGCCAGTTCTTTTAGTTTGCCGTAGAAATGTTCGACAGTTTCCCCCTGAGTTGTTTTGTGATCAGAAAGACGTGTCTATCAAATGTTATGTTACGCGGGCGAATGAATGCTTCTTCTACGATTTTCCAGAAGTTAAGAGTTGATAGTGTATCTATCATAATGTGTGGGTTCTTACAATTCAAGATACGGCGTCCCTCTATTCCGATACTCAAGTAGAGGAGAGATACGGATTTTCGATCCGCCAACGACCACGGTTTATCGCCACACATTATGCCTATCTCGATGAGTCTTTGGCATTTGTTTTGCCAATTCATTTTTTGTTGCGCGTTGCGCGCGTTCCGTTCTCTTTCTGATTGTGCAGATGCACCCACAATCGTCTCTTCATAGATGGGTTCCAAGGGTAGCTCCACCATTTCAGGTTTCGGGCCGAGTAGCGTGTCCAAGATGATATTCTCTTTGGCTAAGAGCGCTAATTTGTATTGAACTCTCCACTTCTCCCAGCGAAGTGGTGGGTCCGGTGTCGGTTTGTCCCAGAAGGGGTCGATTCCAAGAGGTGTTCTTTTCGTTGCTGGCTGCGCCATGTCGTACTTTATTATTTTGCTGTGGTGATTCGCGTTGCGAGTATGCAGACGGAATGTTTATGATCGATTTGAGGAGCGAAATCTACTTTAACTTTTGTTTCGCTTACTTGCGGAGCGAGAGGACAAGAGGTAGTTTTACAAACTGAATTGAATTGCATAAATTGAGAGGAATGAAATAAACAGATTGGAGCCACTTGGGCACAGCATGAATACGTGATCAGACATGTCTGATCACGAAGCGGGAAACTATCAGACAACGGAATGAAATGATAAGATAAACAAATTGAACAAATTAATGAAGGTGAAAGTAATTGAACTAGTTTAAGGCATCAAATAAATTTTACTGCAATGATCAAATAAAATGAATAAATATACCATCAGGTATCACACACTCCAAAAAAAATTGATTAAAAAACATTTTTCTAAAACTCCTTTTTTGAGCCGTGAAAAGACAGCGCCCGATACAAATCAAATTCTTTAAATTGTAAACAAAAAAAAACAATGTTGTTCGAGCGTGCAAACGAATTGTTCGAAAATAGAATTAAATTTTCGCTGCGAGACACTGTTTTAGAAAAAAAACGTGATTGAATTCTCGTACCTAAATAGTGCTGATAAGTAGTATATAGAGGGACCGAGCTGCCCAGGGGGTGGTGACCCCCATGTTTTAAGATAGGCTATAGCGATTTCAAATCATTTTGGTCACCATTGAATTATCGCAGCCATGTATAAAGATAGGTAATATATTTCACATGCATTAACATTAGAGTGATGAGAACAACGTATAAAGATACGTAATAGATTTTACATGTATTAAGATTTGATTTTTGACCATAATGTATGAAGATAGGTAATAGATTTTACATGTATTGACATTAGAGTGATGAGAACAACGTATAAAGATATGTAATAGATTTTACATGTATTAAGATTTGATTTTTGACAATAATGTACAAAGATAGGTAATAGATTTTACACGTATCAAGATTTGAAACAAGACACCAGCCAATTAGGATAGGTAATAGGTCTTAGGTATAAGATATCTCATAAAACTTTGCATAACAAAATAAGAATAAGCTAACAGATAGCAAATTCGAAAACGAAGCTGTGTTATTATATCTACCAAGCTGTAAGCTGAGCGTAGCTATAATGCGGTGCTCTTGGTTTTTTTCATCGTCTATTTTCGTTTTACATTTCTTCTAGAACATTCTGTCTCGTCACTGTTTAAGCGGTTTTTTTCATGCTTGATTTCAAGCTTTCTGCACGACCTTAACTGCGCGTATTCAGAAGTCCTCTGTTGCGAAATCAAAACTGATTGTAAGAAGAAAGATTGTAACGTCCGGACAGGCTAGTGGTTAAGGCAACGGGCTGTTGATCAAGAGGTCAGTGGTTCAAACCTCGGCAGTGGAACATTTTTTGCACCAAAAAACATCCTCCTTTGAATTGAACTTTTTAGGCAACGGCGATAACTTTTATCAACTCATTTCTGTATCATTTTCCATCTTTATTTTACGGCACGCAAGGGGTTCATATTATCATGCAGGGTCGCAAGGGGTCCATATTAGCAATATTTTAATCCAGGGTTGTCTACAGACCTGGTCAACACCTTGAGAAATGAGCCAGAAAAATTTTAGATGCTCAGTTTGAACATTAAAAACCCGGTTCGGGTTTCTCTTCAAGAATGATTACTTTAAACAGTGGACTCATCTTCTTGACAAAACTTTATTACAACCACATGTTCACCAGCGTACAATTAATTTAAATGGTTAAAATGTATGAAAAACAAATCAGAAAGTTTAGATCATCAAAGGTGTCGTATGAATTCCATCTGCATCCACAATTTGTTTTGGATAGAAAAACGAGAGTCCTTTTATAGTTTGCTCATATGTTAGAGTTTGGTGATTCATAGTTCTGAATCCTCTGTTAGTTGAGGCTATATTCACTGCATCATCCAGGACTCGTCTGTACTTCTGTAAAGGTCCATCACTGTTTGCTTCCAGAACACTCTTGCTGAGTCCTTTGCTGCTGAACTTAGTTTTGTTCGTTACTGAATTTACTGAATTATAGCAACAATACGTTTTGCTACATAAACATAGCATTTCAGTACATCGGAACTCCTCCTTGAATAATCCATTGTCACGCTTGTCATGTTTTACATGTTTATCGCAACAAGTTCTCGGGAAAAATTTACTTGCGCTATTAGCATGTAAAACATCTGTACAGTCATTACTTCTCATCTCATTCCAATTTCTTCTCAATTCTGGTTTAATGCACTCATAGAGATTTTCATGAGCCAGTGCCAGATACAGAGAATCAGTGTCCATTTCAAGCTCCTCAAATTTCTGAACATCACAGAACTTGTCAAAGAAGTTGTAGTAGAGCTCCAGCATTCTCAGTTTAGCATACTGTAAGATAAAGAATCCAACAATTATTGGTTCACGATGCTCAACAAGGCTTTTCACAAGCTCAACCTCATATATATCAGTCGAAACGCTGTTCAATCTTCTAAAAAGACAATTATTAATAGCTTTATGCGTCTTTTCATCGTTAAGATATAGAGTTTCTGTGTGTGGACTTCGATCCATAATCTGATAACCATACGAGCTGTTTCCAAGTAATTTCATAGTTTCAGCAACAACGCTAGAGTTCGGATTTTCATCACCTTCTCGCCTTGCATCAACAACAGATTGTACGAAACCGTTGAAATATTTTTGCGGGGTATACTCAACAAATCTGTGGATTTTGGTACAGCGTAGACCCAGCTTCAAATAAAACTTAAATATTGGTGTTATGACTATTCCATTGTTTAATTTGTAACTCGCAATCAACATTCGTTGTGGTTTTAACAATAACGCGTTTTTTCAGCATATTCCAGCATGAAGTTACCTATATTCTCTCTTCCAACATCACAGTTTTTGAAAATTGGAGGAAAGTTTGCAAATCGTTCACAAAGCTTCTCAGGAACTTCTAAATCGCATTGTACATATCCGAATAATTTATCTTCATGTATGCGCGTCAACAGTGTCTCTTTGCTCAAAGGTAACTTGTAGGGGAAATTTTTTCTAATGTGGTTCTTCAACATGGAGTTCTCCTGAACATGATCCCACCATTCACACTCTCGCATATCTATAACTTTATATCCTTTCTTTTCTAGGTAAAGCTTTCGTATTTTATCGGATTCACGTTTCTGGATACCAAACTCAAATTCATCCTCATTAAGATTTGGTTGAGTTTCCCTACAGGGACAGAATGGTAGTGGCATCCAAGAGCTTCAAAAATTGTTTGGCAATGACCACAGAAGCCATCCACAGTAACAGAATAAATTTTTTTCTGTTTTCTAGTCGTATAGAAACTCTCAATAGTAAATTCGGGTCTGGTTGCTTGATAGAAAGATTTTACCATGTTCTCAAACTTCCTGGTTTTGTTTTGACGAGCATTGAATTTTGAAGACCGCTATCAAACTCCCATCTAGTGTAGAGTCCAGTGTCCAATTGGCATCGCTTGGCACATGGAGAAAGGATACAATTGACTAGCATCTATTCCAACTATTGTTTTAAAGATATTGTTTGACCTCCGGATGAACGTTTTGTCTACAACAGCTTTCCTCGTAAACACTATTGATGGACCACCAGTCATTTCACTTCGTATTTTCTCATGCAAGTCTTTGTCAGCTTCGATGAAAGGGTAAAACTTTCTATCAGTTGATTTATGAAGACAGCTATTTGCCAAATTGGGTAGTGTACACCCAAGCTTTAACATATCAATTTTCTGATCGTGATAAATTTTCATCATTTTCTTCATTGCTTGCAAAGTTGGTACAACATCTTTGTTGTTATACCAGCGAAGGAAATCGCGAAAAGTTGTCATTTTCTCCATCTTCCACAACTTTTTAAGGAGAGCATAATTCTCTTTTCCAGATAAAGGTTTCTCTTTCAAACCCAGTTCTCGGAGAACATCTAATTCCTCTTTTCAAGATTCCATCGTTTTCTTGAACTGACTGAAGTCCTTCTCCAAAGGATTTAGATTTTTCAGTTTGCTGAAGAAGGAGTCATAGGGTGGAGATGATTGCAGTCAAGTTTCGTAAACGAATCGAACCATTCATATGGGAAATAACCTTTTGTCTCCTTAGATTGATATGCTTTCAGAAAAGAATCCAGAGATGTTGCTCCAGCAAGAAAGTTCAAAAAATCGAGAAACTGAATATCACCAAATTTGAAAGAAATAAATTGATTGCCCTTTTTGATTACCGTAGGTTGAATAGCTCTCTCGTTAAGAAGATGGGGAATAATATACGCTTTGATTAAATTTAGGTCATATTTTCCACTGTTGAATCCAAAAACTGGTAGAGTTTCCACATAATTGTTGAAATGACGCTGGAGTTGAAGGAGTTGCTTTTGCTGGATTCGTAAAAAGGTTTTAGTTGCATTACTATCATCTTTTTCACTACTGATGTTTGTTTGAGTTTCGGAAATAATTTGCAGTCTGGAGGAAACATCACTCAACATAGTTTTGATCTCTGCTTCCACCTCCAGGAACTTGGGTCTCAAGTCCGCTTTGTTTTTGCTGCTAACGTTTCGAGTTGAGCTACAAAGGATATGATAAGACGATTAGGATCGTTTTCGCATAAGCAAACTGGTTCGTCCAACAAATTTGAAGAGATTGATACCGATACAAGTACATGGGTACCATTCCATGATGTTGTCAGTGCGTTATTGGCTTCCACTGATTGAACACATATTGCTTCGAAGTCGAAGACGACGAAATTTCTGAAGAGTGTATAATCCTCTGGATAAGTGATTGAGAAGTTGTCGAGCTTCCCAAATAGTGTTTCCAGCAACGAATAAGCACCCCGCGGATAGATATTCTTCACTCGTTCTTTGCAAGTTTTCAAATGCCGGTTGAAATGACCTGAATGGTTTAAAAACACATCACAGCTGGGACAACGAAACTTCTTGAAGAATTTGTTGATATCATTAACATAACAGATATAATTGTTGTATTGAAGCAGTTTAATGTTTTCATCATATCGTCAACGCTACGTCGTACAAGTTCACCGATAATTTCACCATCTTCAATGTCAAAATCATAGATGAAAATATTTTGTTTGATTTGTTCTTCAATTATTGAAATTTGATCAAAGGAAACACCTGTGAAACTTTCAGGGTCGCAACCGCTTGCATTAACAAAATTGTGAAAAATTTTTATTGCCTGTAGTTCAACATCTACTGATCCAAATAAATGAATAGCAATTGCACGGAACAAACACAAAATATCGTTATACGGTTCATCGTGTCCATTTGAAAGCAGACAGTTTACTTCAGTGTTCCTTAAAAGTGTCTCTGGAAGAGGCGAATCAGTGCAACCCATAGGTATATTCGTAAGAAGCGCTGCAAAGTCAGCAACATTTGTAATTACTGTGAATCGCCATTTTGAGTTTTGGCGTTCCTGTGTACATCTTTCAATCAAGTCAAGTTTCTCAATTTCGTTCTGGATGTTTAATAAATCGTTTTTATTGCTTAGCAGAAAATCTCGGTCCAGTAGTAAGTTATTTTCATGCGGATAATTATATCGGTAATCGTTTGATTCTATATTTTGCAACAGAAACCCTAAAGCTAGGTTAATTTTTGCAGCACAGTTGAGGTTTGCAAAAACTTCATCAAGCTTTTTATTGATCTCCTTGGTGTCCAAATCAGATATACTGAAGTTGAAAACTTCCCGTCTGCCGTGCTCAGCATGCATATTGTCAAGTAAAGGCTGACACGCTGCCAGCTCCTCCTTCAATGACTCGCTATCGTTATCAACTTTCTGCATAATCTCACGAACACGGTTTGTACTTGAGGACCCAATTTTTGTTTAAGCTTGATGTCCTTTTTTGTGATGAAGTTGAAGTGAGTAGAAACTTGGGAACTGTTTCTGACAGACAACACACTTGTTCAGTGTATTACGAATTTTTGCTCCGTGAGCCTTCGCAATATGGTATGACAATTCTGCAGCATTTTTTGTCGCAAAATTACAATTCCTTTTCTTACAGTAAAGCGTGCCCATCATACATGTCTTCCTGTGGCGAGCAATATGGGCCTTTACAACAGATTTTCCACATTTTTCACAGTTGATGGGTAGATTTCGATCTTTTGCAGGCATTTTGTATAACTGGGTAAGTTCAACTATGGAAGAAGCAAAGAGATTTTTTAATTTTTGTCGGAAGGAAATGTCAACTGAACCGTAAAATATGGATAAACAAATTTCTCTCAAGTTCTGCAGAAATTAAAAGTGTATTCATGACTACATGCGAACAATAAAGTTGAAATTTCTTTGTTACTAAAAATAGATTTTATTTCGAGTCGTCAGCCAATCACAGCAAAGTTTGCAGAACTTCGGGAAATTGCGACAGCCATTTTTCGTGTACCGAACTTCGGTAGATTCCGAGAGCCCTGATTTGGTTTACTTAATGTCTAGACAGAATGTGTTCACAAGCAGTGAAAACAACCAAAAGTTTACCTCAGGTTAAAGATTGTAGAACTTCGGGAAAATTCGACAGCTTTGATTAAATTGCGGTGCTTCGGAAAAAGCAGACAGCCTTGATTTGTTTACTTATTGTCTAGACAGAATTTAGTTACAAGCAATTAAAATAACAAAAAATTTAATGAATTTTCACCTCAGAACGACCTTGAAAATTTGTTTACACAGTGTTCTCAACTAAAACCCACTAATTCATAGAGGTAAATCACCAGTTGTTCACTCAGTTTAATCTCTTACTATGGTTGAGGCTATGTACGAAAACAGTCCTGAATACTTCAAAAAGTTTCGAAAACGATTCAAATACACTATTTGCGACACAGAACCAAAACTGCAAGATTCTGGAATAGAAAATTATGTGTACGGTCATCATTCATCTTCGAGTGTAATTGATGGTTGTTCCTTTGGTTCCAGCCATTGGCATCTTATTTTTGAGGATACAAGTTTGGAAGATAATATTGTTTTTTCTCCGTATGCTCCTGCGCCGATACCTTGTCTCGTGACCTGTTTCAAATTTCTTATTTTGCCTACTGAGAAAAACTTTGCTACATTTGGTGCTATTGTTTCTCGCTTACATATTGGCGTGGAGTATTTGTCAAAATCAAATCAACATTCAATAAACAAAATTAAAAAACAACTCCCATCACCTGTTCGTGAAAAAGTGCTTTCAACAATTACTACTACAACTTCTAAAAAGCGTCCTTCCCCAATTCCTGACGTAACTAAAAAACGGTTTTGTCAACTTATGCTCGGTGAACATTCATCTACTCTCTATCAGATTATGGATATTCTTTGGAGTGGACAAGGGAGTTTTGTTCGAGAGACTTCAGACTATTTAAAAAACTTCCAATTCTGTAAAAATTCTAATGTTTGAAAAATGTTTTAGCAGAAAAATCTATTTCAATTTTACTCCATTTGTTTCACAAATGCTGGCAATTGCAATTCATTTACATCTGGTACAAAAGGAAATTTACTGCTATAAAAATAGTGCGCAATATAGATACGAAAAAACCACACAGTTGTGAGTCCGCTGATTGCGGAGGGGATTGAATATCTCTTCTGTGCTCCATAACATCCATCATCACATGCAAATCAGTGCATTGCTGTAAACCGGAGAAAATACCTTTGTAGGCAGTCAGAGGTACTGCTAACGGATCTGCAAAGTATACTACGGGGTATGCGTAGCGTTTGGCAAGCATCACCCAATGCGTTCCAAAAGAATCAGCTCGTGATGCGTTTACAATTATAAAACTGTTAACAGGTAAATTTATTGGAAAATTGTCAGCGGCGTAAACACCTCGAAATTTGTATTTGAGATGCTTACACTTTTGAACTTGAATATAAATTTGATCTTCATCCATTAGTATGCGTTCATTGGCAGAATATTTTTGGATACGTTTCTTGCAGAGTCAATATCTACCGTAGATGATTTTTCGCCGAGGAAAAAAACTTCAACGTTGTTTGTTAAAGCTGTATCAAATTTTAGCTCGACCGATATGGACAAATTTGTTAGTTCAGGATGAATAAAATCATGTGTGGCTTCTTGCGTACCAGTCAGGTCGAAAACCATTATAAAATGGTTTGAAAATTCACTCAATGGTATTCCACGACCGTTTTCTACATAGGCTAATGCGCTCATTGATTTGTAGTACAAACGCTTGTTGTCAATTGTTGACATTTTTGTATCGGCTGCAGCGAAACCGTTTCGGAACACTGTAATCTCACGCAGCCCAAATTTTTGATAGTTGAAAGGATTTACTGTGTTAGCTCCATTGAAAGCATCACCAGCACACAAAGCAATTATAAGTCGTCTTATGGGTTCTTTTGTAAAAATATCTTTGTGCTTTCAACTTTGCTGCCCCATTGTTGCAAGAAAAGTTTTTGTTATCACTTCATTGTATTGATATAATGTATCAGACTACGTTGTCTGATACATTCATCTTTCTAACAAAACGATTGACTTCGTCAATTTTTACTTTGTAGTTTTTGCCAGCTGCTTCACTTATAGTGGCAAAATCATCTTGTGACCTTCGGAAAGAAATTTGCAGGGTAACTCCACTTACTAATTGTTTTTCCCGCGAGAAAAAATCAACAGCTAGTTTTCCATAAAGGGTAATTTGAGCTGATTCTCTCGCAGCCTGCTTTCTTGCATCTTTTAATGCATTAGCAATTGCGCTGGGGTTTGTTTCATACTCATAACCTTGACATTTTAACCAATTCTTCGTTGCATCTGTCCCATGCGAGAACTCTGTTTCTATGAAACTTTTGTGAGCATAGTGTCCATTGGCAGAAGAGATTTTTATTCCATTTGCAGAAACAGTGCAGCCAGCAAAAAGGGAATGAAGGACATTATTCACAAAAAATGCGGAATCAGTATTAGCGGGATCACCTGCGTCATATCGTAAATCAGTTCCGTCGACATTTTGTATTCGGCATTTGATTTCCAAATAAATTTTGCAAGTCTATGAAATTGTTGCGATCACCTACCGCTTCAAATTGAAGTGACGATCCGTAGGGAGAATAAAGTGGTCCAGGTTTTTGTTCAAATGATTGATCAAAGGTAACAAGCAAAGGCGGTTTTTCAAATAAGTCCAATGAGCTGTGAGTGGCTTCGGAAGGTATTACAATATTAGTTCGCATTTCTGACTCGGGAGAAAAAATCCAGTCGACTCCTTCTTGGCTTTGATTTTCGAGAAATGATTTTTTTAGTGGAACGTTTTTTATACAGTCGAGGTTTAGCAAAGTGTTGTCTTCGACGTCTAACAGCTTGCCGGCCTCGTGGTATGCGTGAATGGAGAGAACCACCAATTTGTTTGCGGGCTGTTTTTGCAACCGTGCTTTTCAACGCCTGCTTTGCCGACTTTCGTTTCGTTGCTACTTCAACCAACTCAGGTGAACCCTGCACTAAAAGCTCTCGACCAATTCTTCTGGCAGCGGGCCATAAAAAATTTCTTGCCAATGGTAGAGCAACTCTTCCATTACCTGCAGCGAGAGCTCCAAAGCCACTTCCTCTTTGACGATAATGACCGGAGAAATGTGGCATTGACTGTGATGATTGGTCGCTGTAGTAGGCTTCCATTTTACTTGATTTTTTGAAACCTTAAGCTTACTATCACTTTTCCTGTTCCAGTAAATGGAATGAGTTTTCCGACTTCGTTCCTCAACTCCACTTTAATGTTTTGAATATTGTTAGAAAGTTTGGGCTTGTAATCCAGCATTGTAAAAGACTTGTGATGGATGGGTGTAACGAAGTTTATGCTGCCGTTTCTCAAACGTCTTTCAGACTCAATGATTTTAATTACAGGAGCTCTCACGTCACCTATATTCTGATAATCTATGATGTCTATGTAGACAAATATTAATTGTGAGCCACAGGTTATATCGACTGGGAAATCACTCTGGTGTCTGTTGAGAGTTTTGTCTGCTTTGTATCCATTGTGAATGTATCCATTAAGCGTGTTGTCTTTTATACCCTTGAAGCCGAGAATACTTGGAACTTCTTCGTTTTCAAATGATAAACCCTCATTTGCTCCGAATTGTAAAACCAGTTTATGTGTAATTTTGTCAAAAGTAAAATCAAACTGTTTCAAATGAGCAATTCGCCTAAGTTCATCCATGAGTTGATCCAAGCTAGTGTAAATACCTTTGCGAATTTTTCTAAGGTGTCCACTTCGATTATTTGGGGCATCGAGTTCGGCTCCCGAGTTTACATAAACGGCCAACACGTTTGAATTGACGTTGTTAATGTTTGATGGGAAGGATATTGAAGATAAAGCTACTTGCCATTCTCCTTCCAACATAAGTGGTTGAGCTAACTGGTTACGAAGTTTTGCCATTGGGTTTTCACTGAAAATTTCTATTGATGCGTTGGATATTAAGTCGATTGTGAATTCTTTAGCGGCATTCATTTTATTCGTCTAACACGTTTACTTGGACTAATTCCGGTTCATAAAATTTACATTGAATTATAACGTTGTCTGCATCTATAAGATTGTACGTTGGGGGACTCACAGTTGCAATTTTGAATATCGTGAAAACTTCGTTTGTGTAATTTTGTTTATAACCTTTTCTGAATTTTTCGTCAGGCTTTGCAATCCGAACAAGGTCTCCTTCTTTGTATTTTGGTTTGTACTTTTTTGTGTCGATTGCTAGTGATATTAAAAATGGTTCATGTTTTTTGAACACTTCATTAGGTGCTAATTGGGTAACCAGGTTAACACGACTGTTTATTGTATTTACAAACTGGGGCAAATCTTTATTATACGTCCAAGTCCATTTTTCCTCCAAATATTTGTAAATAATGTTTTTAAGCGATCGAATGTTCCTCTCCGCAAATGCTGACTTGGTTTCGTTTTCTGTTGTGTTTAAATGAATTCCCTTCTTTTCACAAAATTTTTTTAAATCTCTTTTGAACTCTGATCCCTTGTCTGTCCATACTTTTTCTGGCTGTTTTTTCTTGATCATTTTTTGAATGCTTCAACAGCATCTTTTGAATATAAAGCCTTCATTGGTTGAACTCGTAAGTAACGCGATAAAACGTCCACAACCACTAATAAATATTTTACGCCATTGTTGTGTTGGGCAACTTTATCCATATACGCAACATCAACCGACCAGAATTGGTTTATTCTCTATGCTACAGCTTTCAGTCGGGGGAATCTTTTCCTGAATTGTCTTTATTTCGTGTAGAGGGCTTTCGACTGAAGATAGCGGCTAATTTTAACTCTGGTATACCACTAGCCTTCTTTAATTTAGCAGTACTACCAAATGCAACACTGCCTTTAGTGTACAACTTGTCTAACTGTTTAACTTGGTAGGAAGTAATTTTCCCAGAGGCTGGTTGGTTTGATTTCTTCTTCTGATTCTTCAAAGCTTCCCTCGTCCTTGTCAGAAGCTTTTGCTTTTTTTCTGCGGGATTTTGAAGCAATTTCCTTGTCTGACTCATATTCCAAATATTCCAGTTTCTCTTAAGATGATAAATTTAGAAACTTTTTGGCGTATGTGTTACAAGTCAAATGTGAACCAATATCGAGAAGTGCTAATATACTGAAATGTTCGAAAGATAGTTTACAAGTGGTTTGCTGTAGATTGTAGAGAAATGTAGCAGCAAGGAGGTCCGTATTTGAACCTCTGATAAGCAATTTTTTTGATGAGTCCCAAGACACTGAATCGGATTCCTCTATTATCTCGAGTGTTTCATTCGCTCTTTCAAATTTTATCCCTTTCAAGATTTTAATATCATTCAACACTCCTTGTCTGATAGCTGATGTGTTGTCTGTCATAAATGATTTTTCCATAGCCTCGTTTATTGCACTTCTATCATCCACTGAAGCGTCAATTTGTTGCTCAGTATCCAGTTGCGAGGCAGGGGGAGCTGATGGTGACTTGTTTCTTTGGAGAAGCGATATCTGCTTGTCTGGGTTGTGAACATCTTTGTTGCTGAGCAATTGAGATAAATGAGGTTGTTCTCTTGTATACATCTTCTTAGGTATTAACACAAACTCTTCAGTATGCACTTTGTTCCAGATACACAATGCAGGGTAATGCTATGAGTTGAATGAGATTGGTGCCCGAGGGAGATTTAATCAGTTTTAATCGTTCCGTTTTCCCTACTTTCCTGTTCGAAAGTTGACGCAGAGTTTTTTCAAACTTTTTCAGTTCTTTTTTATTGACTGGAACAACTCCAGAGAGTACGTTCATCACTCAATCACTCAGAAACTAAATGAAGTCGCTGTCTCTAACTAGTTTGGATTCATTGATGGAGTTCTTGTTTGTGCTTTTTGCCCATTGCTTGAGCATAAGCAAGTGTCTCTTTTTCATTCATAAATGGTGTGATGACTGCTTCTTGTGCAGGAATGTAAAAAATTGAAGGATCAGGTCCAATAGTTTGTGATGCAAATCGTAAACCTTGACTTGTTTTTGGATCCAGATCAATGATTAATTGTCCGTATGGCTCAGCTGTTGCTAATTTGTATGCGTCCTTGAGTAATTGGAGACAGGTCAACTGTTTTCCAAGGTATTCAATCTGTTGAATGTCACGCAGTGCTTTGAAAAAAATTATATGAGTGGTGTTTAGGTCAATTGTTCTCGACCATTTGCTTTGATGAAACAAATTATGCTTCACATATATAACATGAAGTTTACGATGGCGTCCAGGCGTAGCTATTTTTACAAACTCTTTGTCATTAAAAATTTCCTCGCATGAGTCGTCAAATATAAGAAGGCAGTTCGAAAGGTTCTTCGTTATCTCCAATCCTGAATATTTGATGAATTCAATGCGTGCTGCTCTACCTCGCATTTCTCTGAACAGCGGTTGGAACTCCTTGTAAAAGTAATCAATTTTCTCAAAGCGCGGATAAAAATTGTTCCCGTGCAGCATGTGAAACATCAGCTCAGTCTTACCGGAACCGCTGGTCCAACAATTGACATGAATATCTTGTCTTGTGTCAGAATCACCTTGTTCATTGTTTTGGATTTGGTAAAATATAACCAACTAAGCTTGACTACAATGCAATCCAAATTGATTTTTCTTCTCAACTTTCTGACAAAAGAAAGAGCATAGTGAAGCAAAGGATGATCATTAGAACTATGATACTGACTTGAACAAAAAATATTACTTCAGACCGTGGCACCGATGAGCTGCAACCGCAACGCCATGGAGGTCTCTCTTTGTTGTTTACATCAAACACTAAATTGCTGATACCCGCATCAGCCTCGTCTCTTTGATGCATTTGAAATAATTTTTTGCCTCAAAAGTTAATTGCAACAAGAACGATACAAAATATCAGATATGTAATTTATTCACTGTTTTCAATGGGCAACTGTTTCATATACCAGAATTCAAACAAATGGAAACATTTATGTGACTTTTTATTTCTAGTTTATAACAAACAGTTGATTAGTCATTTTCTTTATACGATGGTTGACTGAAGACTTTCACAACTTCGGGATGCTCCAAGAAATAAACCCGCAACTCATTCGGCATCTCTTTCAGAGTTAGCTCACGTTCCGGTAGTAATTTTTTCAACCTAAAGGGAGGAACTTTTCTGTCCGCTCATTGTTTCCAACGAGGTAATCGCTGCTCTTTTGGTGGCAGCGATGGCTTCTCGGTTGTTTTGTTTGCAGCCATAATTAAATTGATTCTGCTGTTCCTGAGCTCTCTGTTTATTTTTCACATACAATTGGAAATGATAGAAGTTATCAATCACAAGGAGGAAAGCTCTGAAGCTGTCTAGTTCTTCTGGAGATAGCGTAATTGTTGCGAAGTAACGTTTTGCTGCTGTGCTATACAGCGGGTTGTATTGGGATTGTTGTGCAGCGCCGAGTATGCTGTTGAAAAAATTTTCTCGCTTCTGATGATCAACTGAATAATTGTTCTGTATTGGTACACAGGGATCTTGAAGTCTGTTGAATATTACTATCGGCTGATCGTCAAGAGGAGTCAAGCAAGTAAATATCATTGTTGCCGTCTCTTTTCTGTGCATCACTTTGTGTCCACTGTAAAAATATTCTGACTTTGCGTTCTGCACAATGATTGAATACTTGACAGTTTGCTGTAGAATTATTGGAATGTAGACTGCAAGAAGCAATTGTTTCCTCTGGAAGTATTTCTGAAATGCGGGGACAGTTTAAATCTTCTAGATTGTAAACTTTTTTTCTGTAACAACTTGCTGAGGACCTCACACTTTTCGGTGCCTTTTGCAAAAAAAAATTTCCGGGTAAATTGGAAACTGAAACTTAAGCAAACTACTTTTAGGTCACTGTAAGGTGTATCGCCGTCGTCCCATTCGAGGCAGTGCAGGTTGTGTCTCAACCAAATAACAGTTTGTTGATCGTGTGCCGGTAATTCTGCAAAGCTAACTTGAGGTTTGAAAAATATTGTATCGTATTAACTGCAACACAAGCTCAGTTCTTTGACAATGAATCCAATTGACTTCAGTTTGAAACCTTCGAGATCGAGAGCAACAATATTTGTGGACTTGCTTCCAAAATTTTTTAGCATTACAGCTCACGGAATAATTGAGAATGGAAAATTTTCACTGATAGTACAAACAGTATTCCTGTCAAATGTCCAAAAAGACAATTATTTTTTGGTGAATAACGGAAGGCTTTTACATATCCAGGACCTTTGTTCCTACAATGGTTTACGAATCCAGCTGCATCGTGTAAGGCCGCATGAAGTCGTAAAACTTTGCTATATTTCAGTAAAGGATCTAGTCGTGAATTATCAACTCCTATTAAACCACCATAGGGTCTGATTTTAAATGCTATTTCTCCGTCAATCTCCGGATCTAATAATGCGCAGGCTGCAACAAAATATAACTGACGATGTGATATGTGACTAAAATTTTGATTACCTCTCAGTGATACATTTTTTTAGTGAATCAGCTTTATGTCTTCTATTCCAATTTTATTCATTACTAAGTGTATACTGAACGCATGGTCTTGCAGCTAGAAGGTTTTATTTATTCAAAAATGATTGGCTGTCAACTTGAACTAAATCCTCTATTCTGATTGGTCGGTTTTGTTCCTCAAACTCTAAAGTGTTTCTCACACTGAACATGTTTGAACACGATCTTTTCTTTCTCTGCTTACTCCATCCTCGAGTCAATCATTTTTTAATTTAAACAGCCACATTCAGGTTAGACATTTTAATTTTGTTGTCTGTAATTACGCATTCAAGAATATACATGTGCATGATGGCAAATGTGTACACACCTACACACTAACTTGTTTCCTTTTTCAACAGGGCTGGAGCGTGTCTGTATGCATAGGTATTATGTAAGTTTGTAATTATGAAAGCTGACTACATGTACAGAGATAGAGAAAAGCGGAGTATATGTATTAAGATTATTTATAACCACCCTCATGTGTTATGATTAGGTGTCACTTGCTAGATCTATTAAGATTAGGTTTGGCCGACTACTTGTATATTGATAGGTTATAGCCGACATTATATACTATAGTTAAGGAAGGACCCGAGGAGATTGAGTCATCATGTTGCAAACAAACGTTTTCAAATCTCATTGGTTAAACTATCAGCCGAAGATTTCGTCACTGAACTCAATCTTACCGTTGCATTACTTGGCTCTCTGTAACTAACCGTTCAGCTTCGCTGACTTAGCTGATTTACTTCACTTAAAAAAACAAAAGATTTCTAAGTCAAAATAATCAAATTTTATTGGGTTTTTGTTAATAAATCTAACTGCAAATCGAAATTAGAAAATCTATTTCCAACAATTTGTAGCCCTATAACCTCGCTATAACTATGCAAAGGTTCAACTTTCTATTACAAAGATTACGGAAAAAGGGTTAGTTACTGTAAATGTAACTAATCGCAAAAACTTTTTTTTTCTAACTTTAATGTTAGCAAATACATGTATTAAGATTAGTATCGGCCGACTACATGTATAAAGATAGGTTATAACCGACCTTATATACTATAGTTAAGGAAGTACCCGAGAAGTCTGAGTCATCATGTTGTAAACAAACGTTTTCAAGTCTCATTGGTTAAATTATCAGTCGAAGATTTCGTCAATGAACTCAACAATACCGTTGCATTACTTGACTCTCTGTAACTAATCGTTCAGCTTCGCTGACTTAACTGTTTTACTTCACTTAAAAAAATCAAAAGAATTCTAAGTCAAAATAATCAAATTTTATTGAGTTTTTGTTAATAACTCTAACCACCAATCGAAATAAGAAAATCTATTTCCAACAAATTGTAGCCCTATCACCTGGCTATAACTATGCAAAGTTTCAATTTTCTATTACAAACATTACGGCAAAAGGGTTAGTTACTGTAAATGTAACCATTCGCAATAACAATTTTTTCTAACTTTAATGTTAGCAAGTACATGTATTAAGATTAGGATCGACCGACTACATGTATAAAGATAGGTTATAGCCGACCTCATATACTATAGCTAAGGAGGTACCCAAGAAGTCTGAGTCATCAAGTTGTAAACAAACCTTCTCAAATCTGATTGGTTAAAATCTCAGCTGAAGACTTCATCACTGAACACAGCATTAAAATTCATTAAAGGAATAAAATATTTGTAAAACAAATGTTTAGTCGGATTGATTTTTCACATTCTTAACTATAATAATTATAGAGTTCAAATGATTTGTATCATAAAGACTTTTCATTGTTTAACCATAATTTTTTTGTTGTACTATGTTTTAATTGATTATAAACAAATAACGTCATGGCGATTTTTTTTCTTGAATGAGCTTAATGTCTTTTTGCTCCAATTTTTTCATCCTTAAATGTATACATGTGAATTTTGATTATCAGACTAATATAGCCGCCGTTACTGTAAATAGCAGCCATTGATTACCGCAAGATTCGTATTGAAAGAATTTTAAAAAAAAAGATTTTTAAACAAAGACATTATTAAATTTGATTTATTAAATGTGATATATTATGTCATTTGGTAGTTGAACATACTCCTTTTTTCACAGTGAGAAGCTACAAGGCTATCATTAATAACAATGATCATTAGAGATGACAACTATAACTTATAAGAACATAGTTCAAGAGGCGGACATCTAAAATTGAGCTTTACGGGTTTATCCCGTTTCTTTTCTGACTTCAATTTCTTGTTCTGACTGTCTTCAATTTGAACTCCTTGTTGAGCAACTGTTGTCTAAAAGCATTTCGAGCCGAATGAGTGAAGAGCGAAGCTACCCTCCCTAGAGAAGTCAATAACATTTCACGCAAAATGTTGAACCAGATGTGAACTAAGGTAATGCGAAAATGTACTAGTTCTACTAAGTAAAAAACAAAATTAGGAGCGCTATAATAGCCGACTCCTGAAGATGAAAGCTGGTTTTTGAAAAATCAAAAGTGATGACACTCCTTATGTGAAAATTTTCAAATTGAAAATTTGTTTCTCTATACATTCATTATTCTCAAACATCTAATAGCAATGCTAGCATTGACAGTGCAAATTTGTATCTTGTTCTAAACAAACAAACACACACACTGACGCAAACAATTAGTCGTAACAAAAACTGGGTCATGCTTGTAAACAAATTGGACAGAGTTATAATCAGCCGAAAGGTAAAATAGAAGAATTTTTTCGAAAAAAAAAGTTCGGAGCTGAGCAGAACCTCAACGGGGGGACACTATGTATTAAGATAGGGAATGCAGAAATTGTCCCCCTAGGGGGACGCTTAGGGGGACATTTAGTGCGAATTGCATTAAATGTCCCCCTAAGTGTCCCCCTAGGGGGGACAATTTCTGCATTCCCTATCTTAATACATAGTGTCCCCCCCGTTGAGGTTCTAGTCAGCTTCTTCTACTACTCTGATAGGAAAACAGAAAATCAGAGCCTCAATCTATAAATGTTATTTGTTTCAGCATCGTTTTAGCGCCATTACTACCGACTCAAGATCCCTCCGCTCATTATATCATAGATGCTTTATCAGCACTCTGCATGCATTTACTCAAATAAGATGCATAAAACACATCCAATTGGAGGTCAACTCGTTCATAAATTACCCAAACAAGTTCCCGCGCACACTTAACCCATAACAGTTACAATGACTCATACCAATTTAATTTGAGATACCTTTAAATTCCCAAACCCACCCATATGAACCCAATTTTTGAATCATTTTTACATATTGTATATCTTGCAAAAAAAACATCTTTTATAAACTCACAGGAGTCAATCTACCAACTAACAATCATTTTCATAACGAAAGAAAACAAGTTTTATTATCGTAGCTTCTAGAACACTCACTCTGGACAAAGGTATACTCAGAAAAGGCATTGCTTTATTGAATGAGATGTCAAAAATTTTTCTTACTTGGAAACGCTTTCCGGACTGAACCTCAATTCTTAATCAGTACTGGTTCACTGAAATTGCGAGTCTTGGAACATTACTGAATGAGATCTCTGATCATTTCACTTTTTAGACTTGGCTTAAATCGAGTCCTAAGTCTTGGCAACTCTTGAATCAAGTCTTGGCCATAACTTGATAAGTCTTGACAAGCCATGGTCAAGACTTGACAAGTCTGAGGTCAAGTATTGAGCACAGTTTTTTTTTGTTGGTTTGCTTTTGTTTGGTAATGAAAGAAGAAGGCCGCCACCTACAGTGGCCAGCCTAAAAAACTCTCCTAAGTGGTAAAAGAAACACAAGACAACACGATCAGTTCCACAAAGTTCATTTGATAGAGATTAAAAAAAACTGCGATATCGCCCAAAGAAACCAGTCAGGGCCACCTTTTTCTTCCCTTTGAAAACATTTTGGTTTCAGGGTGAGTTTATGGGACATTTGAAGTTGGTATATGTTCAATTCAAAAATAGCTTGGTCAGATTAGCCAAATCCTCATTAAAATAAATCACCATTTTATGCTGATTTCGAAATGTTTTAATCATAAATAATTTCTTCTGAAAACTCTACTTTGCCTAACTGCGCAATAATCAAGACTTGCCAGGTCTTGGTCATGACTTGACTGAAGACTGTTGACTGAAGACTTGAGCAAGTCTTCACATGTTTTCACAAGTCTGTCTTGAGATAAGACGTGATCAGTACTGATCAGTCAATTCAAGATGTGTATTTCACTGGAGAAGTACAGATCAATACCTGAAGTTCGATGCGGGCTCACTAGCAAACAAATGTTGACAAATTATTAGGATAAAAATTAGGAGGAACGCAAAAAAATTTTTTACGTTATCCCAACATGTGAAAGTTTCAAACCTGAATGAGTTTTTAGAATTCAACAATGTTGACAAAATAAAAAAGAATTAGGGAAAGACATTCAAATAGTGTTTTACTCAGGATAAAAGTTCAGTGAATTCTTTCAAAATTGAAGAAAAAATGCCAGGCTGGCTGTTTTTCTACAGTCAATTTTTTTTTCTTAAGGTAACAAATAGATATCTTTTTATGGCCCACTTTAGTCTTTCATTTTTTTGTTATTCAAAAGGGTTCAAATTGAACAACACAGAAAAAATTCACAGAAGATTGAAAAAATACGGAATATTAAACACAAGCATATTTAAGCGCGTGATAATCCCATCTTTTGGGCGTTCGAAACAGCTTGTCTTCAGAGTTTCGAGCGTTCAGTATCACAAATGCCCATACTAGACCTATGTACTTCAACTTTTCAAGACTTTGTAACTTGGAACGCAGTACACCACCCTGTCTAATCTCTTTATCGCTAATACATCTCAAAATAATTGGGTTTTCAGGCAATCTTAATAACTCTCAATTCATTGTAGATGATGAGTTGCTCCCACTAATGAATTCCCTCGATGAAAAACTAGTTTGCCGGTAAGCATGCTTACCGGTGAACTAGGTTTTCAACGAGGGAATTCATTAGTGGGATTAACTCACCATCTCCTACGATAAATTGAGGTTTATTAAAAAAAATGGCTTAAAACCCAATTTTTTGAGATGCATCAGCCATATAATTAACATGCAGCAATAACATTGTTTATGAATTTCATTAAAAGTTGACGTTGGTATTATGTTGCACGATCATTTCAAATTACGGATATCTTTCATATTTGCATTAAACGTTTTTTTTTTCATTTCTTAGGACTTAGCGAGTCTTCTAAGAAAGAAACGTCGTAGCATTAGGATTATTTCCCGCCAATGGATATCTGAAAAAATTGCACATTGTTATCGTAACGATAGTAACGTTGTATGACGTTGAAGGCTCTTTTCTGCAAAAGATGTTAATCTTGTGAGTCCTTACAATGTTAACGTTTTTTTATTTCATACCGTAGTTCTAGTCGTAGTTAACTCTTATACCGTACCTGGAACAAGTTTCAAGTCTTGATCAGTACTTCTGCTGTGAAACACACGTCTTGAATGGACAAATCAGTCCTAATCACGTCCATTTTTATTTCTTAAGACTTGTAAAGACTTGCCAGGACTTGCTGAGTCAAGTCTTTGCCGAGACTTGACAAGTCTTGAGTATTGCGCAGTTAATAAGCGAAGTAGAGTTCAGAGTAGACCTACTTATAAGTTATGCATTACAAAATTAGCTAAATTTTGGCAGATTTTTTTACAAGAACTTTTCAAAATCTGACCAAGTTTTTCCAGATTTTAGCATGTATCAACCTAAAAGGCTTGATGGATTTACTCGGAAACCATTTTTTTCGTTGGGCGCAAAGAAGTTGATAGTTCTTGTATATTAATGCGATGTCCGTATCTTGTTTTATGTGGAATTGCTCAAATTTTCTTGGAATTCCTGATTCTTTATGGTGGGTTTTGAATGCATGCCTTCGTATATAGCGGCTGTGTTCGTTCGTTGCTCAGGACTTGATAAAGTATTGACCAAGACTTGAATGAATCTTGTCAAGACTAAAAAGTGACATGATCAGCGCTCTGATACAGCACTAATCCAAGACGTATAATTTCACTGAAAAAGTACTTATTAAGACATGACGTTCAGTCCCGTTGGATATAATGGTTTTGGTGAAAACAACTGTCTTTCGGCGCTTTTTCTTACAATTATGGGTCCTAAAAATTGCAAGAAAAAATTTTGTTGACAAAAAATATTTCAGAACACAAAAGAGGATGAAGTAGCCTCTTTTCGATTTTCTTTAAATGGAAACTTAATTGCAAATTCTCTATTTGAAGTTTGATTGCACTCATTATCGAAATAAACTGAGATATCATTAGGTTTTACTTGATTTATCAAAAAATACTAAAAATGTCCACTGATCTGCATCGATATATAACAATTCCTAAAATCATTAAAAATGGATTAAATACGTGAGTCCATAGATTTATTTTCTTAGCCCGATGACACCAAGATGTTTTTCCTTAGCATGGTTTTTTTCCCCAGAGTGTTTTTCACGGTTTCTCAAGACCTGAATTTCTATTTAGGTACCACCACACAGACTTGTTTTCACTTAAATTATTATTTCCGTTTATCACACATGGACGCTCTGTCCCCTATATCCATGTGATCATTATAGCGTACCTGGTCCTTGCCGCTAACAGTGGCTTTAAGGTATTCAACAGCAAACCTTCTAAGTCCTACCCTATTTTTTTCTCAAAACAAGCATCAATGTCAACTCGGATTTTGCATTATTTTTCAATTGTTTTTTTTTGTACCAAGTGTAGGTTCAAATAAATTTTTCATCCTCTAAACTGTTAAAGCGGAAAAACAGTATAAGAGACACATAAACAACAAAAACCTCAATATGACTACAATTTTTAAAAGTTTAAAACTAAATTAGACTCGCGATACTTTGATCAGACTGGACAAAATTGTTTCATCTATTTTATTGTCACACATTAAAAGAAGTTGGAGTTTATATGGAGTTTGTGTAAAATTTGCATCACCTTTTAAGTACCCGGGTCGAAATAGAATGGTTATCCTGCAAGATTCTGCCAGATTTTTGCAAGAATATGCATATTCTTGCAAGATTTCTGCCTGATTCTTGCAAGATAATCATTTTTCTGCCAGAATAATGCAGGATAATCTTTTCTGTGTCAGAATCTTCTAATTAATCCGTTTTTTTGCACAAAATCCTACATGATGAATTGATTAATGCTTGTAATTCTGACAGCAAGAGATTTGCGTGAAATCCACGAGCCGTCAAAAAATGGCGAGCCGTGAATAACCACATTTTTGGGGAATTGGCAAGCAAACTTAAGCGCAAGGAAATGAATTGAGTGAAAGGAAGGAAGCTGTTTAAGATGCAAAGAATAATATCACATATTTTTTTCATCAGAAAAGTAATCTAGACGAGTAGTTATGTAAATCTTGATAAAAATGAAGGATACTAGTTTTTAATAGTAATTTAGTATGTGTTAACAGTTCTCAAAGGCAGATTTTAGTTTGTTTTCTTAAGATAATTCAAATTTTCAGATTTAAAATCAATTTAATTCTTTTATTTTTCTTAAAAAAACACGCAACTGATTCTTAAGTAAATTTCTGCTCAAAATGAAATGTGTTGCATGAATGAGAGCCAATAAGAAGACAGCTCGACCGGAACCATTCCCTCTTTCAGTTCATGTTAAAAACATATGGTGACCTTGAAAATATCATCCAACTAAATGCATCTTAAGGAAACAATTAGAATTGACGAAAACACCTGACAAATTCTGCAGTTGTTTATAAAAACCGGTTAAGAAAAACTGGTAAAAACCAGCAGTTGTTCATAAAAACCGGTAAATATTAAGAAAATGAGTGATTTCCCTTCATCTTGATTTCTTTTGATTCGTCGGTTGTCGTAGTTTAAATTTTTTTGCATCAACTAACTCATTGGAGGTTATTGTGATTTCAATCCGTCAATGAATGTTTTTTTTGCAGGTAACCAGAATTTTACGGAACGAATTGATGTTTCGGATATCAGAAACAAGATATACTGCCAAAAAAATCAACTAAATGGACTATATTTATTCCCTCACAAAAACCTCGTTTTTTCCACCGCAGAGAAATCTTCGGGTATATTTTTGCAAAGATTGTTTTTTTGAAAATTGTTCAAACTCGATTCATTGTTGAAACATAATGGTGGGCGCCTAATAATTAAGGGCACCTTTCTTTAGAATATCAAAACAGCGAAGGATACAAAGCGAAATATTATTTTCCTAAAAACCCTAAACGTTAACTGATTTGAACGGCAACCAAATTTACAAACAATTTCAATTTTACAAACACTATTACTTTGTTTCTACTTATAGAGAGTGATTCTACGTTTAACTGAACTGCGCTCCATTTAAAAAAAACGCCGAATGTTAGCAGAAGACGGTATGATAGGTCTATTTACAGGTACTACAATTTGCAGTAAATCACATTTTCGTTGGAGCCAGAATCTTTTTATGGTTCCGGGATAAAAGTTCTGGTGACTGCTGCTTGCTTTCTCTTAGAAGTCTTAACTGGTCCAGGAATCGTTAATTTTATTGTAACTAATGTCGATTTTGCATAAGTTTTCAGAATTCAAAAGACTGTCAGTTGTATATCAGGTTGGTATATTGTATTCGCCTTCGAGATCAAGTGATGATTTAGCATGTTTTTCTCAAATGACTGAGGAAGGTTATCAACTAAAACTTTGGCATAAAACTTTTTTTCTTGTAAGAATTTCCAGAGATATTTTTTCAAGCTTTGGCACCTTTCTGTCAGCTAGACTTCTTCGGCAAGAGAGCAAGTGTTGACGGCCATGAGATGCAAATACAACAAAGCCGCTTAAACTATATTTTTATTTGGATTCTTTGTTTTTTTCTTCGTTCTCCATGAGCCATTTGTTGCTGAGAATCTTTACGTGTCTTTAAGACTTTATTCTGAGATTAAGATGAACATATTGAGAACATAATAGTGGTTCAGTGTTCATCTAAAAGGGACGAAAATCTAATAAATAATACAAAAGATGGTTTGTAAGTTTCGTACTACAAAAATCGTTACAAAAATCAGAAACAGATACCAAACGATGATGAATTTGCAAGCATTCATATTTGACAAACTCGTGAAGCTTATGGTCAATTACTACGGCTTGCGCTCCTGATTAATAAGCCTCCACCTAATTTAATCCACGCTTCAAGAAAAAACTGAATCATTTTTCTATAAAAATTTTATTGTTCATGTACGAATCGTTTTTAACACAATATTTCCATTCTTCGACAGATGGGTATATAATTTGAAGCTTTTTTGATCACCCATTTTTTTAGTTATGAACGCTAGATTTCAACCATCTTGTTTTGCCTGATATTAAAAGCAGATACCAGAGTGTACGAGTTCTCATAAATCCAAATGACCTTTTTGTCGGAATTTTCAATAAGACAGCTAAATGAGCTCTGAGAAGACCGTACAAGACCCAATTGAATGACCTCTGATCAGACAGTATTTGATTGAGACCTCTGATGATACCATTATACCCGACTATGCGTAAAAGCCTTTTGATGTCCTTTCAAGTGTGCATGTAAATTAGTTCTATCAACTAATTGTTTTATATACATAATTGAGAACAATTTATTAAAGTTTTTTTACTGTTGATGTCTTCAATTATTGGTCGGTGTTCACTGAATTCATCTCAGTGAGTTCAAGTCTTCATATTGTGTCAGATCCGAAAAAAATTATGTCTTAGTTCCAAGAGATCGCAAATAGCAATTATTACCAACTTGTAGCAAATATTAAACTATAAAGAAAGCATAAAACGAATGCAGTTTATGAGGTTCTTTTGAATATTTCTTGTCATTGTGTATGCAGATTTTTTCCCACGAAATAGCACATAGCTCGGACACACAAATTACCAAAACCATACTGTAAATGCTAACGTTACACACCAATTTTTTACGATAAACAGATGAATAAATGGAACTTCTCTACGGCAGGAGTAAGTTGAGCTTGTTTGGTGGTAGTTTTACACATCTTTCACTTAGAAAGAAGGTTACTAAGCTGTAGTCTGATTTAACGTTGTGTACTGTAAGTACGCAGTTTTGTTTACAATAAAGTTACAGTTTTTCAGGTGAGTCTTCACGTGACATTTGCAGCTATTTGTTCTTCATATTTAATGTGACCTTTAACAGTTGTTCATCCATCTGTTGCTGCCCTGGGCTTTCACATCCAAAATTTGTAGTAGCGACTCACCCCTGAGTATTATCGTGGCCTCAATATCTCAAAACCCAATCACAAAGAAAGACTTTGAAATCACTAATTTCAGATTAAAGTTTACCTAATAACTTTAAGGAAAACTTGGTGAGCTGGCTAGAAATTTTGTTGATTGATTTAATTTTTTTCATTGATTTTGGAAATGAGTAACGATAGTACAAAACCAGTAATTTCTATCAGTGTGAGATGAGATAAATTGTTAGCGGGGAAATTTTCAAAAGACCCCCTGATTTTCTCAAAACTATTCAAAACTATTACCGAAAAAATTTTGTAACTGTGATTTTATTTTGTACAAGCTCTTTCTTCAAGAATTGATAGTTTAATTGTTCCGATATCACTTTTTGACCAAATATATGGACAATTTGTTTTTTGTTCAGTCAACTTTGCCCGATGAATATAATTATCGTAGAGTGTTGTGAGTGGCATCTATAGAAAGCCCAGTGTTTTATCAGAAAAGTGTTCAGAGAAAAAATTTTTTAGAGAAAAAGTTTTTGTCAAATCATGTTTTTGAGCAAAAATTTGGAAAATTATGTGTTCTTAAGGGACACGCACCGATAGCAAGGCTAACTTTGGTCTAATTCTGGATTTTTACAATCAGAAAGATTCGAAGTGTATTGTGGCTATGTTTTATAAAAAATCTTTTCATTATTTTTGTCTCAACTACAGAGTTATCATTTCTAATAATGATAATAATAATAATAAACTGTTCTCAAGTATTTATAAACAAACAACATTGTTCAATGAGGTTTACATATACTTACTCAAAAGGCTATCAAAAAGCAAAAAAGCCTAGTCGTGTGATGCCTTTGGGACGCAGTTTGTTAGCAAACAGGGGTGGGGGTAGGGTGTTTTATATTGGTTTGTTTTTAAGGTTTTCATAGATTGAGCGACAGCAAGTACACGTTAGGAGACAGTTGAGTTTCTGCAAAAGGATAAAAATAAAAAAAAAAATTGTTACAGACAATTGCTCAAAAAAAACTAATAAAAAAGTTCTATGATATCATTTCCTTGTATAAAATTTTCAAGAAAAGTATTGTGGTGTGTATTAATTCCAGATTTGTAGCAACTCTTTATAAAGTGAACATGTTTTGAGTCGAAATTAAAAATATAATTTAGCATTTTCCTTATTCGTATTCCAATTCTCTTTGGGTTGATACCAGTAAACTGATTGCTAGTTTTTAGTTTCTTACTTGTTGCTCTTTTCTCATCTAGCCTCACAAGCTCTGAATCCTCAATAAACCTGTTAAAAACTTCATTTTTATTTTCCCGCCTAATTGTTTGGGTTAAAAATTTGAAAAGCTTATAAATATGCAGCTCTTTCACCAGGAAGATTCCATATTTTTCCCGTTCGTTCGCTGTTGATTGATGACTTTGTTTCCTGAAAATAATTCGCGTAATTTCTTTAATTTTCACTTCGATAATCTTCAGGCTTGTCTTGTTTGTTGTTCCGTAAATAAGCACTCCATATTGTATAATCGGTTGAACAAAAGACTTATATACTAAAACTAATTGTTTAATACTCAATATAAACCTCAGTTTGTAGAACAATCCCGTAAATTTGGTCAATTTTGCAGCGACGCTATTTTTGTGTTTTTTGAAATCCAATTTATTGTCCAGCAAAACGCCTAGATACTTTACTTCGTTGCTCTTTTTAAGGGTTGCATTGTTCAGTCTTAGAACATTCATCATAGTTTTAAAACCTAAGTTTAGATTAATCGTTTCTTCAACACTGAGCGTCAGTTTGTTATCGCTTAAGTAGAGGCCGATGTTTTCAATATCACTTTGAAAAAGAACTTCATTTGCATTTTTTGGCTGCAGAGCAGTATCGTCGGCATAGAGCGTTATTGTAGAGCAGCTGCATTGTTGTCTGATGTCATTGACGTATATGACGAAAAGTAGTGGTCCTAAAACTGAACATTGCGGCACGCCAAACGTAACAGTTCTCGGACTCGTTCTTGCAGCACCATATCTAAGAATTTATTTTCTGTCAGATAAGTAAGATTTCATAATTTCAAACATTGGGCCTCTCAAACCTATGTTAGCAATTTTTCTAAGTAGTAAGTTATGATCAACCGTGTCAAATGCCTTTTTCAACTCTAGAAACAAAACTATCGAGCACTTTGGCTGGTTTTCTAAAGTGTCCCTAGAGTTTTCAACAAAATGCGCTAATGCATCAATTGTTCCTCTTTCTCGTCGGAAACCATATCAAAAAAGAGATCCATCCAGTTCTCCTTTTCCAGGAGATCAAACGTCATCCAGGAGATCAAAAACTTCCAAAAAATTAGATATTTTGTTGTACAGAAATGTTTCAAAGACTTTTGCAACAGTTGGAAGTAGAGAAATTGGTCTGAAGTTTGATTGTTCCTGAACATCACCACTTTTATGAACTGCTACTATGATAGCTTCTTTCAGGCAAGGTGGAAAATTTCTTTCATCGATACCTTTGTTGATTAATTTTGTTAGTATTGGCACAATTACCCATTTGAGTTTCTTCTATTAAAATTGTTCAATTCAAAGCAATCTGTGCTATATTTGGTTCGCATTTTATTTATTATTTCCCGTACTTCCAGCGAAGTGGCCCTGGTTAGTCGCATTGATTGTACACTAATACTACTGCTTTTAGAAATATTCGCACTTTTAGACTCAAAATTAGATGCCAAAGTTTTACCAACTGTAGAGAAATATTCTATGATTTTATCAGCTGTCCCTTTATTGAGCCTACCTTGCGATGCAATTTTGCCTTTTAATCTGCTAATGCAGTCAAAAAAAGATTTAGAGTTTTTCTGACTACTGCATTCATTAACCGCTGATAATACATTTCCTTTTTTATTCTGATCAGTTTCTGCAGCTTGTTACGTAGTGCATTGACTTTGAGTTGATCGTTTTTGTCTTTTGTTCTCATAAAATTTTGGTATTGTTGTCGTTTCTTGGTAGCTAGATGTTTTATTTCGTTGTCAATCCACAATTTTTTATTTTTTGCACCTTTACAAATTTTTGTAGGGACAAATTTTTTAACACATCTATTCAAGAGAAACTGAAAATTTTTCATGGCTTCTTCAGAACTTAATTGACCAAGTGTTACTTCAAACTTCTGTAATTCATGTTGCATATAAAACTGAAGATTAACAATTTCGTTTGGGTCATTACGTTTGGTCCACATTATAACCATACGATCATCATCATTTTCTTTTTCTGAATGATTCAATTTGTGTCCCGAGAATCCAAAAAAGAGCGTATAATGATCTGTTAGCGTAGTTTGTGACCATTTCAGATCAATTTTTACGTTGGAATACACGGCATTAATACAAGAATTACTAGTCTTTGTTTCTCTAGTGCAGTTCGCATTTTCTGCATAATGCAGATCAAAAGACATCAAGGCTTCTTGCAATGTTTTCAACTTTGAAGAAACGGTGTGATCATTTATATTGAAATCACGACATAAAAATGACATATAGTCTTCCGAAATAACAACTTTCTCAAAATGGTTTCCTAAGCTTGTGCTTAGTTTTTCGATGGACGTGTTTGGTTTGACGTATATTGTAGTTTAAAAAAATTTAAACTATTATAGCAAAACTTCAGTGTCAAAACTTGGCACTCAATGCTGGTGTACTTGCTTACTGTTTTGAACTTTTTTTTTTTCAAAAAATACCAACTCCTCCACCTCGATTTCGTTTTACACCCCTACTGACTGTGACGATTTTTTGATAACCATCTAGTTGCAAACAAGCAGTGTCATACTCTTCGTTTATCCATGTTTCTGTTAAGCAGACGGCTAAGGGTAGACTATCTAAACTGTTTGCTAGAATTTGAAGCTGATCTAAATTTTTGTATATAGATCTTTTATTTTGAAGCATGAAGAGCTTCTGCATTTTGTTGTACTAAAATGATATGTACAAGTGGAAGAAAAACGGGACGACCATTGTCTTCAATGGATTGTAGCAGCAAAGTTTAAAGTGTTAGCGGATATGACGTTAGAGTTAAAACAACTCTGGTTACCAGAGTAAAAAAAATTTTTTTTCGAAAAAAAGCTAAATCGTAGACAGAATATGTATTTATTTTGTTTAAACACATAAAAATATGTAGCCTAAAAGGAGAAAGAAAAAAACCAAAAAAAAACAAGAAAACCATGGAAATAAAATTTTTTCTGCTAAGATCATGTATTTGGAGAAAGTTTACAAGTTTACAAGTTTAACAACTTCAAGCGCGTAATCGCAGCAATCAGTTGATATACTTGATTTATCTTGGGTGATCCTGTTTTCACATTGAGAGAAATAAAAAGAAACGACATCCTCGATTTTAAATAGGCGCTTTATCGCAGCCATCAAATCTGATGTACGAACAATTTCTTTTTTCATTGATTTTTGGTCGTAGTAACGCGTAATCGCAGTCAGTTACTATATTTCACTTTTAAATATTTATATAATTGTCTTTATATTTTAATATGTGACGCGTAATCTCAGTCACATTTTATCATTTACAATAAATCAGAATTAATCTAAATTAATTGAGAAAAGACGAAAATTCTAGAAATTTTGACGTGTCTAATTGAATACTTTTCTTTTACGGGGCCTCAAAATAGGAACTGCTTCCCAAAGTTTCCAATAAGATCAGAGTAACATTAGAACATAACAAAAATATTTTTCAGTTTGATCACTAAACGTCTTTTTTTGTTCAGTCAGCACTTAAAGATTTTTTTTAAGTCCGGTAACTTCTCTCTGCATCACCAACTTTGTCGTCATCATCAAGGCAGCAATTCCTTTTTTGGTTTTCTCATTTGATCAGGTTTTTGAAATTTTCAAGATCGCTAATTTGATTGATGTCGTGATAGCCAGTATCATTGTTGTTTCGCTTCACCAATACAGATAAGGAACAATTTTCTGTCGAAGTAATGAAGCCCTGTCTATTTACCTCAGCCCTTAGTTCAGCTTCAAACTTTGGTAGTCGTTCATTCAAGAAAATAGGTTTTTTATTCAGGCTGTTTTTTGCAGTTTTTAACTTTCGTCTTGCCCCAAACACTCTGTCTTTCTCGTCGAAATAGACAAACTTGTAAATAATCAAGTCATATTGATCTCCATTAGCAGTTCCCGGTAAAATATGACATGCTTTTATTCTGTTCTCAGTGAGATTTATTTTCAGAAAATCGCTTTAAAATCTCAAGGTATTTTGCAGTACATTTTTGCTATCTCTTGGATCGAAAGGCGGATTGCAGATAATTAGGCAGTCTTTGCTCGTGTACCTTTTTTGTGCTCTGAGGCGCTCATTCATATCAAATTGCATTTCTTCAAGATTTTTTATTTTACTTTCCTGTTCTTTGTTTTTGCGATCAAACCTGTGACTGAATTCTGCAATTGATCCACCTGCTCCTTCAGTTGACTTGATTCATCCTCCAGTTCCATCCAGCTGTGAGTCGGTTCAAAAGTTAATTGTAACAAGGATAAATACAAACTTGTAAAGAATACGAGTTAAAAAAAAGAGTAAGAGAAACAAAAATCCGCAAATGAACTGTTAATTATTAGACAATGGCCGCTCCCAGTTCCTACACGCCAGCTGGGTACATAGTAGTAAAACTATTGTTTTATTTCTCATTAATTCAGGATACTATTGACATTCATACAAAACAAATGGGCTTATATTATGATATCAGTGAAAAGATTATGGTTTATACGCCTATACACTGTTATCTCGCAAATTTTATTGACATTTTATGTTATGCGTATATGTGTTAATTCTATTGTAGTTATATTTACTGCTTTTGAATAATAGCAGATCCCACTGCCCTCCATATTAGGATAAAAGTAAAAAAAATTGTGGGTTTCATATGATAGCTACTTACTCTAATGACATTGAATTTTTCGTTTTCAAAGATGTCAGTGCAAACCTGAACTTTGCCCCTTTTTTTCTCGTCTTCTTTTTTCACTTTTATTTTATTGTTTTTAATGAAAGATTCTATCTTTTTTTCAATAAAGCAAACTTACATTTGGTTTTCAGTTATAAGTTCTAGGTGATGATTTACGGACTCTGATAAAAAAAAGTGCTGCCGAAAAAGTTTGTTTTGATAGTGGCCAAAACTTATGGATCTTTTTGTTGTCTAGATAACATGATAAAATGTCCTTTGTGTACTTTTTTAAGTTACTGATGAAATTTTAGAGTTTTGCAGGTATTAATTGTCATTTATTGTTGTTAAGACTGAGTCCCACTATTGGAAAGTCCAATTGTTTTCTAAAACCGTTAATTGTGATTCCATTTTGCTTTTTTGTTACTGAAAGCTATTATTCGTAATGTTTTCTTTTGAAACTAGTTAGTTTCAAACGTTAAATGAATTTTTGAACTTTTTTTTATTTCGCCTCTTTTCTGTTTTTCTTTTTGTTCACTTATTAGTTAGTCTCATTAAGAACGAATGCCATCTGCTTTCTACTGAAAGTCAAGTTAATTCGTTTAATTTGGATTTTATCTTATACTTTTTTGACATTTTTAGTAAGTTATGGGGCCTCAACTACGGCATTTTATTCAATTAATTGTTTCAGATTGCAACAATTCTTCTTCATTTTTACGGCAACTATTTCTGTAGATACTTAAGTCAGAAATGTGTAAGAGTGCGGTCGGTTGGGGGGGGGGCATTATTTGTGAACGCACACTACCGAGCCTCATTGCTGATATTTGGTTATCAATTTAGCGTCTGGACCATTAATGGGCTCCCATGGTCGATCCTGTTTACAGATACAAAAATTATCCACACTTAAGAATATGTTTTTTGTCCAGGGTGATATCAGAACAATTGGAGCCCATTGGAATGTCTGACAAGTGCAACAAGATGTTCTTGCTGACAGCTTCCATTGTTCTAATGCAACTATTACGGGTTGAATCAAAATCAATGGTAATATCGGTAATGTATTCCACATCTTCTCAGATATTACATATCAACTTAGATACATAGATTATTATTATGTGATCCTATAAAGGACACCAAAATTATTTCCTAATCTAAAGTTGTAAAGTTGTAATGCAGTTGTAATGACCTCGATACAAAGTGAAGCGCTGCATTTCTTTTCTTATTAAAGTACTTTCCTAATTCAAAGTAAATTAATTAACCCATCGTTCACGTTTTTCTATAATTTCCCGCCAAATTGCTTACAACTCGGTCTTTACAAATATAACAAAACCCGACTGTTGGAGAGAAACTTTTCGTCCCAATGTGGGACAGTTTTTTAGAGCAATCAAACAAATTACGAGGCTCATCGTGATTAACATTAAAAAATAACAGTTTTGGACGTTCCACGTTTTGTTGTTGTTGTTCTTCCTCTTCTTCTTCTTGTTCTTCTTTTTGCTGCTGCTGTTTTTGTAGATGATGTTTTTGCTGTTGTTGTTATTATTGTTGTTGTTGTTTTTGTTGTTGTTGTTGTTGTTGTTGTTGTTGCTGTTGTTGTTGTTGTTGTTGTTGTTGTTGCTGTTGTTGTTGTTGTTGTTGTTGTTGCTGTTGTTGTTGTTGCTGTTGTTGTTGTTGTTGTTGTTGTTGTTGTTGTTGTTGTTGTTGTTCTTGTTGTTGTATTTGTTATGAACGAATAATGATTTTGAGTTGTTGTTGTTGTTGTTGTTGTTGTTGTTGTTGTTGTTGTTGTTCTTGTTGTTGTATTTGTTGTGAACGAATAATGATTTTGAGGACTCGAAGATGAGTATTGGCATTTTACAGGTTTTTAGCTGCAGAAAGTTTCTTCAAGACCTGAACTTGACATCTCTCTATTACAAAATTGACCTGTTTTTGAAGTAAGGTCATCTTGAAAAGTTTTGTTTCCATAACAGTCTTTACTTCTCCCAAAGCATTACCTAATCTAGCCGATTTCTCCTAAGCTGCAAACCACCTACCCCGGTCCCCGACCCCAGACACTGCCTAGTCCACCTCCATATCGACCTATGCATCCGCAGTTACCTACGTCTCTGCACCTACCTTATCCCCCAAACCCCATCAAAACGACAACCCCCTACAAAAGTCCCCGCATAAAGCCCCAGCCAAAAAATCGTCCAATATCTTCAACTAAAAACTTTTCCCCCAATAATAAATACTTTCTGTGTGTTCATTGAGCAATTAAATTGTAATTCTCTGTTATTTCTCTTCTTTCCTTTGACTTTAAAATTCGCGGTTCTTTAGGTTGTTTCCTGTATTCTACCAGCTGTTTTTGTTTTCAATAGATTTACTTTGTTGAAGTGTTCGACTTAAAATCGATACAATTCACTCTGATTAATCTTCCCCAAAAAATAAATTTCTAACTCACTATCTTAAGTTCGATCGAGGGAATAAGGTCGGTAATTTTCATGGTGATTGGGACATGCTAAAAAAATTTTGACTCAGATTGACCCATTTTTTCCATATTCACTCACTTTTGTTTCTCTAACTGTTTTTTTTCGGAAAATCTAGGTTGGTTTATGAGGCAAGTTAAAGATTTTCTAATAGGATGATTTTTTTTACATTCCGGAGCATGCGAGCTATGTTTTTGTTTGTTGAAGGATGATTGTGCTCATACGTATGACCTGAAACCAAAACCTCAATTGGTCTTACGTAAAAAACTTTGTTAAAAAAGTTAGTCGCTCAAGAAGTTAGTTTTGCACTACATATCACACTAAGTGTGATTATGTGTATGTGAGCATTTGTAAGTAAGCCAGTGAGCCAGGGAGTGTAAGTGCGTATGTGCGTGTGCGATTGTGCCCGGGTCGAGGTGTCACCGCTAAAAATCGCTAAAAGATGTAAGATTTGCGGTGAATTTGAGTAAAAGTGTAAGATTTGCGTTCAATGCGATGAATGCGGTGAAAAAAAAACTTTTAAGCGGTGAAAAATTTTTTTTCAGCGCTTAAGCGGTGAAAGAAAATTTTTCACCGCTACAAGCAGGATGCGGTGAAAAAAATTTTTCACCGCTACCACCAGAATGCGGTGAAAAACAATTTTTCATCGCTACCAGCAGAATGCGGTGAAAAAAATTTTTTCACCGCTAAAATCGCAAATCTTACAAAAATTTACCGCTCTAATTTCAACGCTTATCTTATATTCACAGGAAATATCATTGAAGTAAGTGACAGATGGCGCAGTGGATTACGAAGTTGGTCACACGCATGAGGTAGAGGTTCGAACCGTTGTACGGCAGTTTCTTTTTTGTAAGAATTCCGGTGAATGCGGTGAAAAAAAATTTTTCACCGCAAAATTCAACGCTATTCGTACAAAAATTCACCGCTTTCAGCGCATTCAACGCTAAAAGATGCGGGCGCTTTGCGGTGAAAAAAGTTTTTTTCACCGCTATTCACCGCTAATCTTACATTATTTTTTGTCAAAACCTCGACCCGGGTGTGTATGTGTTGAGTTGAATTATTTTCGATTGGCTAAATAAGTTCAAGAAAGCCATTTTCAATCAGACCACCCAGCGCTCGAAAATATGTGATCGGAATCAAAAGCGTTCTAAGTTGGCTCTGATCAAACTCAAGAGCACTGGAAGCCTAAGACTAAAGTGCACCAAAATCGTCTCTGACGAAAATGAAATTTGCTCATAGTTCGTCTCTAGATCAGACCCTAGATCAGACCTTGGATCAAATTCTCCGTTCTTGAGGTCACTCACAGCATGTAATCTCAAGCGCATAATGTACAGGTGCGGGCTTGACTGAGTGTTATCAAAATTCATTTCGGTGTGGGACATTAGCCTGGGTTGTGCACAATTTCCACCATGTCTTTCATGATTAGTTTATTTTAAGTTTTTATCACTTTTAGGAGCGGGATGGCTTTGGAACTGCCGGAACAGGAGATCAATACCCTGGATACCAAGTTGGAGTACCAGGAGAAGTCATGGTAAGAGTACAAACCTAATATCTTTTTGATATGAAGGCAGTTGACGTGGTCTCTTGGTGGCAATCGAAAATGTGAATATGACGGAAATCCTGAAAATCAAAAATGGAAATTTCTTGTTTAAATAATGAACAACGCTGTTTGCTTCGGTTAAAGCGTAGCATGGACAATCTATCTTCAGATATTTATCACAAGCGAGTGTAAAAATTTTTTAGGAAAAAATTAATTTCAATTTTGATGAAGTTTTATTATTGATAGAAAGGAAGCAAAATTTTTGAAATAGGGTCAGTTTTTTTGGATGAAATCCAAGTCAAAATTACTAGCGAGATTTGCAATCCGGATATTTATTCATATTCTATGTTTGGTTGCAAAAGTGAGGTTTTAGAAAAAATTCCCTTCTTTTTAAAAAAATCAATTGAATGAAAGTAGAGCAAATAAAAACAACACAGATTTCAGATTGGAGAAAAAAATCTCTTCTGTTTTGGCATCGTCAAAATCTTCGGACTTCATAACAACATCTTAACAAACAATGGTGCCAAGCTATCTACAAGTTAAGGAAATCAGAAAAAAGCTTTTTAGAAACTACGAGTTTTGTTGATTTCCAGAAGTTAAAAATCTATGAATACAAACTTGAACACGAACAAAAGAACGGAGCAAACTACAGAAAATTACCAATTCTGCATCGCTTCAATTTTTAACATTGTCGTAAAAACAAAAATATTAAAACAACAAAAACAGTTTGGAGAGAAAAATGACCCTCCAAACATTTAAAAAAGAAGGCAATAAACAAAGAAGCCAATTATTTGATTTTCCATCAACATGTATTCGCATAATTTTTTACAAGTTTTTAATTTTGAGCTTTGACAAAAGTTCTGTTTCTTATGTCGCAAAAAGCCGAGAATTTCATAACTTTCTAGCTATTAAACCGTCAAAAATTAGTATCTAAAGTAGATACTAGTAGTGATGTGTCTTTCTGGGCAAACTACGGGGGGGACATAAGTGTCTTCCCGTGAACACTACGGGGGGGACACAAGTGTCTTCCTGGGCAAACTACAGGGTGGGACATTTTGAAATTCTTTCTCCTTATTTCCCCTGCCATGCATGAAACTAATCTTAGGAAACCATTTTCCCTCCACTTGCGTGACTGGTTTGCCGCTTTGGGCTTGAAGCCATTTTAACTACCACCGCTTTTGCTTTGAAAGTGAATTCGTCATATGTCTGCGCCAGGGTACTTTAATCTTGTTTTGGTCTGGGCCCATTTCAACATTTTACCCACAGTTATACAGAACCTACACACCCAATACCAGAATACGAATTCCAAATGCCACCAAGGCGAAAACGTTGCTTGTTGGACTGCTTTCTGTGTCGCTCCAAATTTTTAAATTCTAAAGATCTTTTTACTCATTTTGAAGAAATACACCCCAACAATTTTAGATATCAATGTGAAAACTGCAATCGGAAAATTTGGCTTTTAATTGACACACGATACCACCAGTGTGAAAATTCAGTAGTTATTGCGCCCCCTCTAATTATCCAAAACCCTGTTTTAAGGTGTAAAATTTGTTTCAAAGTTTTTACCCAGCAAAATGGTTTGACTAACCATGTTAAAAGTCATTCCCCCATGGAAATTATTCTTAGTCGTCGTGGAATCCCGATAAAACAGCGTTAGAGAAACCTTTTATTTGTCTTCTTTTTATAATAAAGTTTCAATTTTTACATTAATTTGTATTTAGTTTATATGAATGCTTTTTATAATTTATCCATGCACTTCAACTACAACTAATTGTAAGTTATCAGTTATCTTCACTGCTTGAATTGTATAATACTAGACGTCTGCCTTTTGGTGTTGGTTCTATTATGAGACTATTACTTGAAGATAAATCAGACATATCACTATTATTGCTTGCTTCGCTTTCAACTGCTTCCAATTCTAGAAAAGAACTGTCAAGGGCTGGCGGGGAAATTGCGTAGGGTTCATTCCAGTCAACAATATCTTGATCAAGCTCACTTTCTGAATAATCGGGTTGATTGAATCCTGGATCGGGGGGAGAAAAACTATTGTTTTCAGATATCACATTTTCCGGGGTTGGTTGTGAAATTGAATCCAAGTCGCTTTCGTTTTCTGACTCCCATCTGAATCATTTAATATAACATTGTGAAATGCAAATTCTGTAATATTGTTATGGCCAAATGGTAGGGAGTTTATTGGGTCAAGGTAAAACCGCTTGTCACAGTAGGCCGAAAGCGCAAATCTGTTTTGTTCCAGTGTCATCAACTCATGTTTCTCTGATTTGATGGTCACATTTTTGACGCGGACAATCTCCCCGCTGTTCAATACTCTCTTGAAGACCTCGTGCTTTAGTTGCTTTTGCACCTCATGTGTTATTCCCTTTGCACTTTTCTTCTGACAGTCTGAAAGAACATTACAATCAATCTATTTTCTATTTTAATCTATGTGCTTTCCTAATCTAGGTTTCAATGTTTCTGTTATATTAAAAAGACGCTTCCATGAATTTGGTTAGTTTCAAAACTGGAATTTGTTTTAATAAAATATAATGTTACACATACCCTTCGTTTGTATTGAATACATTTTGGGTTTCAAGCCACAGAACTCTTCCATTACCACCCCTGCCAGTTCGTCTTTGAATTTGAGAGTTACCATGTGATTTTCTGTGTTGTACAATGCGTTATCAGAAGGGTAGTTGGAGAAATCGAATTCTGTGTTGACTTCTGCTCGTGCTAGCTCCTCATACAAGTCATCACAATCAACAGCATAGGTAAGTGAGTCCGTATCAGAGTATAAAAGTTCACACTTGAACCACTGTTTCATATTCTCGTAGTGAAATCGAAACATGAACGCTTTTGAAAGATCCAGAATTGAAGCACCAACTATTGTAGGTTTCACCCAGTTTATTTTCGTTTTTCTTGTAGTCACAACTGCCATGTTTTCATCAAAAATTTTAAAGGATTTCATGTTAAACTTATCTTTGTGGTTGAGGAGAGCTCGTTCATCTCGGACCAGGAAAGCGTTAACTCGATTTCGCATGTTTTCACAACACTTTCCAAAAGCAGAGTTGTTCATGAGTTTGAAGAATTTTTCAGCAATTTTGCTGGTTGCTGCTTGCCGCAATCTTGTGTTCAGTTCGATATACTTTGCCATCCACTTTGATTGTCTGAACTTGAGCACATTGTGCAGTTTTGAAACTTTAAGGCCGTTTCGTTCATAAATCTTCAACGTTACATAGTGTAGTGTATAATCCTTCTCATCATAGAGTGTTTGAAGCAGTTTGTTGCACTTTGAAACTTTTGGGAGATGATATTCTTCCAAAAGGTCCAACTGATAGCTACTCAACCACATGCTGTCTACAGGTTCTCGGGTGTGTGCCATTGGAAAATCTTGGTGAGCATCGTGAATTGAGTCGGGGTAGTCCAAGTCGACGCAGACGATATGTCAAAATTCAGCGTCGTCTGGAGTTTGCAAAATTTGTTCAATCGTCACTTCTGTGTCCGTCTGGAATGAATTGAGTGGCAAGCAGAAATCCTTCATGATCCCACCATAGAGGTTATTAGCATCTATGGTGAGACCATATGTTGATTTTTGCGTGTCATCAAAACGTTCCAGATATTTGTTGTTTGGCGTGAACAGTCTTTTTGTGTATACCGAGGACATACCCCCTCGCAACAATTCTTCTGCTATATCAAGATGGTTGCGATCTGTGAGAAGTTCCAGGTCGGGTTGACATATCTTCAGAAAGGCATCGCCCGCTAAGTGTGGTGCTGATAGATATTGAGCACAGTCCAAGCTGTACGAGTCCAGACAGACTGCTCGTAGCCGCTCAAACCAGCAGGCGAGCTGTAGGGTGTCGACTGTCAAGTACAGATCGTGATATTCACCCATGTTTCTACAATCAAATTTTTCGAAGATCAGCTTTGCTTTTTCGTAGTCAGCTTCGGTTATTGTCACTTTTCCTGATTTGAGTTTGTCGACCCAGCACTTCTTAGGCGGCAATTTTTTTAGCTTGAATTTTCTGAAGGTGTCCATGTAGGAGTAGGGGTAGAATCCTTTACCGTGCAGTAGTTTCACATCATTTTGGTCACAGTATTCGAAATGGTTATCGAGTATATCGAAACTGTCTTCAGGCAAAGACTGAACTAGTTTATCTAAAGACGATTGCATGAAGCGAAGAGAATCGATAAAGCGAAGTTCTTCGTATATGGGTATGACGTTTTGATTTTTGTTCACAATATCTTTGATCCAAACTTTAAAGCTAAAACTGATATAATTCTCATCAGTTTGAGGTATTATTGAAAATTTATTGTTAGAGTTGCAGTGATGTAGACTCTTTACAACATGATGCAAGTCATATCCTGACAAGTTGTGTGCGCTTATGGGGACGAAGCTCTGTGTTCTGCGCTGTAGGTTACACTTTGAGTGAGCCCAGCCAAGAAACTGATTTGAGAAATGGCAGTGATCCAAGACTTTTTCGTTGTCCGCAGAAAAACTAGTTTCGCATATCCAACAGTGAGTCGCAAGCTCTTTTGCTTGTCCAACTGCTCCTGTGAAGTACCTGTATTTTTGCTTTTTCTCGTAGATATCTTTTGCCAGTGTCTCCATTTGCTTCACAAAGACTTGCATGCAATCTTCACCTCTGTACAGATGGAAGAACTCCAAATTTGGACTTCCATGTGAAATGGCTACATAACAGTAACCGCTCGGAATGTGTTTGTCCAACACACGAGTCCCTGAAGTCTGTGGGTTTTGTTCAACTGATGATACCGGAACAATGATTGACTCTAGGTCAAAATAGACAACCAGTGGAAGAGCTGTTTTTGCTTGAAATTTTTTGAAAGCGAGACTGTTGCTGTCCGGCTCAGGTAGCAGAACTTGACAAGTTTCGAAGTGATAGCAAAGTTTTTCGTGTTTTTGAAGCGTTTCGTTGTTCGAGCAAACATGAAAACAGTTGCGACAGATTTTTGCGCGTGCATCAATCTGTCGCCCTTGCACTTTTCGAACTAAGTTTACCAGGTCCGTTATCAGCACGTAGTGATAACGTTCACCATCAGTTATCAGTAGGAGATCAACGACAAAATCAGAGTTGTGCTTTGAAATTCGGAAAGGATACAAACTTTTCTTTTCGTATCGAAAAACGTTCACTTTTACTTCATTACATCTTTCAAACGCGCTTATTTTGTCAATTGGCATCGGCATCGGGAAATTTCCTACTGCTTGATGAGTGAAAGGGTTTGAGCGAGCGTATGTTGCGGGGTTTGTTTTTTTGCTGTACCGATCCCCAGGTTGCGTGAGGGGGCAACCTTTCCCCTGCAAATGGTAGGCAGCCGTGAAACAATACAAGAAACAGTTTGGATCGTTAAAGTTTCGGATATTGAGCAGACATTTTAGAGCGCTAAGTTCAGTTGGAAGTGCTATATAGGTTGATCCCCGAATAGGGTTGAATTTTGCAAATCGAATTTCGAGTTTTTCTACCTTTTCAATAATCCAACCACTTCCACTTGTGGCATACATTGAAACCACGTTGACAATATGCTGCACGGACTCAAAGAACTGCTCTTCGGAGAGAGCATCCGTGTACACAATTTGCATTTCAGCGTTAGCGTAAATTGTTACGTGTTTTTCTTCTTCATTAATCCCCTTTGTGAGTGTAATGCTTAGAGAAAGTTGAACTTTCTGAGGACCTTCGAGGGTCTTTTGACGTATATGTTCATTGATGTGATACCTCGAAGAGTTCATGAAAGACAAAACGTCAGTGTGATCATTACCTTCAATCTCGTAGATCTCCAGAGCACCTCGAATTGCCGACTGTACTGGTACTGCTTGATTATTGCTTTGGCCTCTGTTCCAAACAGGCAATCCGTGAGCATTCTTCAGATGTTGATGAAAGTTACTCTGGTTTTTGAAAACCAGAGTGCAGTAGGCACACTGATTTTGGACTTTCCACCGTGCTCCCGTCGGGTGTGTTGGTTCATTATCAGGATGTTGTGAGTCTCAAAACCACAAGTGCTACACTCCAAGGCTGGGAATTCCGGTTGAACTCCATGAACGCGCTGTTTGTGTCTTCGAAGGCTTCTTTTGTCGGCCAGTTCCTTTGCGCAAATTTCACACGGTTGGGTCATTTTTAAGTTTTTTCAATTTTTTTCTTTCGAAAATTCAACTGACTGCTTTACTGAGAAAACGACTGAGCAAATGAAGTCAAATTGTAACAACAGTTAACTGGTACAATTAGAAGGAGTGTTAGTTGGTTGAAAAATGTGTTTTACACGAGAAAAATTTCCCTATAAGGGTGTGCATGCACTTTGACACTATTTGCCAGGTTTGGAACGCAAATCTTGGTAGGAGTGTAGGTCAAATTTAACCCATGTTAACTTTTGACCAATAAGCGGTGTGTTCATGTTTCAGAACTACTCATTTCCATTATTTCCATGCAAGGTAAAAGTTTATTGTGTAATTTTAGTTATATCTGTTATCTACCACAACTGAAACATAGCTAACGCAGTATACTTACAATATACTCTTTTCTGTCGGGAAACAGTTCAAGTGTTCAAAATACTCTTCTACAAAAGTTGTTTTAGACTTTCTCTACTCTTCGAGGGTTGTATCGAAATTCCGTTCTATTTTCAACCTTTAATCAGTTTTCACTTTTAGGTTTCTGGAATACTTGGCAGTATTCTTATACCATTGACTAAAATTGTTCTAAACTGCTATTATCAGCGTGTTTCATGTGAACATAAAGTAATTCCATGAAAGACACTCTATCTTATCATTGTGCAAAAGTAAATTGTAGCTATATATAAGACAAAGATAGGTCGAAAGCAATTGAAATTAAGGATTTGATATTTACCACTGGTACTGATAACACATTTACCAAATGTCATTTGGTGAAAACCATAAATGTGGTTGTGGAATAACTAAATGCATTCTATTTACAGAAAATGAACTTCTTTAGAAGCTTAAAAACCTTTTTCTACTATATGATGAATAAAATAAAAGTTTTTTGTAACTACTTAAGTAGAGAGATTTTTGCACTTTTACAGAATTCCTACATATGAAAATTGACTTCTTACCATTTAAAAACCTTTTTTTTACCATATGGTTAGTAAAATAAAAGTTTTTTGTAACAACTTAAGTAGTGAGATTTTTGCACTTTTACAGAATTCCTACATATGAAAATTGACTTTTTACCATTTAAAAACCTTTTTTTACCCTATGGTTAGTAAAATAAAAGTTTTTTGTAACAACTTATGTAGTGAGATTTTTGCACTTTTACAGAATTCCTACATATGAAAATTGACTTTTTACCATTTAAAAACCTTTTTTACCCTATGGTTAGTAAAATAAAAGTTTTTTGTAACTACTTAAGTAGTGAGATTTTTGCACTTTTACAGAATTCCTACATATGAAAATTGACTTTTTGCCATTTAAAAACCTTTTTTTACCCTATGGTTAGTAAAATAAAAGTTTTTTGTAACAACTTAAGTAGTGAGATTTTTGCACTTTTACAGAATTCCTACATATGAAAATTGACTTTTTACCATTTAAAAACCTTTTTTTACCCTATGGTTAGTAAAATAAAAGTTTTTTGTAACAACTTATGTAGTGAGATTTTTGCACTTTTACAGAATTCCTACATATGAAAATTGACTTTTTACCATTTAAAAACCTTTTTTTACCCTATTGTTAGTAATATAAAATTTTTTTGTAACAACTTATGTAGTGAGATTTTTGCACTTTTACAGAATTCCTACATATGAATATTGACTTTTTACCATTTAAAAACCTTTTTTTACCCTATGTTTAGTGAAATAAAATTTTTTTGTAACAACTTAAGTAGTGAGATTTTTGCACTTTTACAGAATTCCTACATATGAAAATTGACTTTTTACTGTTTCAAAAACTTTCATTCTTCAATATGTGTTTTAAACAGAACTTTGCTTGCTTGCTGTGTTTTTTGTGTTATAACATATGAGATTTTCTTCCAACGTTCACTAAGTAACAATTTGACGGAATGCTTTTTGATTCTGCCTTCTCTTTCCCGTTTTATTCTCCAAACAAAAAAGAGATATTATGATGTTCAATTAAAATTAGAAATGCAAATTGATATTTTTTTACATTTTCACACCAAAAAAAAATATTATTAAAGCACACAATTTATTTAGAGGTTCATAGAAATGGTGACAGTTTCAAAAAGTTTCAGTTTTCCGAGTTCAGGTTAGTCCTCAAATATATCTATAAGTGGTGTTCGATTGGCACGTTTTTTCTGTGGAGCATTGCATACTTTGGGAGTCTCTGAATTCAAGGGTGTTGTGTTGTTTGAGGTTCTGTACGTTTCGAAGGATACTGTAGCATTCTCTGCACTCTGCGTTGGTGTCACAAAAGTTGTCTCTGAAAGAAGAGAACTATCGAAATTCGGTTCGAACTGCTCGGTTGACCCCATATTCCAAGACATTTTGTCCATGATTGAAGCTATGACTGTTTTTCGTTTTGTATCTGTTGTTTCCGGCGTAACAATGGGGCTTGGGTCGTTCGTTGCCGGTGATCCAATTGGTGAAGTAGCTGGTGAAGTTGGCGAAGGTTGAATTCCCCAAAGTTGAGCCAGTTCTTCAATCGCCTGGAATTGGCCGAGTTGATTCTCAAAAATAGGCACACAGTCACAATCGTATCGGTACAAAAGTCTCTTTGTGTCTGGAGAAAGTGTCTCAATGTCATAGGGGAAAAGTGGGGGCATTTTCCGAGGAACACTGTATCCTCCAGCTGTTAGCACAGTTTTTGTGCCATCGTCTTCTGTAGATACGTATTTATCTGGTAGTGTTGCAACAAAATTCATGAACATTTTTGGTATGATGCAATGTTCAACTGATCTCCAACAGCCTTTTTCGCTATTTTTCTTCTGCTGTATAAAAACTATGTAGTTTTCGTATTGAGTGTGATACACAATACTGCGCTCCCAAGAATCTTCAGACTCGCAAAGAATGTGGTAAGACATTATTTTTAAAGCACTTTTACAGTTTGTTCTCTTTAAAATGGAGCAGAACTGAACAACTATAGTCTTGAATTTAAAACGAATAAATAAAATCCGGCAAATACCACCATTAGCAACACTTGTGTGTGAAACTTGTTGAATACTTAACACACCCAGGTCAAGGGTTGTAACTGCAATTGTGAATGTTTACTCTACATGAACTTGTCTGTGTTATAATTTTATGTTTTTGTAACTAGTTGCAAAGTGTATAAGAAAGTCTTATCTACACAGACTTAAACACAATAGTTTTCAGTTTTATTATGTTGATATGTATACTAACGTTTATAATGTATGCAATAGCAAGAAGTTTACAATCAGTTTTGTTTAGAATAGACTGTGTTATATCAAAGGCCTAAAGCCTTCTATCAAACGCTTGCTGTGTAATTGTGAGTTCTTTCTTATCTATCGACACACCCAGAGGTCACATTTGTTTTCCATTAAATTGTACTAGTTCCTGCTCTATGTTGAGTAATTTTATCCAAATATAAACTTTATTACCAACGCAATAAAACAGTTTAAGTGAGGGTCACGAGTTTTGTCTTACATTTTGACAAAATTGCCAAGTTTTATAACCTAGACTTACATTCAAATTCAAATCAGAAGCCTAAATGTTAACCAAGAGCGCTCTTATCAGTAGTAAGCATTTAAAGTGTTGTTTGTGTTTTGTGTGTTAAAGGTACTTGTAAATAAAAATCATTTCCGAAAATTCTTTCAAAACAGGTAGTTTGACACAGTTTAAGTACACAATTCTTGAAAATGCCATTTACTGCTGATAAGGACGCAGAGTTTGGAGACGTGTATTTTGAAATCTCTAGAACAGAGAAAAGATTGATACGCGCAACAGTGAAGTCTTATGAAAATACGGGTGCCTATGTATTTCTCAAGCTATTTAAAAAAGTTGACAAGGAATATGAACTTCAACAACGAATTGCTCCAACTTTAGATGAGTTTGAGCTTTTGTCAAAAAGGTCAGCAAAAATACGGTCTGCTGCTGTAGGTACAGCTACTGAAAACGATCAAGCTAACAAAGCTCCAGCAGCGAAAAGACGTAAAACTAAAAAAGACGACGAGCACGACAATTCAGACTAATTATAATATATTAGAAAATGGTGGAAGCGATGTATGAGCGTTCTCCGGGTTTCTTCAAGCAGTTTCAGAAAAACTTTAAATATTTTTATATCGGAAGAAAAACCTAATTTTTCTTCTCTCAAGAACTTTGCCTTTTGCATGCATTTTGAGAGTGTCCACTGTGATTACAACCCCACTAATCATTACCATGTTCTTATCGACGTGTCGGAGTTCTCAGCAGACTTTCTCAAACAAACAAAACCGTGTTCAGTTCCATAATTTTTTGATCTTTTTGGCAGAGAAGAATCCAATGGGTTCCAATTGATGCAGACGTTGAAATATTGACTATAATGAAGCTGTTGTTGGTTAAGTTGGTTGGAAAATTATCAGCCGCATAAACTCCACAAAAATTGTATTTGAGTTCCGAACATCTCTGAATTAGAGAGTTCAAGTTGTCTTCGTCAATTAGTTTGTTAAAATATGATTCTTTGAAACTTTCCGCGCCGAATCAATATAAATGGTACTTGCTTTTTCCCCAATAATGAATATTTCTACATTATGAACTAAGGCAGCAGAAAACTTTAGGTCAATTGATACAGAACAATTTGTAAGTTCAGGGTGAATAAAATCGTGAGACGCCTGCTGAGTACTCGTCAGATCGAAAACCATAATAAAATGATTTGGGTAGTCTTCTAGACTGATTCCATGTCCATTGTCGATATAGGCTAGATCTGACATAGTGTTAAAGTAAACACGTTTTGAATCATCAGTTGAAATAGGACTATCGGCAACGGGAAGACCATTACGATAAATGCAAATTTGTTCCAAATTGAATTTTCTATAGTGAAATGGGTTAAGCAGCTTGCTTCCGAGGAAAGCTTCGTTCGTGTTTAAGCAAATGGCGAGTCTTCTAATGGGTTCTCTGCCAAAAACATCTTCTTGCTTCCAGCTCTGCAAACCGGCAGAAGCCAGAAAAGTTTTAGTAATCGTTTCTAGGTAAGGATAGGATGCTGGACTTGACAGCAGGGTCTTTTCTATTGCTGACACAACATCATCGTTCAGCGTCATTTTCCGCACATATAAGTTAGCTTCTGTAATTTTTATTTTGTAGGATTTTGCAGCGTCATCTGAAATTAAAGAAAAATCGTCAATTGATCGCCGAAAAGAGATTCGGAGTGTTACACCACTGAGAAGATGTCGATCACAGGTAAAGAAGTCAACCGCCACCTTTCCGTAAAATGTACACTCAGCAGATGCTCTGACTAAAGTTTTTCGTCTGGTGATTTCGGATGCTGCAATTCCCCGGGATTTGCTTCATAAGAATAACCTTGACATGCCAACCACGTGCTTTTGGCATCTTTATTGTGAGAAAACTCGGTTTCGATGAAACTTTTGTGGGCATAGTTACCATTGGCACTTGAAATTTTCAAACCGTTAGCAGATACTGTACAATCAGAAAAAAGTGAATGTAGGACATTGTTGCAAAAGTATGGCGAGTCTGTTTTAGTCACATCTGCAGCAGCAGTGTTGTCATATTTCAAATCAGCATCAGAAGACTGTACAATCTTGCACTTGATTTCAAGAAAAATTTTTTGGAGATCAATGAAATTGTTGCGGTCTCCTGCAACTTCAAACTCTGGCATTGGTCCATTAGGGCTGTAAACCGGTCCCAATTTCTGACAAAAACTTCCATCAAATGTAACAAGGAGAGCTGGTTCCTCGAATAAATCCAACGAACTATGCGTTGCTTCGGCTGGTAACATATTACCGATCATCTTTTACTTTGGCGAAGAAGTCCGACCGACTTCTTTTTGGTACTCTTTTTCGTGAAATGGTGGTTTTGCGTTTGGTTGTTTTCCTTGGTCCAGCGCGTAAGCGTTTTCAATTCCTTCTTATTCTTCTCGTTCGTCGCATTCGGAGGGCTAAAGATCCACCTGTTTGTTTTTTCACTGTGTTTGATATGGTGCTCTTTAGAGCTTGCTTTGGTGATTTCTTTTTACCGATAACATCCATCAACTCAGGGACGCCTAGTAGCAACAGTTCTTTTCCGTTGCGTTTAGCTGCTGGCAGAACAAACTTCCGAGCAAGTGGCAGTGCAACACGTCCAATACCGCTAGCTAATGCTCCAAAACCGCTACCTCTTTGTCTATAGTGACCGGAAAAGTGAGGCAATGATGATGCTTGGTTTGCGTAGTAGGAATCCATTTAATCACCAAATTTTTTAAATTGTAGTGTTAAAATAACTTTACCAGTCCCCGAAAAGGGAACTAACTGTCCCGTTTCAGTTCGCAGCTCAATTGATATTGATTGAATGGTGTTCGAAAGTAGTTTTTTGTAGTCTAAATTTGTGAAAACTATCCTGTGAGTGCGCTCCAACTCACAAACGCTACCGTTTTTCAAACGCTGTTTTGAATCAATGACTCTTAACAATGGTGCTTTCGCATCACCCACATACTGATACTCAATAATGTTTGTGTAAATAAAAATTAAATGTTTTCCAGCGCAAAGGTCTGCTGGAAAATCACCATAATAGGCTTTCGTATCATCATTTATCATTAATCGGTTCGCTGTTGTGGGAATCATTTTGTATCCAATATGAATTCCGTAACCATCTGGAATACCTTTAAAGCCAATTATACTGGGTATTTCTTCACTTGGAAAGGTAATTCCCTCGTATTTACCAAAAATCATTTCGTATTTCCCACTGCTTTTGATTTCTCGGAAAGAGAAGTTAGGCAGTCCAACTGTTCTCTTGATATTTGCTAAAAGTTGAGCAACTGTATCATAAGTGCCAGCCATAAACGCTAATTTTTCTCCATTGTAGGGTCGTGAAATGACGTTGGATCCAATTGCGCGATTTTGTGATTCCTCATATCCCCTGAGACTGAACGCAACCAAATCTCCATTAACTATGTGTTCAATTTTCGTTGGAAAAATGATTTCACTCAGAGCCACTCTCCAGTCTCCTGTGAGATTAATTTCATCATTAAAAAAATTTCTGAAATTTGCTTAAGTGTTTTCCTGGAAAACGTCCATCGAAGCAGATGATATAACGTGTACTGTGAACTCATCCTCAAAACGGTTATTACTCATTTTGATTTGGAGATTCTCGTACTAGTTGTAATTCTGGCTGGTAAAACTTGCCCTGGATAATTTCTTTATTAGAATCAATAAGAGAATATGTAGGTGGATTAAGCGTCAGAATACCGGCAATTTCAAAAACTTCGTCAGTGAAAGATTGCTTGTATCCTTTTCGGAAAGTTTTTTCCTTTTTAACGATTCGAACAAAATCACCCACGTAAAGTTTTGGTTTTTGACCGCGACGTGTCTCCACAGTTAATGATACAAGTCTTGGTACATCTTTTTTGGTAACTTTGTTAGGAGCAAGTTTGGTGACACGATTAACACGGGAGTTGATAGATTTTACGAATTGATCCAAATTGTTAATATAAGAATACGTCCATTTTTCCTCCAAATATCGGTAAATAATATTTTTAAGTGACCTGATGTTTCTTTCTGCAAACGCAGACTTCTTTTTGCTGAAAGTACTATACAAATGAATTCCTCGTTTGTTTTAGAGTGTTTTGAAAGCTCCCAAAAACTCAGTACCATCATCCACCCAAACTTTTTGTGGTTGCTTGTGTTTGATCATTTTTCGGAAGGCCTTTGGGGTTTCTGTTGCATTTTTTGTTTTCAACGGTTCAACACGTAGATACCTCGAGAGGCAGTCAACTGCTACGAGCAAATATTTAACATCACAATTGTATTTTGCAAGTTTATCAACATGAGCTAAATCTAAAGACCAGATTTCATTCAGATCGTTGACGATTACTTTTAATCGCGGAAAATTCAACCGCTGTGCACGATATTTTGTGAAGGATGGTTTTGTTTCCAAATACATTTTGACTTTTGTCATTGGCAGTTTACCGAAATCTTTTAATCGCTTTGAACTTCCGAATGATGCTGGACCTTTAGAATAGAGTCTATCCAGTAGTTTCACATCTTTAATAGTTAGCCCATTTTTTTCCTTTCGTCTCCTGCTCTGTCTTTTTGTTTGTTTGATTTTTTGGTTCTGCAGTTTTTGATCCGGAGGCTTTACTTTGACTTCCACTGCTCTGTTCGCTTCTTTGTTGTTTTTCTGATTCTCCTTGAATTTGTTCGGTTTCCTCTTCTTTCTCCTCATCGCTGTAAACTTCTTTGAGAACTTTTAGCATGAGTGTTGGATACTAAGTGCGGGGGTATCTTGAGTTCGTGCAAAATATTTGTGTACACGGCTAGGTCAATTTTCTTTGTCGGCTGTTGCAAATTGTACAAAAAAGTTGACACTTTAACTCTCATAGGTTTGTCCTCAATATAAAGGAAACCACTCGGGTCCTCAATGGAAACTGTTTCTGAACTTAATATCTTGTTTAGGATGATTTCCGCTCTTTAGATTTTGTTTTCTTCCATTAATTCTACTTCTGACATTATAGAGTCAAAGTCTGATTGTCTTTTTTTCAATGAGGGCTCAATTTCGCCATCATCACTAAAGAAAGACTACACTTTCACTTCCATCATCCAATTCACTTTTTAAATCAACACTGCTTGTTCTTCTTCTTTTGCGCTTGTTCACGATATTAGTTTTATTAGTTTCCTGTTCAGTCGCCTCTCTGCTTTCAAAATCGGTTGGGTTGTTTCGGTGGAGGAGTGACAATTGAGCAGCTTTCTGTTTATAAATGGGATTATCCAAAATTTCTGTCCTAGTCGGTTGTTTTGACACAAACATTCTTTTCGGTATCAAGACAAACTCTTCCGCATGCATTACTACTTCTTCAAGTAAAGGTAACAAGAGAGACTTATGCTTCGAAGTAGATGTAAATTTTTTACCAATAGCTGACGCTTTTTCCTCAAACTTGTCTCTTTGGAAAGAAAATGTCGGAATGATGTTTCGTAGTTTTCAAGTAAACTTTTATCTGTGGGCACGTTTCCATTTATAACATTGAGAAAGCATTCACAGAGAAATTTTATAAATTTATTTGATGATTTTTTGATGAATTTTTTTAGCATGCTTTCCGGCATTTCGAGCATTCGCCTCAGCATACATATCTCTTTCTCTCTCATTTGTGAGGTGGTTAATTACAGCTTTGGAAGATGGCAGATAGAAAATTGTTGGCCCCGGTGGTACAATATTTGAACAATAACGTAGTGAGTCGATTGTTTTTGGGTCTAAATCAATCAATAAGTGTCCGAATGGTTGTTTTGTTGCAAGATCATAGCTGTCTTTTAAAAAGTTTGTGTTATTGAGTTGTTTTCCAATATAACTTATCTGCTGTATATCTCTGGGGGATTTGAACAAAATGATGTGTGTTGTGTTGAGATCAATTGTTCTAGACCATTTACTCTGTTGAAACAATTTATGCTTAACATAGATAACACTGATCTTTTTGTGGCGTCCAGCTGTTGCAAGTTTTGAAAACTCCTTGTCATTGAAAATTTCCTCGCAAGAATCGTCAAAGACGAGCAAACAGTTTTCCAACTGTGAAATGAACTCAAATCCCGAGAATTTGGTAAAATAAATGTTCAAGTTACGCTCCATCGTTTGAAATTTTGGTTGATCATGTTGATAGAAATAGTATATTGACTTGAAATTCGGGAAAAACGTATTCTTAAGAAGCATTTGAAAAATAATTTCGGTCTTTCCACAACCTGAAGGACCACAGACTGCCATGAAGAGACGATCACTCGTTGAGACTATTTTATTCATAACTTAGGATTTGGAAGTGCGTATCCAACTGTGCACGATAGCAATGAAAACCAAAATGTTGATTCTTCACAATCGAGGTGGAAGAAAACTAATTTGGTCAGTGAAACTACAATAAGAAAAACTATTATCGAAACTTGTGTAAAATAAACTACCTCAGAGCGCGGCAATCTAGAATTGCAAAACCTCCAAGACCGTCTCTCTTGGTTTTGATCATCAAAAACCAAGTCAGTGATTCCTGCTCCACTGCCAGCGCAATCTAATTGATCTCCTGATTGACTCATTTTGAAAGCAAATGATTTTCAAAAATGAATTTAATTCAAAAATTCTGTTAGTTTATTTATTTAGTTAGTTCATCAACCATAAAAAATTCGTATGTAACAAATTCAGAGTTTTTGTCTTCCTTCTTATATTTTACTTTATAGTTCGCTCGGAATCCGTAGTCATTGCCATAGTAGACAATTGACTCCACCTTTCCTTCTCTGACTACCTCTTTGATTTCATCGGGGACACACTCATCGTCCAGGGGTACTGGTACTGGCACTGGATACTTGGGCGTAGGTAAAGGGGTTAGTTTCAGTTTTTTCATTTTCTCTTGTAAAGACATGATACATTTGAAAGTACTCCAGCAGTGAAAGATATTTCTTTAGTGTTTCAATTTCAGCAGTATTACAAAGTATTTGCTGCTTCCTCAGTATAGTTTGTCCACGAGAATCAATTTTTTCTTCTTTCAGAAAAGTCACTGTCAACTGGTTATCACTCGCAATGCAACTGCATACTGTCAAATTTGGAGATAAATTCACTTGAAGAACTGAAGGAGTTGCTTTCTCCACACGACGATTCATTAGTTGGTAGTGTTATCCAATAAAAGTACACCTGTGCCTTTCTCTTTGCGCAATGCTTTTTCTTTTGTTTGAATGGTAGTATAGATGAATGAAGTGAACAAGTCAAGTGCTCTACTGGAGTGAAGATTTCTTCAATTTTTGGACATAGCAATGTTTCTAAATTTGTGACGTCTTTTTGAAGGAGTTTTTGCAGTGTCTCCGTCTTCTCCTTCCCATTTCCGTAGAATTTAGCAGTAGGAAAACGGATCTTGATTGCTATAAATATTTGTGATAGAAACCAGTAAGGGTAGCTGCCGCTGTCCCACGAAATACCATGCAAATGCTTTGATACCCACTGATGCGATTTCCTCTCACTCGAGGACAGCGAGTTAAAGGAAATTGGAGGAAGAAAAAGAACCGTGTCTGAGTAGTTGTTTGAACAAATAGATAATTCTTTTATAATGAATCCACTCTTTTTGTGTCGAAAACCTTCAAAATCTATAACAACAATCTCCGGACTCAACGTTCCAGCAAACTGAATAAGTTACGTTTAAAAGTTTTCACGAACATGCAGAAGAACAAACCTGTCAGGTGACCAACGTAAGCGTTTGTGATTGGACAAGGCAAAACGTAAGAGTATCCTGGACCCTTTTGGCTATACTCTGCAATAAATCCAGAGGCATCATGAAGAATTGCATGTAAGCGAAGCACTTTAAATGATTTCAAATAAGTATCCAATGAAGAGTTATCTATTCCAATGATCCCACCATAAGGCCTCAGTTTTAGTGCAATTTCGGGGTTAACATCAGGGTCCAAGTGCAAGCAGGTTGCCAAAAAGTAAAGAAATCTTTCATTATGTTCTGGATAGTCTGTTTTTATTAAAATATAGATTTCATGAATGGTTTTTAAATCTACCGTCGCGATTGTTGTTGTCATGCTGTTTTTGAGCAAGCATTATAGACAAATAAAAATTAGGTGACTTTTGCAGGGTATGATAATTACTTTTTTTGTTTGTGTCTACATGACAGCTCCTTTTCCCCCAAGGTTTTTAAAGTTCTTCCTGGTTGGTTTCCTTAAACTGATTTTTTTTTTAAAATGCAAGTGTCCCCCCTCCCCTCCATAGGACTCAGAGAAAAACAAAGAAAAAATCCCCCCCTGTAGTTTGACCGGGAAGACACTTGTGTCCCCCCTGTAGTGTTCACGGGAAGACACTTATGTCCCCCCCTGTAGTTTGACCGGGAAGACACTTGTGTCCCCCCCTGTAGTGTTCACGGGAAGACACTTATGTCCCCCCCCCCGTAGTTTGCCCAGACCAAAACAAGATTAAAGTACCCTGGCGCAGACATATGACGAATTCACTTTCAAAGCAAAAGCGGTGGTAGTTAAAATAGCTTCAAGCCCAAAGCGGCAAACCAGTCACGCAAGTGGAGGGAAAATGGTTTCCTAAGATTAGTTTCATGCATGGCAGGGGAAATAAGGAGAAAGAATTTCAAAATGTCCCACCCTGTAGTTTGCCCAGGAAGACACTTGTGTTCCCCCCGTAGTGTTCACGGGAAGACACTTATGTCCCCCCCCGTAGTTTGCCCAGAAAGACACATCACTACTGATACTGTTTTTGTGTGTTTAGCAAATAATTAAAATTACATCTATTTCTATGGAAACGAAAGAAGATTATTCTGATTGTTGATGGAATTTTCAGAGAAAGGAAACAAAGTTGCCAAAAGTATAAGATTTTTCCAAAGTTTTTGTCATATCAGATCATCAAATTACCTAGTTCTTTAATTTAACTGGAAAAGTGGAAAAGATTTTTTTCGTAGATTTTTTTCAAACCAGAAAAAACCAAAATAGGGCATTTAGCATTTAGTATTTAAATATTTTGAACAGCAATGTTCATTCAAAATTATTACCGAGCTGTGTTTTCAAGTCAAGATTAACTAAAGATTAATCCTAAATGAAATAGTTTTTTCAAACATTCAAGGAGAAAAGTAGATTGAGATGATAACTTATTTTGTAACTTTCTTCCAGAAAATTGTTTGTTGTGTCATCTTCCGTTTGTAAAAATTGTTGTTTTTTAACGAAATTGCACTGTCTTGTCGATTGAACCATTTATTTCCATAGCTCCCAAATTAGCTCGAAAACACAGTGAACTCCAAAGAACCAAAGTTGAGGAAAAAAAGGATCTTTGTATCTTTAGTTGCTAACTTAAAATGATGCGTCACTTTTTTGCCACTATAAGTAAATACGAAAAAAGATAACGAAAGAAAAACTGGACTCGCATTTGGATTCCATATTGGATTCAGAAAACATGTAGCTTATAAAGTTTTAAAAGCTATTAAAACATTATCCAAAGTACCTAGTTACTCAAAAATCAAGTTTGTAACTCCTTACTTGGTTTGTTTTGCAATTTTCTAAAGTAATTGAGTAGTATGTTGCAAATAACTATATAAACTTAATCGGAGTCTCAGTACTTTTCTACTCACCAAAAACTTATTTTCATATAAATTAAGCCTTGGTTTGGAAATGCAGTGATTACAGCAAAAAATTGAATGGGATCACATTTGTAATTAGCTCAACACCATTCCTTTTAACAAAATGCACACACAATTACGGGGCCGTTCAATTGACGCTGAATATGCAAAAGTAAACAAAATCTAATACAACGGGCAACATTTATATGGCTCAAATGATTGCTAACGTCAATATAACCCAAATTATACAGCTAATGCGTCATGTGCTCAATTTTGCAACACAACTGGCGGTAACTACAGCTATTGATGACACTACAGAATTGAAAAAGTGTTTACGGAAGCGTAGCAATAACAATCTCTTGTGATCATTCTTATGCTACATCTTACTCAAAAATTTTTTTGTCCTTTTTCTTCTATTAACCTCAAGCTTTCCCGCGTCAATAGAGAAAAAAATTTAAAGGAAATGTGTTATAAAAAGGCTGTATGCAAGGGTCTCTCTTCTAAGTTCACATTAATAGTTAAACTAACTACAACTATTTTAGTAAGACCGAACTTTTCCTTTTTTTTCTTATCAATCAATCTTCTTACATCTGGTGACATTTAAACAAATCTGGGAACAATTTTGTCGCAAAAACAGACCCAAAAAGTAATTCAAAAAGCGCAAAAAAACTGAAACTTTTGTGCTTAAGTTGCCAGAGCATCTCCAAAAAAAATTTTCACTTGAAACAGAAGATAACAACATGTGCGAGCTGTATTTTTTGCTTGACGAAGGCCGGGTTAAACAAAATTGAGGAGCAAAATTTCTGCAGACCCTTCTCAGACCATTATGTCTGCTCGCAACGGCAGATCAGCATCGATGAGAATAGGAAACGGAAGGAAGAGTTATGGCACTAGTTCCAAAACATTTGATGCCGAAAGTAAGATATGATCTGAGCAAATTTAGCCCGCAGTTTGAATCGATCTTGATAAATTGCATCATTTTAGAAAAAAAACAATTTTTACTAAATATTACTGCCCGAATAAAAAACAATCTTAAAAGCAACCGCAAGTACCAAATCGCCATGCGCTTTTTAAAAAAATGTTTCATACGAAGCAATATAAATAGTTTTCATCTGGCTGATAAATGGCTAAATAGACAAACTAAGTCTCCTATGAATTTTTGGAGATAAATTTTTAAATGACGAGAACTACAAAGCCTTCTTTAAACTAAATCAAGATTCTTCAAAATGAGAAACAAATGATTTCAACAAATTTTACGCAGATCCCATTGAAATCTGCTGGAGCGGACAGGCAAAAATAGAAACTGATAATTGAGATCCAGAATCAGAGAAAAACGCATTCGGGCAATAAATGTTTGAGAAAATAAAAATGACAAACCTTCTTAAATTTAAATTTACTCAACTTGGCCAACGCAAAGGACCAAAAGTTTTCAAGGGCCTTAGAGAGAAACACCACCCTTCAAAACGTATATTTAGTTTCCTTTTTTTCACAGACAAGCAATTTTACGACGGCTTTTATCATCTCAAGGTAAATAAACTACAAGGACCTTCATCAATGCAAGCAGCAGCACTTAAAACTGAAGTGTCCTAAATTGTTCCACATTTGTCGTTCAAATTAAATCAATCTATCGAAGAACTAAGTTTTGAAAAATCTTCGAAAAAGCCATTGCGATACCACTCTTCTAAAAATAAGACTCAGGGGATCCAGAGAACTATAGAGCAATTTCGCTCACATCATGTAAATCAAAAACTTTCGAAAGTCTTCTCAGAGACAAAGTTTTACAATACTTGTGGCGTCATCATCAAAAAACACAAAGTGGATTGAGAAAAAGATTTTCAACCACAAACGCAATCACGTATTGTATTGAGTTTTTACGCTCACAAACTGATAAAAGTAATTATGTATCTGCTGCCCTACGTGATTTATCCAAGGCTTTTGACTCAATAACCATAAAATACTTGATGACAAATTAGATATGATAAGTTTTGATACATCGACTGGCTATTAATCAAAAATTTTCTGTCTCATGGTGAGCAGCATTTAACCAAAAACGACATATTCTTTCGGATCCAGTTGAACTCACAAGAAGGTTTCCTCAAGGAACGCTCTATGGTACTTTACTGTTCAATTTATATATATATATATATATATATATATATATATATATGACTTGCAAAAACACTTTGAAACTAAACAGAAATTATTCAAATGCAGATGACACAATCGTTCTCACATCTAATAGCTCAATTGAAAATGGCAAAAAAATTTTAGAAAAGGAAACAAAAAAAATAGTTTTTACAAGCACATGAGTTAAGTCTCAATGCCTCCAAAACAGGATTCATAGTCTTTAGAAAAAGAAAACGAATTAGCAATACACATATGGTTGTTGACAGTTCAGTCATTGATGAAAAAGGGGCAAATAAATATTTAGGCGTCCACATTGAAAAATTTTAAACTGTCTGAAAAGAAACAAAATAAATACTAGAAAATGGCCACCGGTATTAGGACTATTTATACAATAATGAAAACCATTCGATAGAAAATGAAAAAACTAATTCTCAATGCATTAGTTTTGAGTGTCATTCATTTTTCAGCAACTATCATTCAGTCTATCAATCAAAATTTTATTCTAACAAAGCTGGCTTCTTTAGAAAAAAGTTCGATTCATCTAGAGATCTGAAACTAAAACATAAAAATTTTCTATGGAATAAATTACTTCTGGAAGACTAAAACGAACCGATTGCTGCATTCGATAAAAGCAGGGGCCGTGAACTTAAAACCTTGGAAAATTAAAAAAAGAAGGAACTGGACTCGGTTTCTGGGGCTATAAATTCAAAAGCTCTAAACTGGAAAACTCACATGTTAGAAAAGCTTTATTTTAGGAATGGAATATTTTACCCTTGTTACATAAGAGAAAACAAAAAAAATCAGAAAAACAAATCTTCAATCATTTCTGGATGAATATGAAAGAGACACTTGCATGCAATCGTCAGATTGTTTGTCTTGGAAACATGTAAGGTTTAAAAACTAACTTTTCTTCGGTTCCAATATGAAGAAATAAAATTTTTTCAGTAAGGATTTATTATTATATTATTATTATTATAAGGATTTAATATTATTAACACTTTTGCACAGCCATTTTTTTAGCTTAATCTTCTCATTTGTTTTGCACAGCATTAATGGATTGATTTCCGTGTTCCTTTTTTCTCTAATTGCATTTTTTATAGAATGGTTACCTTTCGTGCGTTTTTGACAAAATGTTGTTCAACGAGAAAAAAAAAGAACACTGTATTTTTCCTAAAATCTGTAAATGTTTCAGTCGTAGTAAAATTTACAGAGATAGGCAGTGTAAAATATTGATAATTACAAAAGAGAAACTAATAATTTATAATAACTAAAATATCGATCCAATAGAGGAGTCACTTGTATTGGAGGGGAGGGACGACAGTAACATAAATTTAATGTAAAACAGAAAGAAATTTAATTGAATTTAAAATGTTTCCAAGTAATTGATCCATGTTGGGTTTTATTTGGGTCCTTCTTGTATTCATTAAGAAAAAACAGCTTATATTTTTTCTTTGCAAGACTGTATGACATTGACAAATAATTTCTTGGGAAAGAATTGTGCTGTAGAGTACCTCTTCTAATAATACTTTTTTCATGCAAATTGCATTTTGAAATTGTCTGGGTAAAAATTTTTTGAGTTCGCTCGTGTATATAAAAATTTGCGGTTGGTAATTTCAAAGCTGAGCTTGAGAAGGCAGGCTTCTTTTTATTCATGATACTATGGCAGTAAGCGGCAGCCCTGTAATCAAAAAGCAAAGAAATAGGTAGTATACCAAGGTTCATTTTAAGATCTGAGGATGAGTCAAATTTCTGTCTGTGAAAACAAGCTTTGATGGCCCAATTTAACTGCTTTTCTAATGTCGTTACAAGATTTTGATTGATGGTTGCAAGTAAAACAGAAGAATATTGAACATGACTGAGAACAAAAGCGTTCAAAGTAATTTTTTTGTAACCAGTGGGTATTATGTTCCTGAGTGCATATATGCATTTAATGCCCTGGGCCATTTTTGACAAAAGAATTTTTACTTGTTTTTGATATTTGAGGTCTTTGTCAATATTAACAACGAGATATTTGATTTCCGCTTTCGAACTTATTAATTTGTCTCCCACTTTTAATGTCGTTTCGTAATGAGGATTAGAGCTACCAAAAATATTGAACTCTGTTTTATCCGGATTGATCTTGAGGTGATGTAGTTTAAAAAATTGTATGCATTTTTCTATGGCCTTCTCAAGCTCGTCTTTGCATTTGAGAACTTCATCATGAGAGCTTAATAGTACTGTGTCATCTGCGTATTGTATTGTTTCACATGACAAAAAGTTGCTAAGATCGTTAACATATAGATTGAACAAGAGTGGACCTAAGACTGTTCCCTGCGGAACTCCTTGAGCCACTTCAATCCAACCTGATTTAACATTTTTGATTATGACTCTTTGTGTTCTGTTTGAAAGATAGCTCGTAATTAGATTTTGAGCTGGTATCGAAAATCCAAGAATAGAAAGCTTTTGAATCATGAGCTTGTGATTAATGGAGTCAAAAGCTTTTGATAGATCTAAAAACGCTGCTGTAGTAATTTTTTTCTCGTTTTTGTTGCATCGTATTTTTTCAGTTAAATAAACGAGAGCATCTGTTGTAGAAATTTTTTTTCTGAAACCAAACTGTGTTTTAGAAAGCAGGGCATTCTTATGAACATATTCATCGATTTGTTGTTTAATAAGAGATTCAAAAACTTTTGCTAATGCTGGTGTTAACGAAATTGGTCGATAGTTTAGAGGATCATCAAGGTCTCGTTTTTTAAAAAGTGGAGTGATGTCGGCTCTTTTGAGTTCAGCAGGGAATTTTAAGACATTCGAACTTAGTAACAAATTTAAAAGAAAAGATGTTTTTTTGCCTAACCATAGGCAGATCTACAGTATAGTTCTTACTTTCAAAAAATTCTCCTAATTTGCTGAATTTTAAATTAAGTAAGCTGGCTATTTTAGTTTTTTCTGTAATAATTTCATTGAAAGAGTTTTTTAAAGAGTATACCGTAGTTGTCGTTTTCACGGAGTTTCTTAATTCGTTGATCAAATTCCATTTCTTGCGCTCTGAAGTTGAGCTTTCAATTAATTGATTATGAAATTTTTCAAAATCTTTTTCATAGCCAGCGCACACTTCGGCTTTCAATTTGAAAAACTCGTGGAAAGATTCTGAATTGAGGTATTGCTCTCTAAGCAGATTTTTGTTACGTGTGTTTTTTTGAAATGAACCGTTTGGCAAGGGAAAACTGTGATTTGTTGTTTCTTATAAAAATTGTTTTGATCGGCGCATGAAGGAGTATTGGCTGTTCACGATTTTGCTCAAATGTACGTAGCATTTCACTTGGAACTGTAGAGCAGTTTTCCCTTGCCAAACATGCGTGCATTAATTTCACACGCATTCAACGCATGTAAAGTTTTCTATCAACATTGGCAATTGATAGTGACCGTGGTTGCCTTCGGGCCCTGGTCAGGCTACACAGACAGCAGACTTGGTGCCAAACTTTTTCGAGAGGCGTAGCGTACTCAAAGTTAGCTGCAAAAAATCTGTCTTATAAGAGCTGGTTTTGGCCTGTTTACTATGGTAGACCAAAAACCTTGAAATTTTGTGTTGAAATCATCAAGTCAAACTAGTATATTTATCCTTTAAAGACTTAAACGACCCTTTTTCATCCACACTGTGTTCAAAATTTATAATATAAAAATGCTGCATTCATGTTTCAGGGTAAACGACAGGGCTTTGGGGTAGCAGGAACGGGCCACCGAGAAGACCTCAACGAAGCGCGAGGCGTATATCCGGTTTGATGCTTTTTTTCTGGTCATTATTTATACAAGATTACTCTTGCTGCAAATTTCCTCAACATTTCATCGGGTCCAAGAAAACCTGTTCAAAAGTTTAGATTGTCAATCTCGTACGACTGATATTTCAAGATCATGAATGATATGATGCTCTGAGGTTAGATATCTGCTTGTTTCAGAAAAAACGACAGGTTGACGTCGAAGGACCCACCCAGAAGAGATGATATGTCAAAAAAATAATTAATTATAACCTGATTGTGTCAATGCAGTAAAATAAATAAAAAGTTAGAAGAATGTTGTGTTTTTGGGTTACTAGAGTCAATATATAATGTTTCTTGATCTCTTTGATTTAAAAAACTGTCAACTGTTTTTCCGAAGCGGATAACAGAGTAACTCAATCTGTTTCAAATTATAAAGTGAGGGCAACATATTTCAATAGATAAGATCTTTAACTGAATGTATGACTTAACTTTTGCTTAACTGCTTAACTTTAATTATATGTTACGTCACTATGCTTGAAATCTCTAAAAATTTCTGTCGTTTATCGAGAAACGTGTAGCACAGTCACGTGACCTTGCTTAAAACACGAAACTTGTTTCGTTTGAGATAATAATAATAATAAAAAATGTTTACTGGTGTCTTTACAGAATAAATAGAGCACTTACACAGTTGACCAATACATATAAAAAAGAGCAGCAGAAAGATCGCCATTAGACCATAAGGTCCGTTTTCAGGCGTCTCACAGTCGGAAGAGAAATTTCATGTTATTTATTTTAAAAGTTATTTAGTGTAAATCAAAATTAAAGTGATAGCGAGAAAAAAAGAAAGGTTAGTATTGAAATGATTTCAAATTGTTCATAATTTTTTATGAATAAAGTTTCTATTTTAAGCCATAAATTAACCTAGTGAGTTGTTCATTCAGTAAAAAATATTTTTCTAGCTTTTCGTGAGCAAAATTTTTTAACTGTGCACCGCTCAAATTTTTCACTTTTGTTACAAAATTAGAATCCAGTTTGAGAAAAACGTTTAAGAGTTTTCGGATTTTATTTGACAGACTGTTTTCGGTAAAAGATGAATTAAGGGGGACAGCTTTAACTCGATTTTCGCATGAGCACAATTTTGACAGTTCATTTTGTGTAATGAAGTGATTAATGTCCATGATGCAACTTTCACGTCTTATGCATTTTGTCATCAATTTGAAAACCTCGTACAGATGAAGCTCCTGGGCCGAAAAAACTTTTTTGTAATTCTCTCTGAGAAACTGAATCAAACTTTCGAAAAAAAAAATTACTCTTAGTATTCTATTAATTTTTGCGTCGATTTTCTGCATCGTGGCTTTACTGGCAGTCCCATAGACTAGAATCCCGTATTGAACCACTGGTTTAACATAAGTGTTGAAAATCTTGATCAATTGGCTGCGATTTAAAATTTTTCTCAATTTATAGAAAAGTCCGCAAAATTGTACCAATTTCTCTTCTACGCGTTTCGAGTGTTCTCAAAAACATAATTTTTTGTCAATCGTTATGCCCAAGTAACTTAAAGAATTTAGATTTTTAAGGCGCTTTCCGTTCATTGTAAAGATTTCATTTCTGTCATGCTTAGTCATAAAGGTTATGGTTTTACTTTTATCCGTGTTGAAAGTAAGTTTGTTCAATTTAAGCCAGTTTTCTGTTTGAGATAAGATCTGTTGATGTTCCCGACAAGCATTTGCTTAATTTGATTTTGTATAAACTGCAGTCTCATCAGCATATAGAGTGAAGTTCGAGCATGGGCTGTTGGTTTTCAAATCATTTATGTAAACAATGAAAAGAAGTGGGCCTAATATAGACCCTTGTGGCACCCCGTATTTGACTTCTGTCATTTGCGACTTCCTTTGTCCAGACTGTACAAATTATTTCCTATTTTTCAAATAAGATTCCAAAATATTGTATAGAGGACCCCTTAGTCCATACATTTTACACATATAAGCAGAATTTTTCTGTCAATATTGTCGAAAGCTTTACGTAAATCTAAAAATGTGCAATAAGTGTGCTTATTGATGATCGGTTTTTGATGATTGTATCAACTCAACCAAAGTGCTAACTGCGTCAACATTTCCTCTTTTTTCCCTAAAACCGAATTTTTTGCTGTTTAAATTTTCAAAGTCTTTAAAATAGTTAGAAATACGATATAGAATAATTTTTTCTAAATTTTCACGAGTAAAGTAGGAGAGATATTGGGCGGAAGTTTTTGGGTTCACTTTTTTCACATTCTTTATGTAGCGGTATTACTGATGCTATTTTCAATGAGTCCGTAAAACTGTCTTCCTGAAAACATACGTTAATCAGTTTGTATAGGTAGCGCGCGATAGTAGCTGCTACAGATTTTATAAAGATATAGTTGTGATCCATATAGTGTTCGATGTATTTTAACCTAGACTCCTGGGCAACTCTAAGCACTTCTTTTTTGCTCCTTGGTTGCAAAAACATAGATTAAATATTGGTTTTTTAATGAACACTCACTCTAAATTTTATTCAAAATTTCACCAATTGCTAAAAAGAAGTGATTGAAATAGTTTACTTCCTTTTGATTGAGATTTTGTACTTTTTCTCGCTGATTTCCACTAAGATTTCTTATTAATTGAAAACATTTTCTGTTTGACTTTGCTGCATGCTTTTCTATTATTTTATGATAAAAATTGTTTCATTTTTACTTTCAACATACGTTTGGCTTTTTTACGTTGTTCTTGGTTCTATGTTTTTGATTTCATACTTTCTCTGAACATCCAATTCTTTTTTGCAGTTTCTCTTTTCAACTGGTTATCAACCCAGCTGTGATGGTTTTTATTTTTTACAACCTGCTTGGGAAGATATCTGTCCAAAATTGATTTCAGTATTATTTGAAGCTCTTCAAACTTGTTATCAATTGTCTTGTATTTCTCACAACTTTGCAGTTTTGATATTTCATGACTCAGAACAAAATTTATTTTTTCAATAAAGGAGATATCTTTAAGTTTTTGCCAGTTTCTTGAAGTGATGTATTCAAGTTTGTTTTCCATCTGTGTTCCTGCCTGAAAACCAAGAAATACAGAATAATGATCAGATGCACATTTTTTTAACTCTGCTGTAAAATTGCCAAAGAAGATGTCTAAAGTTAATTTTGAGCATTCGGTTTCTCGCGTGATTGAATTTTCATCAATTATTTTTATACAACATCCTTTCAAAATTTCCTTAATCGTCTCTCGTATCTGATTGTTCTTCAAAAAATTGATATTAAAGTCACCACAGACGATATTATAAGATTGCGGTTATATTATTAAACTGTCAATATAACTTTCAATTTTTGTGAGGGTTTCCGTGTTAACTGAATTTGGAGGCATATACATGCAAGTTACATAGATGACGGTTTCGACGGTTCCGGTAACTCTCATAGTGAGTGCCTGAAGTCCATTTAAATTACACGATTTAACAACTTTGCTTGTAGAGATTTTTTAATAAAAATAGCAACACTGCCTCATCTTTTTTTTCTATTGATATTAACGAGAGGTCTATAACCCTCTAGGAACACTGATTTTTTGTGATGAAATTCCTTGAGCCAAGTTTCCGTCAGACAGATTGCCGACGGTTTCTCGCTAAGGCTTTCTAGTAACACTTGTAGATCATCAAAGTTTTTGCTTAGTGAACGAATGTTTCGAAGCATGATTTGGAAACAGTTCGACATGTTTATCGACAAGAGTTGAAGGTTTAATTTAATTGGTTAACTAACTAGCTACGCAGGCCGCCAGAAACATCCTAATTATAAAATTTCCAAACGATTTAAAAATTAAACCGTAAAAAAAACGAAAAAAACAAAAAACTCAAAACAAAAGCAAAAAAAGCAAAAAAAAGCAAAAAAAGTAAAAAAAAAATCAAAAACTTTCAGCAGAATAATTGTATCAAATGGAATCAGTTCCCGCGAAAATCACGGGAAGAGAGCAGCAATGATTACAAATTTACTCATTCTTAGCCCCTGTCTTTTCAAAAAGACTGCGTATATCACAGTCCGAAAAGACTACTTGCGGAAATCACAAGCAGAGTTAAGGACAGAGAACTTTGCTAACCAAGGTTTTTACCAGCTGTTGGTTTTCTGCAGCGTCAGGTGAAATAATAATACTAATTTTTAGAATCCTAATAAAAAGATAAATTTGTTCTTCCGGTTGAACATGATGGGAATTTTTAGGTTATGGAAACAGAAAGCACATTTCAACATAAATCAAGAATAATTATTTTGATTCAGATTTTGTTTTCCAGTTCTCATCTTATTTAACTATTTTTGTCGTTTGGAAGCGGGGGATCTGACGTCTACATCATCGTCCTGAACATTATGCTTTTTAAAGGTTGTAAGCTTGTCTAATTCTTCTATTTCGTTCACCCGAACGAATTGAGGTTTTTGTTCGTTGTTTGCAACGAGCACGGAAACAACGCAATTGTGTGTTGTTGTAATTAAGTTGCGTTTCCTAGCCTCTGATTTGATTTGAGCCTCACATTCAGGGAGTGGCTCGTTTATGTAGATATTGTTTCCGTTGATTGCGTTTTTCATGTTTCGTAAGGCTCGTCTTCTTAAAAATTTCTTTTTGGTCAGCAAAGTAGATGAAATTGCAAGTAACAGTAGGCATTTTGTTGTACTTCAGCTGAACCGGTGCAATATGGCAATTTTGATGCTGGGTCTCTTCAGGTACAATCCGAAAAATTTATCAAAAAATTTCAATGTTTCGAGGGTAACGTCCTGTACACTTCGACTATCACATAGGGGGTTAACGATTAAAACGCTATCTTTCCTTGAGTACCGTTCGTGTGCTCTGAGCCTATCGCGCAAGCATTTCAATTTTTTGGTCTTGTTCGACAATATTTTACGAAGCTTAGATACTTCCGTTTGTAACTCTTGTATTTGTGAAGTCTGTGTGTTGTTTTTACTCACGATACCATTAGCCACATCCTCTGTGTTGCTTGATTCCATCGTCCAGTCAATAATAATAATAGAGAAAAATAGAAGTTCAATCCAATTGTTTTGATCAACAAAAGACAAGAAAAGATTCAGTTTTGATAAGCTAGCTAATGCGTGAAAAGGCCTGCGTAGTTTCGTTTTAAAGACGTAAAAACATCAAGGTCAAAAAGATGAAAGAAATTGAAAAATCGCTCTGTATGAAAACTGCCGAGTGTAGATTGCCGATTGGTCATTGGCATTTTAACTTTGCATGCGCTTTTTTTGTAATGATGAGACGACAGAAATTGATTTAAACACAATTTATACCGGAGTTTTTGACTGGTTGAAATTGTACCACAATTTCTGTTACTACGGTTTTGACTAATGCGTTTTTGGCATCCAAAAGACAATAAGGCCCGTGAATTGTTCTTCTTTTAAGATCTGCGGAGAAATTTTCAAAGTTTTTCGAAATGAAGTTAAATATTGGCCTGCTTTTTTATCCGTTTATTCTTCAGTCTTTGCTCACGATTTGTACCAAAACAAGAACAACTTCATTTTGTGGCCGTCAAAAAAGCTGTTGTATTTTTACAGAAAAATACAATATTCATTGAACATTTGAATTGCGCTTTTTGAATACAGTTGAACTTTAAAAGATAAACGAATGAACTTTAACAGATAAAACGCATCTCTTAAAACTTCAGCTAAGTAGACTACTGAAACATTTTTTCGAACATGAACAAATTTTCATTCCTACAACTTATATCAAAGCCAGTTACAGAACTGTATGAGATCTACTGCAAAATTTATGACGAACTAAATGGAAGTGATGATGTTTTCACTCAAGTGGAGGAGCCAAAGGACTCATTGAGTTTGGTGAACAATAAAAGGGGTCGCTACACTTCAAAAACGAATGATTCGTTGAACGTGTTCCTTGAAAAAACAAGAGAAACCCTCAAATAAAAGGAGCGTATTCGAACCTATTTTTAAGCCAAACCAACTCATGAAGGGTGGACATTTATTATTAGGAAGTGGCAATCTAAGAAAGGTGAAACCTTTTCAAATTGACGAAAACATGCAAGTGGATAGTTTTTCCGGCTCAAAAACTAGCGAAACAATCCGTGTTATGAATCAATATCCAGAGCAGAAGCTTGATGTTGTTGTTTTAAAACAACGGCACAAATGTGGTACTGAAACACTAAAAGAAGGAATGTGAACTTAACAAATCAGATTACAAAGAATTGATAAAAACTGTTCAAAACAAATTTTGACACAGAGAATAACTGCTTTGCAAAGTTTCACCAATTCTTAAAAGTCAAGATACAGAAACTCACGATCTCATACAAATGTTCAATGCAATGATCCAAGAACTTGCTAATCAGAAATCTAACTGTTTCTTTCCGACATTGTATAAAAAAACTTATTAATCACTCCCACTTCGAAGAGTTCTTTCGACATCTCGAAAGGGGCTACTAAGTTTATTACTTGATATTAAACTGAGCGAACTAAACCCTCACGTTAAAGTGCGCATTTGATATAAATGACCAAATTTTTAACCTGAGACAGAAAAACTTTGTGTCAAACCACAAGTGTGATAAATTTAACAGCCCTCCTTTTTCCAATGAAAGAATTTTTGTAACATGCAATATCAACATGCTGATGATTATCCATCTTTTGTTTTTCAGCATCAATGAAAGGTACTTAAGCTTTAGTTTTTCAAAGTTGTTGAAAACTATCTTTTTGTTTAAAATGAAGTTCTCTGTTGTTCTCGTTTGCTTAGCCCTGATAATTATTTTGTTCAACGCAGTTGATGAATACTTTTTACCATACGCATTAAATACTCTGAAAAGACAAACCAAAAGAGAGAGCGAGATTGAAATCCAGATCTCAATCCATATCCAATTTTCATTTGAACTGCTCTTGACCTTTCTAATTTCTGTTGGTGTGATATAGAAACTAACCAAGACCCAAATCGTTATCGCTATGAGGAAAGTAGGGTGTTTTTCAAACAGTAAGATAATAATTCGAATTTTATACATCTCGATTGCCAAAGCCCTCCAAGGAAGCGAATGTCGTTGAAACAACTTCTCATTGACTTCAATGAAAACACGATAATAGGTCTAAGTGAGACTTGGTTAGATAAAACAAACGATCTCAATCTATGGGGCACACATAGCACAAAATTTGTCGTTTTTTGTTGTGATTGCAACGCAACAAAAACTTTAAAAAACCAAATGTGGCGGAGTTATGTTGCTTATTCCAAGAGCGTTTACTCCCAAAGGAAGAAATGACCTCCTTGCAATCAGCAACTACTTTGAAGGCCTGTGATGGAAATTGAAAGTTACTCTGAAACACAGAGCAAGTGTGAAAATTCAATCAACGTCTCTTATAATTCTAATAAATCTAACACAAACAGGTTTCTGGAAGAAATAGCTTTACAAATTGATCATGCTGTCACAGAGAACAAATCAGTTATGCTTATGAGAGATTTCAAAAAAAATTACCTGCATGCTCTTGAAAAAGCAAAACTAGATGCAATTCTAACTCCATACGGTATAAATGCATTAAACAACGGTGATGCAACCAAAATAATAACGAATAACAGCCACATTTTAATCATTTACTTTATTGTACATTCTTTTGAAGAGATCATCTCTTGTTTCAATGGCGATTCTTGTTTCAAACTGATCATTAAGCAGTTTTTCTAGTATTTAACAACAAAATATTCTACAAAACCAGGCCTACAAAAAAATTATGATAAAAGTAGCTATTAACTATGAATTTCATAAAATTTTAGAACAAACATATTGGATAACTTTCTATTGTTGTGAAAACGCAGAAAACATTTTTAAAGAAATTGTTTTGAATGTTTCAGAATCCAAAAAAGTGCTGCACTTGCATATTTTTCATCAGGAACAACAAAGATCCGATAAAGTACGCTGCAGATGAAATTATCCGAAAAATATTTGATGAAGGGAGTACTGAGCAAGATAAATGGCAAAATATCAATAACGTAAGAAGTTCCGGGAAAGCGTGATGTTCAATAAACTCCTTGTGAAATAGTTTTAACGTTCTTTTATCACAATCAAAGCAAATGGCTAACTGTTTGAGCTACAAATTTTCAAAACTGGGTCATACATTTTCTTCAACACCAATAAGTCCTTCTAAAAACATTTATCATTCTATTTTGAAATCATTTTTTTCGTTTTATAACCGCTTTTGAGTGTAAAGATTTTTTAAAATCATTAAACCCTCGCGGAGCCCCAGGCCCTAGCGGCGTGTCAGCTTGAGCGTTGAAGGATGGTAAAATTCAATTCATAAGCCGCAAACGTTTTTAACAGATTTATATACGAAAAGAGATTCCTAACTGATTTAAATTGAGCTGTTGTTACGCCGCTCTACCAAAGAGGGAGTCCAGAAGGCCCCAAAAACAACAGGCCAATTTCGGTAACAGGAGCATTATCCAAAGTATTTGAGCGATGTTTTTATAATCAAATAGAGAAATATATGCCGAATGAAAAACTTTACATCGAATTACATTTTGGCTTCAGAAAAAAATTTTCAACCACTGAAACACTGATATTTTTTACAAAAGTTTTTCGAAAGGAAATAAACGACAAGTAAAACTGTTTCTACAGTTTCTTTAATTCTCTCCAAAACTTTTGACTCTATCGGCCATGAAATTCTATATTCCGAGCTATAATATCTTGAGCTTAATCAAAGTGCAATACTTCTAATTATAAGCTTCACCCAGGCCCGGATACAGAAAACAATCGTAAAAAACTTTAAAGTAGATTAGATTTCTTTTTTTAAAAGTGTTCCTGTGGGGACTGTTTTAGAATCGCTATTGTTCAATTCATACATAAACGATATCAATCAGATAAAAACATCCAAATATGCAGACGACATAGTCATTCTATGTTGAGATCACAGTCTGCTTAAAACGTCGAAAAGACTAGAAAACGCAATCTAAATTACTCAATTTTCTTTGATTAACATAGATTAAATTTATACGCTAAAAAAACGATTTTTTAGTTTTTTGTCACAAGCAGCAAAACAAATTAACTCAGAATCAGTCAATCAAAGTTCAAAACAAAACTATTCAAGTTTAAACAACAGTGAAACATCTGGTAGTGTTTTTAGATCAGAATAATTGAAAAGTGTTTGCCAATAACGAGACTTAATAACTTACGTTCCTTTTTGCTCTAGTTCTTAGTCACCTCCATTATACGGCTACTTACTTAGCGGTTTATCAAAAAACTTGATAATATCTTTAGATAAACAACTAAGTTGGGCTGGTAACACATGCCGCGACAGACGCAAATACGACACCTCCGCAGATTTGAAACTAAAACATGAGATACTCCCAGTTAGTTTCTTTCTAAAATCGAAAATCATAGTTTATTTCTACAAAATAAAACAAAACAACATTGCTCCATATAGAAACTTAGATTTTCCAAACTCTCAGATTTTAAATCAAACTTGTATTTGTTTGTGGTACCATCCTGTGCGGCACAACTGCCAATTGTTCCAGAACTCAATTTTTTGTAATATTTGTGATTTATGGAACAAAGCAAGACTTAAATCAAATCTCAAATGCGACAGTACTATTTTGAAGGCTTTCAAGAATTGACCAGAAACTCACTTTGTAGCTGAATTTAGGAACAATTCAAAACAGATAGCGTACGCTAAATTTCCATGGAAGGAGTTTAGATTTGAACGCTGACATATTTCTGATGTATTTCTCATGTTATGCGTACGTGACGTAACTTTAACTGATAAACTATCCTTGATAAATACAAACATGCACTGCAAGATTGTACACTACTATGTCAACTTGCTGATTGAGTGTTCCTTTTTATCTGCATTTTGTGAAAAGATGCTGTTTCAAACAATAAAAAGGAAAAAGAAAAAAAGAGAAAGGGGATACAATTTACTTGTACAATTTAATTGTGATAAATAGTCCAAAAAAATGACATTTTTTCAATTATTGCGTATGTTTTCTCTCCCAATTAATACCTTATTTCACAATTTTGAAAAATTCTATAGATGCTATAGGTTTTCGATGTAACTAAACAACAAAGTTTTGAAGCTTGCATATTGAAAAAACTGAAACGGAAAACGCTAATAAGTTATAAAAAAGGAAAAAGAAGGAAAAAGTTCACAGTTTACTCTTTTCTTAATTCTTACGCAGCTTTTAAGATTTAGAAAAGTAGAGTACTTCGTGACTGCTGTTTGCGGTTCTCTTTGACCAAAACTCAATTCAATTGAACTACTGATAAGAACGAAAACTACAGGAAACCACAGGGAACGAGTTTCAGTCAGAACACAATTTGTTTACTTCGACCATCGTGTGGTCGGTTTCTCTAGCTTCATTAACAAGTTTTTTGTTTTGATTCTGTTTTGCTGATATTTTGATACAATGAAAGCAGCGTTTGAATAACGTTATATCTTTTTGGTTTTAAAAGAAGAGTGGGACAAATTTTTAATAAAATATTAGAATTTGTCAATTGGAGCGGGCACTTCCTCTTAACCATCGGAGATTGGATTGATTCATTTCAAAACTGAAATAATTTACTGTTCACAGAGTTGAAAAATGTGGGATATTTAAGAACAGAACAACAGATAATCTAGATTTTCAAAAACATGGAAAAGGTGATCATTAGTCTGTAATTTGTTGATTACGCCTGACGCATTAAATGAGATTCTAACTAAAAATCTCATCAGGTTGACAGTTGCATTATTATTTCAGCTTAAAAACTGGAAAAAATCAAAGTTTTATAATCTTTTTCATTAACAAATAAATATCCTTAATCAGAAGATTTTTCGGAACAATGTAAAATCATGATCTTCTTGAAAGCGTCCGTTGAAATTCAATTTAAAAGTTTTAAAGTTTTCACCCAGTTTTCAGATGGTTTTAAAATTGATTTGACTTTAAAAATGATGAATTGGTTCTTTAAGTGCCATTCAATATGACAGGAGGAAAAAGAAAGCTTCAGAAAAGAACAAAAAAGACTTAGTTTTTATTTTTCTACTTAAGAGACTTCAGTTCTTTTTATACTCCTTGGCTGTCCGTCTTTAAGTAAAATTTAAAGTGAAGAATTTTTTTCTTTCTAAAACTTCAAACAAATTTCTGAAACTTTGGGATCTCTTCTGTTTGTGCTCCCCCAGCTTAGTTGGCGCATATTATTTGCACCCCCAGACGCACGTGCCATATTTTTACACAATGATTTCCTTTGTAATGGCACGTGCTCTGTAACTGGGGGCGCATAACGTATGGGGGGAAACGGAAAAGATTCAAACTTTGACCTGCAGCAGGTACTCAAGCTTTCATTTGACTTTGATTAAATTGATCACTGATGAAAATTTTTCAAAACCATCATCAAAAAAGTTTGAGAAAGAAACAAAAAAGTCTTATTTTACAACACTGCTCTTCTCTTCTCATATGAAATTTGGTTGACTTTTAATCATACTAAGTCCAAAAGATCCATTATTTTTGCACACAAAAAATCACCAATAATTCAAATCGAACCGCAATATTGAACTGACAGAAAAAAACGTCAAATTATCTGCTTCAAATACATTTGAAAACTTCTTATTTTTGTTCGATTTCTAGCGTCTATAAGTTCATTTGTTTTGCTTTATATTTTCTCAAGAAATTGCTTAAATATAGAGCACATAATTTAATAAAACAGTCAGAATTATTCTTGTTAAAAATACAACTCTTGGTAAAACATCGTCTCTAATTTCCTATTTCATTTTATTGACTCAATAAAAATCATCAAATGATGCTTGCTTGAAATTTTCTCTCAAAATCTGAATTGCTTTGTAAAATAATTTACAATTCAATTAGAGCTTCTTCTGGTAAAATTGTGTCCATTTTAGTGAGGTGTAAATTTTATACTTTAAATCAATTTTAAATCAGTGCATTCATACTAGTTCATACTGAGTTTTTGGTAAACATAACTTGTACTGGTTTCAACGACGTCCGAAAAAAGTACTAAAAAGTACGTCCGAAAAAGGTACAAAAATATTAAAACGTTTCGACGTTACTCTACGACTTAGATACAATTAATCAGATTATTACTTCACTAAAAAAGTCACTGTAATTGCGTGTTTAAGCAGCCTTTTTAAGTAAAGTTTGGTTCATTAGCGCAGACGAAAAATTTGTACATTGATATAGAAGAAAGGTCCATTTCAAAAACATTTCCGATCTTTTCAAAGCCATAAAAACTGTTATATTTCATAAAGATCTCGAAGTGTTTGTCCAAAAACAGTTCTTCCATAAACCTGTTTGTCCAAAAACCAGTCTGTCTAAAACCTGTTTGTCCAAGAACTGTTTGTCAAAAAACCACAACTAGCACAATAATTTGCATTAATGGTGATAATCAAAACTTTGATAAATGATTAATGCTTGGTTGTTGTTATACTCATGCACAATGAGTATAGTCAATTGAATTGCAAATGGCCTCGCACAAACTGAGATAGGCACTTGCGCCGCGAATGGCAGGTTTAGTTGTTACTTTCAACTAGATTCTTTCTAGATTGGGCAATCGCGGTGCGATTGACTCTAACTGAACTAATCAGCTCAAATGAGAAGCGTTTGCAAGGATTAAATTAAACTGAGCGTTAGCGCTGCAAATTGGAGAATGAAAGTTAATGATGATACAAATTATGAAAGAAAGTTTGTTCAGGTTTTAATCATACATAAAGGAAGCAAAGTTTGATTTGTTTACAACGTGAATGAATATATATCCGGTACAGACGGAATGAACATACTAAACTGCTAAAAATGGGAGGAAGTATATAGCAACTGAACTTAAATGGCATTCGCCCTTCAAAAGGTACTTACAACAATGAATTAATTTAAAATACGGATATGGATACATGAAGGGTATCCATTGCCGTATGACATTTCCCCCTCTTGGAGAAAATAAATTACTAAATTAAAATCGGAAAATTAATAAATATTCACCGGTTACTAAGTAATAAAATATTAAATAATAGGTAAAATAAAAGTTTATGAAAGTTTGCTTTATCTAAGTTCACTCGCTATCGCTATTTTCAGCATTTTCAGCCTGAAGAACTGTCATCTCCCTCGGTTGGTCTTGCGAATACTCAGCTCCTTCATTTGACTCTTCCGCAACTCCAGTATCCTGATAATCAGTGTAGCCTTCTGTGCTACGAACTTTTTCGACAATTGTTTGTGATTTTTAGGACTTCTTTTTCAATGTCCTCTTGCTTTTCCTAATAGAAGACGTGTCCAAATCCGATGTATCACTGACCGTGATTTTGCGTTTTGAAGTTTTCCGCAAGATGGGTGTAGGCTGTTTTTGTACTGATGAGGCTATTTGTGCCCCGGATGGTCCTGCTGTATCGGACGATGCCACTTGCGGCGCGATTGGACTGAAATTTAATATTTGTGTAAGATCGGGTCGATTTTGGAATGCCTCGTCGTTTTCGGGTTTCTTTTTGGCACTCTCATCTTCAATGATCTTGCAATATTGCTAGCTGTAGATATACAAGATCGTCCCGAAGAAACGACACTCACATCGTCTATGTGTTTCCTATTGCGCTTTATCTTTTTCTCTCCAGTATTTTTTCGAAAAAGATCTCGTTTGTGTTGCTGAATTTTTTGTTCGAGAGTTTTTTCGTTTATTTTCTTTGGGTGTCGTTCTATGTATTGTGCTAGCTCCGTTTCACTTTCGGCCCGCGTCCCAAATTTGGCGATATCAGAATTCCTAACCCGTACTTCTTGTTTGTAGGGTTCTTTGATGACACTCGTCGTTGGACTTATTTTGCACACTGTGCTGCCAGTTGCTAATACCTCATAGAGGCCATCCAAGATCTTCTTTTGGCGTTGGTTCTCGTGTATCTTGCGGGCCAACTTCACCTGCACGCTACGTTCTGAGCAGGGAATTGCGCGGTAAACGACATCTGGCTTTATGAAACGATCTTCCCCGCCGTTTCGTTTCTCTTGTTCTGTTCTAGCGCGGGTACTTGCGGCGCAAATGACTCGCTCAATTTCCGTGTCAGAACGAAGAGCTGTATCCGCCCACTGTTCATCTGTAAGGTAGGAACGACACGGGATTGTATCTTCGTCTAAATAATAATTAATTATTGCATTATAGTTGAGATTTTTGCTATCAGATTTAGTTGTAATATTTGATATAGGTGTGTTACATTTTCTACCGAAGTGTGCCTCAAATGGTGTGGTTGTTATTGTTTTTTGTTTTGATATTCTTAGTCGTTGTATTATTGCTTTCAGTGAATTTTCTAAATTAAATTTTTTATTTAATTGTGGTTTCATGCAAGATAATTGTCGTTTAATTGTTTGAATGACACGTTCTACTAATCCGATTGCTCTATGGTCATTTGCTGGTGCATATATAGGTGTAATATTATTTTCTGTACAAAATGTCTCAAACTTTTTTCCTGTAGAACATCTAGCTTGATCTAATCTAATAGTTCTAGGTACTCTGTGTTGATATATACAATTATTTAAGAATTTGATTACATTTGGACCTGATGCATTATTTACTATTTCTGATGTGGGGTATTTAGAATATCTATCTATACTAGTAATAAAATATTGTTCTATTCCTTTCTCATTTAAAATTGGACCACCAAAATCTAATTGTTTTTCGTCATTTGGTTCACTACATTTAGGTAGAGGTGTCCATTTGCGGTGCGGAATCACTGATTTAAGATTCTTACCAATTTCCGTGCAAGCTTTGCAGTCACTGGCCTTTGCCAGTATGTCTCTGTGGATGTAGGGCCACCAGATATTTTGAGCTAAAGAAAGCATAGCGAAAATGCCTGGATGTGTGGAATGAATGTCTTCCAACACCGCATCCTTAATTGATTTTGGGATCGCAATTCTCTCATCTAAGCAGACACACCCGTTTTTCACGTTTAGATCTCTCCAATATGAGAAGACATAAGGACTGATCTCTTGCAATCGTTCCGCATCATTTCTAATCACACAGTCCTTTACTTCTTTCAATATCGCGTCCTTTCCAGTCAGTATTGCTAGGAACTTCCTACTGAACACTTTATTGAGTGTCTCAGTAAACATTCTGTCCTCGGCCTCGTCTATCATACTACCAGTTGGGGTTTCTGTATGAGTTGTTGCATTGGATTCGGGTGTTGAAGGTGCCGTGTCGGAGAAAGTTACTCTCGCCTTAGTAGGGGTCGATTTAGAGCGGGTTGCTTTGGCCTTTGACATCGTTTTGAGAATATTTACTGAATTATTTGATATGAGAGGTTTATTGTGTTTATTCACAAATTAGTGTTTTTTAGGCAGAATTTGGGCAAAAAGCGAGTGATTTTTGTTTAAGTGGTATTTATACTTGGGGATTTGTGTTTTCGCGCTTAATTTAGTGTTATTAGGTGTATTACTTGACTTATTACCATTAATGGGCTGCATTGAGGATAATTGTTCAGATTGTTCACATTCTTCACTGTCTAATATTTGCACCTCTTTTGCAGCGAATTTGTTAATGGAATGTGAATTATTTACTTTACGGTAATTTGGTACAAATTGTAATTTTGTAACTTTAGGTGGCATTTGCGACGCAAATGGATGTACAGAATAGGGATTAATTTTAGAATTAGCATGTGTTAATTGCGGTGCGAATGGAGTTTTCAATGGGGAAACAGTTAATTGTGATACAAATGCTTTCTTGCAATTAGGTGAATTATCACTTTGTGATATGGTTAATCGCGATGCGAATGGTTGTGTAACTTTTAGTGAAGGCAAATTTGACTTTAATATGTTTCTAAATTTTTTAGTTGCTGTTTGTCTATTTGTAATTAGGTGTTTAATTGAATCACGAATTTTTGAAATTGTTGCTACAACAAAATGTTTGTCGTATGTAGATATCTTTTTAGCTCTGGCGAATGGGTTTCTAGAAATGTAGTCAACGAGTCCCATCTTTGCACCTGGCATATGCCCAATTGTGAAATTGTACGGTAGCAATCTATCTATCCATCGAGACAGTCGACTATTGTATGACTTGTTTGATCGGTGTTCTTTAAGTATGGACAATAGAGCTCTATGATCTGTCACTACCGTAAAGTTTTTTCCGTATAAGTAGTATATAAAATAATCAATTGACCAAACTATCCCCAATAGTTCCAATTCGTTGACACTGTAGCGTTCTTCCGTTGAATTTAAGAATCGTGACGCGAAGGCTATTGGTTTCCAACCATCCGGTGTATTTTGTTCTAATGCTGCCCCCAATCCTGAACGAGAGGCATCACATTTTACGCGAACGTCCAATTTAGGGTTTTAATGGCTATTCTCTGTACTATTTGCTATTTTTTCTTTAATCTGATTAAAATCTTTAGTGTGTTCGTCTGTCCAGATGAATTTTACTGATTTCTTTGAAAGTGGTCTAAGTGGATGACATAATTGTGCTAGGTGTGGTATAAATTTGCCAATGTAATTTACTGACCCTAGAAATGATCTAAGACGTTTTAATGTTGTTGGTGGTGGTATTGTTAAGATTGCAGCTGTTTTGCTTTCTAAAGGTGATATTCCAGTCTGTGTAAATTTGTAACCGAGCCATTCTATTTCTGATTTAGCAAAATGACATTTCTGGAGGTTAATTCTCAAGTTATCGTCATCTAATTTCTTTAGACATTTGTGAACGTAGGCTAAATGGTCTGCTTCACTGCCGGTACTAACGATTATGATATCGTCCATGAAACATTATGTGTTTTGCAAGCCTATGAGTGTGTAATCCATAGCTTTTTGAAATTCTGCCGGCATATCTGTAAGTCCATAAAAACCAGTTTTGAATCTATATGTACCGGTAGATTCTCCACATATGATGTTAAAATTACAGTGTTTTGCTGTGTCGTGATGTAGTTTTAGTTGACTATATGCATACTTTAGATCTAATGTGGTGAAATTTGCTTGTTGACCGTTTTGTGTATCTGTAAGGTGTTGTGAGATGGTGTCGATTAACATTTCAATATTAGGCATTTGGTATTTATTTTTATGTATTGCTTTACTTAGTACTTTAGAATCTAAGGCTAATTTTATCGACTGATCTTTCTTCACTGTAATTACAATCGGGGAGATGAAGTGTTCGTCAGAGCAACTAGATAGTTTTTCGATATGACCTTCAGTCTGTAATCTTTCTAATTCGTTTGATACTCTAGGTTGAAGATTTATCGGAACACGTCGACCTTTTTGATGCTTTGCTGTGAACTTTTGATGAAACTTTGTTTTTGCTACATTTGTTTTAGATAAGCCAATTCTCGATACTAGATGTGGAAATTGCGTCGCGATTGACTCTTTAATTTTACATGTAGGATTATTGATGTTATAAACATATTTACCAATTTCTGGTTGTTGTTGGACAACTGCATGTCCCAATGTAGTGAACAGATCTCTTCCGATGATATTTTTGTGTCCATCATCTACCACAGTCAACATTGCTGATTTGTTTTGCCATTGATTGTAGACTACTGTGTTTTCCAAGTGTCCAATGACTTTAATCGGCTCATTTGAAAAAGTTTTCGAATTCCTTCTTTCCGTTGACTCTGTCCATTTGGCTGATTTTGTAGATCTGAGGATTTTATTCGCTAAACTTTTTGTGATGATACTGACAGCACTTCCAGAGTCAATCATGGCAGATGTTTTTATTTCCCCCATTTGCACTTCCACGTTTAATGGTTCCAATTGATGAACTGAATCCGAAGAAATCGCCGCCACATAGTCATCAGAATCACTATCGTAGTTTGAATCGTACACCTGTTCGTACAATTGTTGATAGCTCGTTATATAGTTTACTGATTCTTCATCATCACTTTTTTCCGGCGTCTGATCGATTTGGTTTACATTTGATTTTTGAGTTTTCTGAATTGGATTCTGTGACTTTTTTGGTTTGCGACATTTTCTGGCGAAATGACCCATAATACCACAGTTATGGCATTTCTTACCATTCGCGGGACAAATCTGCTTATGGTTGTGACTCCAACGAAGACCACAATCCGTACAAATACTCGTATATTGATAATTTTGAGGGACAGTTGGGTAGCGTGTGAAGTCTCGTTTTGTTGAAGGTCTATTCGCGTTGCGACTGCGTACTGAGTTATTATTGATGAAATTCACAGAAGTATTACCTGACATCAAGTTTTGGTTAATTTTCTGCTGATTCTGTGCTCCCATTTCCATTTGTATTGCTATCTCCAATGCTTTTGGTGGTTCTACTGTTTCCTTCAACAACTCTTTCTGAGTCTCGTGATCAAGCATATTTAATATGAATGCATCACGAATTAGTGTAGTTTCTTCACTACCAAGAGTGCAATTCTCCGCCAATTCTATGAGACGGCCGTAGAAACTTTCTACCGACTCTCATTTTTGCTGCTTACACGAGTAGAAAACAAAGCGATCGTAAGTTATATTACGAACCTTTGTGAATGAGTCCTCCATTGCCTGCCACAAATCTTTAAAAGGTTGTTTCTCGATCTGAAAATGAGGGTATTTGCTCTTGAAGATCCGCCGTCCCTCTCTACCAATGCTCAGATATAGCAACGATATTGTCTTCTGTTCACAAATTCCCCACGGTTTTTCTCCACAGAGGATCCCGATTTCTTCAACCTTTGCGCAACGATTTTGCCAGTTTACTTTCAATTGCTGGTTTCGAACTTTACGATCTCTTTCCGTTGCCTGTGTGTGGTTTTCCACCGGTTCTTCGTAGGTAGGTTCAGGCGGTTAGGTCACTGTTGTTGGAGGATCATTCAACAGGATGTCCAATTGTATTCCTTCCTTAGCAAGTAGAGCCAATTTCCATTGCTGCGTCCATTTGATCCACGTCAGAGGAGGTGTTACTGTCGGTTTCTCCCAAAATGCTTCTATATGAAGTGGTGTTTTCTTTGAGTCCGCTGCTGACTGCGCCATATTATACTCATGCACAATGATTATAGTCAATTGAATTGCAAATGGCCTCGCACAAACTGAGATAGGCACTTGCGCCGCGAATGGCAGGTTTAGTTGTTACTTTCAACTAGATACTTTCTAGATTGGGCAATCGCGGTGCGATTGACTCTAACTGAACTAATCAGCTCAAATGAGAAGCGTTTGCAAGAATTAAATTAAACTGAGCGTTAGCGCTGCAAATTGGAGAATGAAAGTTAATGATGATACAAATTATGAAAGAAAGTTTGTTCAGGTTTTAATCATACATAAAGGAAGCAAAGTTTGATTTGTTTACAACGTGAATGAATATATGTCCGGTACAGACGGAATGAACAGACTAAACTGCTAAAAATGGGAGGAAGTATATAGCAACTGAACTTAAATGGCATTCGCCCTTCAAAAGGTACTTACAACAATGAATTAATTTAAAATACGGATATGGATACATGAAGGGTATCCATTGCCGTATGACAGTTGTGTTTGATTTTTTCTCTGATTTGCCATCTTTGTTTCTGAAAACAACGAGCAGTTTCAAGTTCATTCAAATCTTCATTTATTAGATTTTGCTATATTGCGTGAACGATTTTTTGCATTCTTTTTTGCGTGCTTTGCGTGCTTTTTTTACTGAACACGGTGATTGTTTAAGCATCTTTTTTAATAAACTTTTTGCACTGTCATCGTTGATTAATATTGTGTTTATAGGAGAAAATTGGCTGTCATTGGTGCTGATCGCGCATTTAATCACAGGCAAGGCAGCATGATAGTTTTTCCATCAGTCGACTGAGTACAAATCTGTTACGATTTTCTTTGTTTTTTGAACCATTTAAAACCCTTTTAGATTGGCTCATCTATTCTGAAGTGTTTTTTATCAGGAAGTTATTTTCTAATTTGTGCCTCATCTTCAAAAAAGAGCAAAACACGGCAAAAAAAATAGACAAAATAAATACAAAGAAAAAATCTATTCAAATCCTTAAAAAACAATTAAATCGGTAACAATATGTATTTCGTAATTAAGAAAGGCTGTTCAGCTGCTAATGTAAAAACTTTTTTTTCAGTTTCAACATAAAAAGGACAATTGGTCTACGTGAATTGTGATTAAAGTCTCGTAAGTGTCGTAAGCTCGAGATCAAATAAGTGACGTATAGATCAAATCTCGTACTTGTCTTACAGATATGATAGGCATCGAATTTCATAACTTAACCCAGGTCGAGGTCCCGGACCAAAAATCTATATGTCCAGACCGTCCTAGACAAAACATGTCTATGTCCAGACCGCCCCCAGACGGAACGTACTTATGTCCAGACTTTCGTGCGTTCGAAAATGGTTGTGCGTTCTTCGTGCGTTCATAAGACCCTATGACCCTAATTTCTTGCGCTCATAATTACATATGACCAGACTTTCGTGCGTTCCGATCCAAATTCGCGCACTCATTTTTTGAAAATTCGTGCACTCAAATCCAGACTGTCGCGTGCTTAAAAACACCTAGGTCCAGACTTTTGTGCATTCAGAAACTCTTGTGCGTTCTTCAGGCGTTCAAAATGGGAGTATGACATTCGTGCGTTTATGTACAGACCTATCGCAAGTTTTATTCGTATAAAAAGACACAACCTTTTTTTGTAAAGTTATCATTTCAGGTATAGATATCTTAGGCTAATGGTTGTGATGAATTTCCCCAGCAGTTGGTACATTTAAAATTAATAAAAGGTGCTCGATGAAAATATTGGTTGAACCAGGTGCCTGTCACCCATTTTTTGAAGCTTGATTTTGTTTTGCAACTTCAACAATGTTCTAATAATCTAGGCGGTAAATTGTCCAATACAAAGCAAAATGGTGAATGAGACTTTTTCTGCGTTCAAATTTTTGCAACTTTTGAACTCAAGTGAGTTGAGGTTTTCTTCGTAGAAAGCTTTCACTTGAGTGAGCACTCTAGTAAGATTGTTCAGTCAAACAATGGCTTATCGGTTTTTTAGCATTCTTTTTTCTATTCGAAAAATTCTCTTGTGCTCCAGATTCACTATGTTCATACTTTCGTTCATTCAAAGTTGCCTACGTCCAGAATATTGTGAGTTCAAAGTTACCTATGTCCAGTCTATCGTGCGTTAAAAGTTGCCTATGCGCAGACTATCGTGCGTTCATTCGTGTTACCAGACCCTGTAATTTTGAACGCATGACACCGCTTTGTGCGTTCATTTCGGTCTGAACATACTGACTTTCGGTCTGGGACCTCAGCCTGGGAAACTATTCGTAAGATTCGGTTAAGTTCGCTATCGAGTTGTGTCATAGCGATCCTTTTTTCCCGCTACAAATAATTAAATGCTGCAATGCACTGTTGGATTTACAAAAGTACTAAAAACAGCAATTTTTGTTTCTGAATAACCATCACCCTGTATACTTCTCAAGTTTTTGATTGACTCCCCGACGTGCTCCAATTTTTTTATGCCAAAATTTATTTGTTCAATTTTTGTCAGACCTCAGCCATCAGCAACTTTATGACTTATGGTCACACTTAGATGTACTTTTCTTTCAGACTGAGTTTAGTTTGCAGCTGGAATCAGATTTCATAAGCGTTTCTGTTCTCGGTTGACAAGTTTAAAGTTTATTAAGTTTATTAAGTTGTAAAGAAATCAAGAATTAATCACAGTGCGACCCTTGACTGGGGGAGGCTGAACTTTTGAACTTTTTGATTTGTAAAATGCATTTTCATGTTTTCGTAAGATAACGGTTTTATTATGCAGCAGCATATTCCATGCAAATTTCAATTGAGGAGGGATTTGTTTTTTTCTTATTGCTTCCTGGAATCTGAAACTTATTTTTTTGACTTCATTCTGCGGAGATGGCAATTTGCCGCCGTATTTGCCATATTGTTGCTTCCTTAATTTTCTGTTTTAAAAAAATTCATTTGCTTTTCTATACTTTTGTTCAGGCAAGTTTTGTTTATTCAAAAAATTTGAATATATACAAAAACCAACGTAAGTCCTGATGCCAAACAAGCTCGACAAACATGCAAAAGAAAACAATTTGTCACTCATGGAACATTTTGTTGAAATAAAACTAATTTGCTTTGAGTATGAAAAAAATTAAGTTATCATATTGAGTTTTTCTTTGCATTGGATATTCATTTTCAACGTTTTGAGAACAAAATTTTGAAAATTGTACGGGTGCATTTGATCTACTATTATTCTGTGTGAGTAGAGTTCATTTTAAATCATCCTGTTTCTAAAAAGCGATTGAAACAAAAATATTGCGCAAAAAAAACGAAGTCCTATTTTTAATAGAGGTGTTTTAGAATGGCTTTTTTAGAACCTTGTTCAAATTTGTTTGCTTTATTAAAAACTCTGGCTCGTTATCTTTCTTATTTCGTCATCTTGCTGATTGCTATCTGATAAGCCAAACGTACCCATGTGTATTTACTTATGAGAAGATATTAAAGCAGTCAAAATTTTTATCTTCTCCAAAAATTTTGTCCCACCAAAAACTTTCTTTATTACTGTAAAAAAGATGAATGGCAAAAAAATTTACAAGCCTAATTAGATGACGCATGCGTTCTAACTTAAAACTAAAAGCTGTAATTTTTCACTATTTCGTTTCATTACTCCATGAGTTTTTGCTCGCATGTAAAAAAAATTGAACACTCTTTAGCAGACAACAATCTGCAGAAAGTACAACAATCCGCAGATTTTCCCTTGCGATAAACAATCTTTTGCCGCAATAAAACGTTTTGCTAATTCTAACAACAAAAATTTATGTGGTCGGGAGAGAAAAACATTTAATTTTCAAACCAAATTTTATCTTTGGCTCACTGTATCACATTTTCACTTCAATAAACCTAATTTTACAAATTCAAGTTTAGCTTATACATTTTCTTGTAGTTAGGTAGGTGTGTGCGTGTGTGTTTGTGTGTGTGTGTGTGAGTGTGTGTGTGTGTATGTGTTAAGCCAAGCTTACTTGAACTGTTTTTTCAGAAATCAAAGTTTTGACAAATATTAAGAACCAGAAAACTGCGTGTGGAAACGTTTGTTCATATTGAAACAGATTTAATTTCTTGAACTTAAACCAATTTGGAGTTTACTTTTTTGTTTTCAGATATTAATTTCCAAAATTTTGATCAAAATTGTTCCAAAACATTTTTTTGTGTTTTTTTCCACGCATAAATTATTTACTTATAGTTGACTTCATTTCCTTTATTTCATCTTTTTTCACAGGTGAGTGAAAACAAATCAATGTACAAAGTCAACTCCTATTTCTCTTTACCTTGTTTTTGAGAGGCTTCTATTCAATGTCGTTCAAGTTGCTCTGCTTCTCTGAAAACTTTTACAAATTTGTCTTTCTTACTTTGTCGCCTCACAAATTGCTAACTAAGAAACAAACATACGTTTTTAACCGTAGAATTATCAACCTTCGTTGTTTTATCTCCGGTTTTTCCTAGTTCCAAGAGTTTGGTTT
>NC_134471.1:37697633-37746567 GCF_964194025.1 Convolutriloba macropyga | reverse complement strand
GTACAGCATCCCTGGGTGATTGGTCGTGGGGGACTCAAACGTGCTAATACGAGATTGATCACTAAAACGGAATAGTTTCCAATGGTACTCTCTGTCGCCTTCGAGAACAGACATCGATTGAACTTCGTTATTCGAATTATTAAAGTCCCATCATCAAGAAGAAAAAGTGAGCGCATTAACTTACGAAAATGTATTATAATATTTTCGATCAAGTCCGGCCAGTTCACTTGTGATTTGTAACCTGATCTCCCTTCCCGTTCCAGACTCAAACGAAACTGTCAGGACCAGATCAACAGTTCCAGAAGTTGACGAGTTTTGTATCTGAAACATTTTTTTTTCGCATACTAACGTTTAAGATGCTCCCTCCCTCTACAATTGATGATGATTTTGTGTGTTTTAATGGTATTCATTTTTAATAGGCTATGTAAATCCCTAAAAATAAAAATGTAATGGTTAAGTGACTGTGCTTGAAGTCACTGAGAACTTCTGGCGTTTATCGAGAACCGCGCAGCGGTTCGAGATATGGGGTCAGAATTTTGAAGTGACTTCTGCAAGAGTCACTTAAGCATGCTTAAAACACGAAACGCGCACGTTTTAAAATGACGAAAGTCAACGAAATTCAACTTCTGGCTAAGTAGCAAGTTCTGGCATTTTGATTTCTGGCTCTGCAGACTTCGGTATTTTAAAATGTGCACGTGAGTGTTTTAACATCAATTTGTTCATGCAGTCTAATGAAAATGATCATGACACGTCTTTTACAAAAAAAAAGTTAGATGCGTTGAAAGTATAAAACTTAATTAATAATGAAGAGACGCATAACATCAACTTTACAAGTAAGAGAAGAGTCAGTAAAAGAAACGAAAATTCGGGGGGGGGGGGGAGGAGTCGGGGAAGTAGTTAGGAATCACTTAAGAGGAATCCCATTCGAATTATAGCACAATAGATGAATAAATGATAGACCGCCAGGGACTTTGAAAGTCCAATTAATTTATAGTGGGGTCTACATTCTACATTTTCAAAAGCAAAATTAATATTTAAATAAGCCAAAATAATTTATTAGATTTTGTCTAAATGACATTACCGCCCACATTCAAAAGTTCCGCAGGTTCATATGGAGATAGAGATTACATATATGTACTATGACTCACTTTCCTCGTGATAGAGTTGGATTTTTAATAGCATATTAACAGCTAGGATTTACATCGTATAATACAATACGTGAGAGCATAAAACTTTTCTTCCTTAAATGACTATTAGTATTCTCGTAAAAAGGCCGTTAAGTTGAACGCACAAGATTTTGTTCCGCAATGCTTCTTTCAAATCATAAAAATACCAAAACCGAATTGTGATCAGATAGAGGAAAAGAGCTGGAACAAATTCTAACTCTTCCCATGCAATCATTGGTTTTCCAGTCTTACCCAATTTGATTGTCATGAAACGGCAAACACAATGAAAAAAAAGTCCGGCCTGGGTCTGTTCGGAGAGGCCAAGGTTCTGCACAAGAGTCTGCTTGGTATGGCCAATGGTTTGGCCCATCGCTGACCAAAAGGCTGGCCTAGATCTGGTGAATAGGCAGTTTTAGGTCCGGTGGGTCTGGAGGCCCTGTTCGTGAGTCGAATCCGTATACCTGTCTCGGGTTGCGGACCTCATCAATTGAGTTTTGTCGATATTAATCTCAAAAAATTGTTTTTCTTGTTCGCATTTTAGACGACTCAAAATAAAAAAAAATTGCACGTCGCAGAATCACTTAGTTTTGCAACTCGTTACTGGCTCTGCGTTGATATACGACCAAAATTATTGCACACAATCATCAGAAACCTTTGTTTTCTAACGGTTATACCCTGAAAACACCAATCAAAACACGTCGAAATCGAAAACTCTGAAAGGCTCTCAAAATGGCCAAATAAGGCTAACTCCAGCAAAATTTTAAACTGATTTTAGCGTGGGCATAATCAATTGGGTGAAAGTCGTGTTTACCGTATCTGTGTACGTTGACACTCTGAGTGACGTCACGGGTCCCTTCTTTCCATAAGCAGTAGTGAGTTGCATGAAAAAGGTGTACTCCTCTCCAGCTACAAGACCAGTGACTTCATGAGAGTAGACATTGATAGCATTTACACTACAGGGGCATGACCCTCCGAGTGGCTGATTCCAAATGTCAAGTACCTTTAACAAATTTCATTCCTGGTCGGCCACCTCATAAATCTTACCAAACAATAATCTTGTCACCAAATGATAGACTACATTTTGTAAACACTAAGACACAACTGTGAGTAGTATCGTATATATACAGGAAGACCGGGGGGGGGGGGAGATCCTTTGGAGATCCGTTCAGCAGAGGGGGATCCCTGATCCCTTAGGGGAGATCTTTTAAGTTAGGAAAGTGGTAATTGCGCTACATGTATTTGTCTGGTGGCTTATTGTTGGTTTTGCGCTATTGGAAAGCCATTCCAGTTTCAACTTTTCTTGCTTATTTGTGGCAAACCTAGCAAAGTAGATTTGAATTAAAGCTGAATTTATACGTTACAACATATAGAATGGAATTGTTATAGAAACTGTTATAGATAAGAGAATTAAAAACGTACAAAAGCGTCAAATTGCATACAAAATAGCGCATTGTTTTGTTAATCAAGAGTCTGATTCTATCGCTTCATAATCAATAAATGGGTTATAAACTGGACGTTCTTCTTCTATCTCATTTTCATCGGCAATTTCATCAGAATCAATATCAGACTCTGTGATTGCGGCGGTTCTTACGAAGCCGGGGTCAGGGATTTCAGCGTTGTCAGTATTCGTTTCAACTGTGGTTTCAATTTCCCTCTGGTTTTCAATTTCGTACAACTCTCCAGACGACCAGGAACTCAACGATTCATTATCGAAATTGTTGTCTTCGTCGAAGAAACGTTCGTGGACAATATTTATGTGACCAAACGGCAGCGTATCGATCCCATTTTCAAGAATGTATCGTTTATCGTCGAAAGCATTGAGCGACACTTTATTAATGGTTACTGTATGGAGTTGGTGGCTGCTAGAAGCTATTCTATGGTTTTGCGTGCGGATCAAACGACCAGAGGAGAGATTTTCTTTGAATCTGTCATGCGTCAGTTGTCGTTGTGCTAATTTTGTGACGCCTTTAGCTGATTTCTTTTCCCCGCCATCTAAATTAAAATATTGAACATTAGGAACAGTCCCAACTAACAAGCTGTATATTGATACGTGTGAGTGTGATGAAAACTAACTTACCAATTGCAATTACTGAGTAGATTTTCGGCTTGAGAGCACAAAATTCTTGAATAGGCACGCTGGCAAACTCGTCCTTAAACTTCAGGACGACATATTCCTTCACTTTGAAGAAGAGCGGGTGCTGTGGTGGATAATTAGAGAAGTCGAAATGTTGCAAAATATGAATTTTTTGGCGTATATCTTCATAAACGTCTATTGCATTGATTCGATATAGCAGTGAATCAGTATCCGAGTAGAGAACTTTGCAGTCAAAATTTGGCTTCATCACTGTATAATGGAATTGGAACATGTGTAATTTGGCCAGATCAAGTACACATGCCCCTACAATAGTGGGTTTGTTCCAATAAATCCGTTTTTTTGCAGTTTTCATCGCAGCCATGCTCTCTCAAAAGATTTTGAACGATTTAAAATTGAAGTTTTGCGTTCTTTGTAGCACACTTTGAGCATTTCGAACAATAACGACTGGATCACGGTTCCTTTTCAACTCGCACGTTTTTCCGAACGCTGAATTATTCATGCCCTTATAGAACTTTTTGCCAAAAGCAGTACTGGCAGCAATCCGGAGACTGGTATTTAGCTCCATGTAGGGTCGCATCCAGTTCGCTTGCTCAAACCTTAATGCCCGATGAAGTTTTGTAATTTTGAGCCCCATTGAATTGTAGAATTGGGCAAGCCGATAATGTAGCGTGTAGCGGTTTTTAGGCAACAGCGTTTGGTAACCAATTTTTCTGGTAACCGCTCAGCCAAGAATGTTTGATTTTCAACTTGGATGGCGCCAGAGTGTAATCTTGATGAGCTTCATGAAATTCGGGTGGATAATCAATATCAACTTCAATTATGTATCCATGCTGTGCCGTTGACGAAATTTTGAGTACTTCCTCGAGCATCTAGCGCAAAATCCTTCAAGGGCAAATGATCGTTCTGCATCACGCCGCCGTAGAGGTTATTTGCGTCTAGCATCAACGCATATGTAGACGGCTTAGAAGCATCATAGTTCGGCAGATGGCAGTTGTTTGCTTGAAAGAGTCGTTGCCCATAGATTGAAGACACTCCTCCGCGCATCATGTTCTCTACAAGTTCAAGTTGTTCTCTCTCGGTTAGCAAGTCGGGTTTGCACACCTTGAGGAACGCATCTCCTGATAAATTTGATGCTCCATAGTACTGTGCGCAATCTATACCGTACGTGTCATAGCGGATATCTCTGAAAGCCTCAAAGACGCACGCCAAGAGCAAAGTGTCACAGGTTAGATAAAGGTCGTGGTAGTCGCCGATGTTTTGACAACCAAATTTTGAAAACACTGTTTGAGCATGATTGTAGTCAGTTTCGCTGATAGTGACTTCACCGCCATGCAATGTATTTTTCCATTCCGATAATGGAGGCAACACTTTTTCTTCAAACACTTGTTCTGATGTGATGTAGGAATAACAGTAAAAACCTTTTTGGCAGAGAAGTTGAAAATCGCTATTGGAGTAAGATTCATACTTAGAGCGTAGAATGTCAAAGCGATTGTCAGGCAGATCAGCTACCAAGAACTCGAGTGATTGGGGCATGAAGTTAAACGAGTCAGTTAACCTTATGTATTCGAAGATGGGTACTTGTTGTCCGGCCTCCGACTCAAAATTTTTTATGAACACTCCAACAGAGAGTGATATATAGTTTTCCTCCGAAGAAGGTATAACTTCAAACTTCGTTTCTGGCTCACACTCTGCTGGTGCAAGACATATATGATGAATATCATACTTTTTGATATTATGACCAATCATTGGCGTAAAGTTAGATGTTCTGCGACGAGTGTTACAGAGTTGATGCGCCCACCCTAGAAAATGACCATCGTAGTGACAATGGTCAAGAACAAGCTCAGCCTCATCGTTTATTTCGTTTTCACAGATCCAACATCTTGTGTTGTTTTCACGCGCTGGAACAGGTCCTCGGTAGGGTCCGTAGAAAGCTCGTTTTCGGTTGTAGATGTCCCGCGCCAGTACGTGCAAAGATTTTACAAATTCGTTCATACAGTTGTCACCTCTTTTGAGTTCAAAGTAGACAGGAGTTGCTTTACCGTGTTCTATGGCTGCTATAGCATAACCACAAGGTTCATGTTTTTCAATTGCAACTGTGTAGGAAGTAGAAGGTGAGGGTTGTGCTGTAGCGATTGGAACAAGATAAGATTCTGTGTCAAAGTATAGAACGATAGGAAGAAACCAGCGTGCTTTCCAGTTTCTGAACCGTAGGGAAGTGTTGCTTTCTTTAGGCATAACAATTTCTGCTGCTGCATGTTCACTGCATGTTTTAACATGGTTTTGATAAGTTTCTCTGTTTGTACACAAATGAAAACAATTTCGACAAATACGCTGCGCTGCACGGTGCGCTATACCTTTGAAGTGTGCGACAAATCGTTCCAGATTCAAGATGAGAACGTAGTGATGGGCATTCTCATCGTGGAGAAGAAGAAGGTCCATTGTGAAGGATTTGTTTGGCTTTTCGGAAACGTAGATCATCACCAAACGTGTTCCCTCAATTCTGTAAACAAAACAGATTCATGAAGACCAATACAGTTTTAACATTTTGATTCGTTGAGCGGGAATATTTGCATTTTATTGATGTTATTAAAGAAACACTTACCCGAAAACATTGACGCGAACGTCGTTGGCGTCCTCAAAGTATGGGATCCTGTTTATGGGCATGGGCATCTAATAGTCTCCAACCGGCTGTCGTTCCGCATTCTTGTACGTATCTGGATTCGTCTTTCCAGTTCCTGATCGACCTTCTGTCAGTAAATTGATTCGATTTTTGATGTGATACGCGGCAACGAAACAATACACGAAGCAGTTGTGATCAAAATGGTTTCGTATGTTGAGCAATGAACGGCATCCGTTCAGGAAACCAGGTAGAGCTATATATGATGATGCATGCACGGGGCTATCTTGATGCCAGGCGGCTATCTTGATTTCCAGTCTGTTTACTTTGCGTAGAATCCATCCACTGCCTTGTGACGAAAACATGAAGAGAATATTCAACATCTTACTCAACATCTTGAAAAAATCTTCGTTTGAGAGTCCATCCAAGTACACTGTAGTCATTTCAGAGCTAGCAAAGATTTCGATAGCTTGTTCTTCGTTGTCATTTTCGTTTCTTTCTTTGTACAGATCCAGAGACACAACAAACTGAATTTTTTTGGCTGCATTCGAAACTTCATTGTTTATAAGGTCTGTTATGATGTCTCTATTGTTCAGCATGAACTCCATGAGATCTTGGTCTTCCTCCGTTCCATCAATAGTGAAAACTTGAAGTGCTCCTTGAAAGGCGGATTCTGTTGGTCTTCTGCTTGTTTCACTAGTTCTCGAGGGCAGTCCATGTTGATCTCTTATGTGTGTGGCAAAGCGATCAGCAGAATCAAAGCCAATGTAGCAGTAGAGACAACATTGTACTAACGGATTATGTCGGTTTCCGAAATGTCGTTCGAGAGTTCGTAGCTCTCTTGTAGTGAAATCGCAGTGTTCACAGCGATACACTGGCACTCCAACTTCATCTGGATGCAAGTTCTTTTGGTGACGATTGCGGTTGGAGCGATATTTGAATTTGGCGTTACAAAATTTGCACGAGAAACTCATAGTTGAATCAATTTGAAGATAAAATGGTTTTGATTTCGAGCTAAACCAAACCTTCAACTCTCTAAAAATAGCCAACGTTCTGATTGGTTGAATTTGGAAACATGTTCAAAACGAAATTTCTAGGGACAAAATTTCTTTCCATTCAGTTAACTAAAGGATTACACAAGAGTGAATAATATCATTGCCCAATGTTCACAGCCCCATTAATTAAATTAGGAGATGGATGAAGCTTTAGAAACAACATTTTTTTTATCCCGTAAGAGGGCGTCTAGCATTTTATGCAAATTTAGTCCTGCTTTATGCAAATTCCATCATTCGCCAGTGAGGGCGTAGATCATGTTTTATGCAAATCCATTTGCATATATGATTGGTATTCTGGCCAAAGAGGGCTACAATCATGTCTTATGCAAAGTTGAATTAAAATGCAAATACCAATGTTTTGCCGTAATAGTCGGAGACTTATGCGTATTTTCTATGCAATATATGCGTAATTACTATGCAATGACGTGTTTTAGCGAGCCTTATATGGTTAAATAGCTTCATTGGTGTTCTAGTGCAACTGAATATCTCTTTTTAGGCATAAAAAAGTTGATTATCACAGTTTTTTTAACCAAAAACATTGAAAAAAAAATTTTTTGAAAATAGATTTGAATTTTATTATAACAAGTCCATCAATAACCATCAATGATTACTGGAGGTTGTAGCAGAATCTGTTGAGGGTTGAAAGATTTTAAAAAAACTAAGAAAAAATGTTTTTAAGAGTTGGAAAAAAAATTGATTTTTTTTTGTTTTTTTCGCAATTTTTAATGGAACTCATACTTGGCGAGCAGCTAGCTTCATCATTCTTATGATCAAAGTTTCACAGCGTGAGATTTTATGAAGACAGGTTTTTACAGAAGTGTGAAAAAACCTCGGGAACACGATTTTTCAAAACATCTGGCAGCCACATATTTTTAATTGAAAACAGGTGTTTGCGAAAACCGTGTTCTCGGTTTTTTTTTCCATGATCATCATAACCTTTTATTTCTGTTACAAATTCGTAAGAAAACTCATTCTGATTATTTTTCAGCAAAACAACCACATCATCAATTTTTTTCGATTTTTCGGAAAAATTGACCTTTTTTTCAGAAAAAAAGTGTTTTTTCTCTAAAAATTTTTATGAGGAATATCTAAAGTAACACCAAATTTTAGTAAAAAACATAGGGATAACATTGAAACATTGAATAATTGCATGTTTTCAATTTATTTGAAAGAAAAAAATTTTTTCAAAATTTACAGTTTTCACAAAATTTTTGCTTTTTTACAAATAACTGTTTTTCTGTTACAGATATGAAAAAGTTTATGGGGACCAAAAATTTAGAGCGTGTTGTTTTACATCATATGAGATACTTCTCAGTAGTTTCCTCATCAGTCTTCCACTTGTAGGGTGATAAGTTAAAGACAAAAATATATGACTGAACATAGATTTTGTTCTCTGTGACCCATAAAAATGTGCTCCTCAAAAATTTTTGTTAAGAGTTCTATTGTAGAACACTTTGCGCTCAGTAAAATGTCTCCTTACAAAATTATCCAACTTTTTCGTTTTCATTGTTTTTTTTTCGTTTGATCAATTTGTTCGAAAAATGGTTTGAAAATGGGCAAAGACTCCACCTCTCAATAGAGTTGTTCAAGTCCTATTTTGTAGACGATATTGTGCTCTATAAAACCATGTTTATACATGTTTCTTCATTTGGCAAATATAGTCACTTTTACAGGTTTTCGAAAAAAAAAGTTTTTTTCAGTTTGTCTTTAGTCCTTCGAATTTTTTTTCTATTTTCAAAAACCAAACTAATAATATTCAATTTTTATATTGTACACAAAAAATATTTAATCTCTTTTACAAAATCGAAACAAATAAATCAAAGAAATTGACTCAACATTTTTATAAAACACAATTTTTGATTACTCCAATAAGCAATTCTTCACACAATCAAAATGGGAGTTTAGGTTTCCTTTCAGAACTTCTAATGAAAGAGTTTTTCACAAGGTCCACTGGACCTTCTTTTTCTTGGCGCGAGAGTGACTTTTGGCGTCTCGGAGTTGTCGGGTGTTGTTGTTGTTGTTGTTGTTGTTGTTGCTGCAACCAAGCTTGAACCGTCTCTAAAATTGTTGTTGGTGTCGTCGAGCCAGACGGTGTTCTGAAGTCGGTCGCAGACAGATTCTGCATCAATTGACTTGCAGTTGGTAGTGAGCCAAATTTCCATGCAAGTTTCTCCTCTGTAACGGGTGAAAACAAAGACGGTGAGCTCTCCGGAGTCACAGTGGCACTAGGATCAGAAGTTGGCGTTGAAACACATCCTGGTGTTAGTGTTGGTGACTCGGGAGAATGTGGAAGGCCCCATAATTCGGCTAGGTCTTTGCAGGCCCGAACTACTCCCAACTGGTTTTCGAAAAAGGGCACGCAGTCACAATCGTTTTTGTATAGAATAGTTCGAGTTTCTTTTGGCAGTGTCACAATGTCATACGGGTAAAGAGGATGTGTTAACAACACAGGTGGAACAAACCCGCCTGAAGTGATAAAGGTTCCACCGCAATCTTCACTCTCTTTTTGTCCGGCAAGGTTGCAATGAAGTTGATGAAGATTTTAGGTATCATAAAGTGTTCAAGCGTTGTCCAATTCTCCTCTTTCTCGTTTGTCCTTTTTTGTTGGATAAAAACCACAAAGTTTTCGTAAAAGGTTTGGTACACAATGGTTTGCTCCCAGACATTGTTTTGGTCGCTCAGGATATGGAAAGACATTTTCTGCGTTTGAAGAATTTTGAAGAGATAATAATGTTTTAAAGAATTTTGGAATGCTTTGAAGAGAAGATAAGCAAATTGAATGTTTTTGATAATTGAACAAGAAAAAATTGTGAAGGTATTTTAAGCGCAAGGATATTTGTTCACAAAATTTGATTTCTGCTCAGACAGTGGACTTTCAACAAAGTTAAAGAGTTGCTGTTTCGGAACCGAAATGAAATAAAATGTAGCGGGGAATTTAACCCCATGTAGTTTATGCGAGTTAACAATGTGAGTCCAGTGGCAGTTCTCTTATCTGCCCCCGGCACAACCAAAGGCCAACTATTTCGGCCCGGAATTTTGATTGAAAACATATGTGCTTTACTGCTTTGTTTATAACAGAATTAGGCACACGCCTTAAAACTGCACATATAATTACAAAGTTTCAGTTGAACGCCAGGTGTTTTTCATTAATTTGGACCAAGTTGGATAAATAGACCACACACGTGTAACCCACGCATGCCGCGCGCCTTAGGCGGGGAGCGCGTTGCTTGTAATTGAAACCACACTTTGGTTCCTTGTTACGATTGAGTTATCACACCTAACACGTATTATTCCCCTTTATCAGTTAGTTTCTTTGAAACTCATTGTGTTAGGGACTATTACCAGTGTGTATTTGTGTATGTGTTTGAGTTATCAAGGCAATGCCAAGAAATACCTCGTGTTGATCTAAATATAACTCCGCGATATATAAATTATATGGGAAATACATGGGCCTCTGAAGACATGTGATATATGTAAATCACTTGAAACACCCCTATCAGTACCGTTTTGGAATGAATAGTTAACATTTGAATAATTTAACCTTTCGCTAACAGTTGGCTACGATCTACAACAAAAACTTCCAAGCTAATTTGGTACAAATGCCTTTCACTGCAAGCAAAGACAAAGAGTACGGTGATTGCTATTTCGATATATCTAAATCAGAAAAGAGGTTGATAAGAGCTACTCTCAAAACCTATGAAAACACCGGGACGTATGTCTTTTTGAAACTTTTTAAGAGAAAAGACAATGAATACGAATTTGAACAGAGAATATCTCTTACAACAGAGGAATTTGACAAACTTATGAAAAAAAGTGGCAGGATACGAAACTCGGTGCCAGAGTCAGAAGGGAAAAAAGATACTTCTGTTGCTAAGAAACCGGTGGCTAAAAAACCTATACTAGCAGAAAAAGATTCTGGATACGAATCAGCGACCTCATCCTCGGCTGCTTCCACAGATTAATCAAAATGGTTGAAGCAATGTCTGAACGATCGCCGGTTTTCATCAAACAATTTCAGAAGGCCTTCAAATTTTCAGTTTGCGATGAAAAACCGGAGTTGAATGGTGTAAAAAATTATGCTGTGTGTGTTCATTTTGAGAACCCCTCTTGCACTTTGAAAACTAACCATTACCATGTTTTGGTGGATACATCAGACGTGACAAAGTCTTCGGACAAATCAAAGTTTAAAAAAAGCTATACAGTGCCTTGTCTCTACACGACATTCAAGATTTTGTTTGCCAATTCAAATAACCTAGAGCTGAATGGAGAAATTTTTCAAAAGCTTGTTTTGGCGGTTGAATACAACAAAAATTTGAGCGTAGATTCCCACTCAATTCAGAAACTGTTGCCAAACTTCTCTAACGTAGCTGCTAATCAAAAGGTCAACAACAGCAGCAACGTGACGTTGAATGAAGACAATCAACGACGACTACAGCGAGGAAGCAGCGTACAGTTTCAACTCCATCAAAAGTCATTGCAAAATTGTATTACAAGGTCCAATAACCAACAAATTCAAACTGATAGCTTTTCAAGTGAATCTCTAAAGAGATTTCAAAATATCTTGTCTGGGCCACACTCAGGTGCTTTCTACCAAATAATGAACATTTTTTTGAGCGGATATGGTAATTTGCTTGTTGATACTGATGTTTTGCTTGTACGCATAGTGTATGAAGAGAAAATAAGATTTTGAAAAAAAAATTTATTCAACTAAGCAGAGTTTTAGTAGAGTTAGTTAGAGCATCATATGAAGCGCAAATCGAATCAAACCAACATCACTCATTTTTACAATTTCTGTGTTGTGATAAATGTAGTGAGCAACATAAATACAAAATAAGCCACACAAAATAGAGTTTTGTGTTTGTATAGGTTGATTTCTAAGCAATTCATACACGTTGTGAATATCAAGAGCAGCGGAGGCCAGTCTGTTGTACAAACATTTGTATGATGTTAATTTCTGTCCAAGCGGATCAGCGAAAATGTAATTGCCATTCTTCCAACAAAAAAGTGTCCAATGTGTTCCAATACAATCAGAGCAATAATGAATCTCTTCTCTGACAATTTCAAGGGAAAATTTTCAGCTGCAAAGACACCACAAAATTTGTACTTTAGAAGTTTACATGCTTGAATCAGGCTGTTTATCTCGTCTTCATCCATTAGTTTGTCAGAATATGATTTTTAGAAACTTTCCGAGCCAAATCGATGAAAATAGAGCTCGCTTTCTCACCAATAATGAAAATTTCTATATTACCTGGCAAGGCAACTGAAAACTTGAGTTCTGTTGAAATTGAACAATTGGTGAGTTCAGGGTGAATAAAATCATGCGACGCCTGCTGAGTGCTTGTGAGATCAAACACCATAATAAAATGGCTCGGGTACTCAGACAATTTAATTCCATGACCATTGTCAATATAGGCTAAGTCTGACATTGTGTTGAAATATAAGCGTTTGTCATCAGTTGTATTTATTGGACTGTCAGCAACAGGAAGTCCATTTCGGTAAATACAAATCTGCTCCAGATTGAGTTTACGGAAGTGGAATTGATTGAGTTGTTTGCTTCCTAAAAACGCTTCATTTGTGTTAAGGCATATAACTAGACGTCAAATTGGCTCCCTGCTGAAAACATCTTCTTGTTTCCAGCTTTGCAAGCCAGTAGAAGCAAAAACGTTTTAGTTATGGTTTCCAAATACGGATAGGACGCTGGACTTGTTAGTAAAGTTTTTTCAATTGCAGAAACCACGTCATCGTTCAACGTCAATTTTCTTACATACAAATTAGCTTCTATAATTTTTACTTTGTAGGATTTTGCAGCATCGTCGGAAATTGTGACAAAATCATCTATTGATCGTCGAAAAGAAATTCGCAGCGTCACACCACTCAAAAGATGTCGATCGCAAGTAAAAAAAAATCTACAGCTAATTTTCCATAAAAAGTACATTCGGCAGATTGTCTAACCAAAGTTTTTTGTCTGTTAACTTCAGCTGCCAGAATTGCTCCGGGGTTCTCTTCGTATGAATAACCTTGACATGCCAACCAAGTTGCTTTAGCATCTTTGTTATGAGAAAATTCAGTATCAATGAAACTTTTGTGAGCATAATTTCCATTTGCATTTGAAATTTTTAGTCCGATGGATATACTGTACAGTCAGAAAAGAGCGAATGTAAAACATTATTCCAGAAGTAAGGGGCGTCTGTTTTGGTGACGTCTGCTGCAGCTCCAGCGTCATATTTCAAATCGGCTTCAGAACCTTGAACTATCTTGCATTTGATTTCCAGGAAAATTTTTTGTAGGTCAATAAAATTATTTCTGTCTCCAGCCACCTCAAATTCGAGCATGGGTCCGTTAGGGCTGTACACTGGCCCTACTTTTTGACAAAAACTACCATCAAAAGTTACAAGAAGCGCTGGTTTTTCAAACAAATCCAGAGAACTATGTGTTGCCTCTGTTGGTAACATATTACCGATCATCTTTATTTCTAGCGAAGAAATCCGACCGACTTCTTTTTGGCTGTTTATTTTTTGAAATGACTGTCTTTCTCATATTTGTACTTTTTCTAGCTTTTCAGCCAGATCGTTTAGACCGTCTCCGATTCATTCGGTTTTGTCGTCTCATTCGCAGTGCTAATGAGCCTCCTGTTTGCTTTTTAACTGTGTTCGAAATAGTGTTTTCCAATGCCTGCTTTGCGGATTTTTTCTTGCTGACAACATCCACTAACTCTGGCACACTTTGTAAGAGAAGTTCTTTTCCGACACGTTTTGCTGCGGGTAGAATAAATTTTCGTGCAAGCGGTAAGGCGAGTCGACCTATGCCACTTGCTAAAGCTCCAAAGCCACTTCCTCTTTGTCTATAGTGTCCAGAAAAATCAGGCAACGCAGGAGCTTGATTGGTATAGTACAATTCCATTGTTTTAATCACCAAATTTTTTGAACTAAAACGTCAATACTACTTTACCGGTCCATGAAAAGGGGACTAATTGACCTGTTTCGGTACGTAACTCTATGGCATGTTATTGAATCGTATTTGAAAGTAGTTTTTTATAGTCCAAATTTGAAAAAACTATTCTATGTGTTGGTTCAAGTTCACACACGCTACCGTTTTTCAGACGTTGTTTTGAATCAATGACACGTAATAAAGGCGCCATAGCATCACCAACATATTGAAACTCAATAATTTTTGTGTATATGAATATTAAGTGCTTTCCCGCGCACAGATCAGCAGGGAATTCTCCATAAAAAGCTTTTGTCTCATCGCTCTTCATTAATTTGTTTGATGTAGCTGTATTCATTTTGTACCCAATATGTACACCATGTTTATCTGGAATTCCTGTAAACACCACAATACTGGGTATTTCTTCACTAGGAAAAGTGATTCCCTCATTTTTACCAAAAAGTATTTCGTATTTTCCAGTACCCTTGATTTCACGAAACGAAAAATTAGGTAGTCCAACTGTTCGCTTGATAGTAAATAAAAGTTGAGCAACAGTTTCAAAGTTTCCAGTCATGAAAGAGAATTTTTCTCCACTGTAAGGTCGAGAAATGACATAGGCATCAGATGAGATTCTTTGTGAGTCCTCGTAACCCTTAAGACTATATGCTATCAAATCTTCATTCACAACATGCTGAATTTTGGTCGGAAAAATAATTTCGCTTAGAGCTACCCTCCAGTCGCCAGATAGTTTAATTTCATCGTTGAAAAAATTTCTGAACGAAGCTAGTGTGTTTTGATCAAAGATCTCCATCGAAGCGCTAGAAATAACATGTACCGTAAACTCGTCTTCGAATCGTTTACTTCCCATTTTTTAGAGGAGACTCTCGTACTAGTTGATTTTCGGGTTGATAGAATTTACCCTGGATAACTTCTTTATCCGCATCAATAAGAGAAAACGTGGGAGGATGTAATGTCGGGATAGATGCGATTTCAAATATCTCGTCAGTAAACGACTGTTTGTAGCCCTTCCCGAAAGTCTGCTTTTTTTTCACTATGCGCACAAAATCACCAATATAGAGTTTGGGTTTTTGAGAACTTGTTGTATTTGCAGTCAAGGACACAAGCCTTGGAACGTCTTTCTTCGTGACTTTGTTCGGAGCGAGCTTTATCGTTCGATTTACTCTAGAATTGATTGTTTTAACGAACGCATCCAATTTGTCTAGATATGAATAAGTCCACTTTTCTTCTAAATATCTGTAGATTATATTTTTCAAAGAGCGTATATTTCTTTCCGCAAAAGCAGACTTTTTCTCACTGAATGTACTGTATAAATGAATTCCGCGTTCAGTGCATAGGGCTTTGAAGGCACCTAGGAACTCTGTACCATCATCAACTCAAACTTTCTCAGGTTGTTTATGCTTGATCATCTTTTTGAAGAATTGTGCTGTCTCTGTGGCATATTTTGTTTTCAGTGGCTCAACCCTGAGATATCTTGACAAACAGTTAGCAGCTACAAGCAGATATTTTACACCACCGTTGTATTTTGCAAGTTTATCAACATATGCTAGATCTACGGACCAGATCTCATTTATGTCGTTAACAACAACTTTAAGCCTTGGAAACCTGAGGCGACGTGATCGGTATTTGTTAAAAGATGGTTTCGTTTCCAGATTACATTTTAATTTTCTTCATTGATAATTTACTCAAATTTTGCAATCTCTTTGCGCTTCCAAATGACGCAGGACCGTTTAAATAGAGCTTGTCAAGTTTTCGCACATCGTCAATAGATATCCCAGTCTTTTCTACGTGCCTCTTCCGCCGTCTTCTCTTTACTTTCATCGACTCTTGGCTTTGCATGTTTCTTCGTTGGTTCAGATCGTCTTCCTTCCTGCTCTTTTTTGTTTTTTGCTTCAGTTGTTTGGATGCAGTTTCCTTTTCATCTTCACTGTAAAACTGATCTACAACTTTTTCTGCGTGAGTATTATAAACCAAGTCAGCTGATATATCAAGTTCACTCAAGATTTTGGAATACTTTGACAAGTCAATTTTTTTTGTGGGTTGTTGTAAATTGTACAAAACGCTTGTTTCATCTACTCCTTGAGGCTCATCGTTAATGTGCAGAATGTTGGTCTCTTCACTAACAGAAACATTCTTTGAATTGAAAATTTTATTTAGAATAATTGCAGCTCTTTTTGTTTTGTTTTCATCCAATAGTTTCAGTTCTAGCATTATTGAGTCGTATGCTGAATCCCTCCTTTTTTTCACTATTGGCTCTATTTCACTGTCATCACTAAAAAACGATTCGCTTCTTACATCGTCTGCATCACTTGTCACATCACCGCTACTCTTTGTTCTCTTGATCGAACAATCAGTGTTAGTGTCCGCATCTTGTACTTTTTTCTCATTATTTCGTTCAAAATTGGGATTAGTCCTCTGTAGGAGTGCTAACTGAGTTGCTTTTTGTTGATACATTGGATTATCAAGTATTTCTTCCTTGGTTGGGTTTTTTGAAATGAACATTCTTTTAGGGATCAAAACAAACTCTTCTGCATGCATTATTCTGCCTTCAAGTAAATATAGCACGACAATCCCAACGCTCGAATGAGTTCTGGTTTTTTGGCTAAAACGTTTCGCTTTTTCTCCAAACTTGTTTTCTTTGATAATAATTGTTGAAATGATTTCTCCTGATTTTTAAGTAACTGCCTGTTCACTGGAACGTTGCCATTGATCACATTGAGCAAACACTCACAGAGAAAGTTTATAAAGCTATTTGGTGCTTGTTTGAGGAACTTTCTGAAATTGCTCTCGGGCAGCTCGAGCATTTGCTTTAGCATACATAACTCTTTCTCTCTCATCTGTCAAAGTAGTGATAACCGCTTTGGAGGACGGTAGAGAAAAAATTGTTGGACCTGGTTGTACAATATTTGAACAATAACTCAAGGAGTCTGATGTTTTTGGATCTAAGTCAATGAGTAAGTGTCCAAACGTTGTTTTGTTGCAAGTTCATAGCTTTCCTTCAAAAAATTTGTATCGTTCAACTGTTTTCCGACATAGGTGATCTGCTGTATGTCTCTAGGTGATTTGAACAAAATGATATGGGTTGTATTCAGATCAATCGTTCGCGACCATTTACTCTGTTGAAATATGTTATGCTTAACATAAATCACACTAATGTTTCTATAGCGTCCCGCAGTTGCAAGTTTCGAAAATTCTTTGTCATTGAAAATTTGTTCACACGAATCGTCAAACACAAGGAGACAATTTTCCAGCTGAGAAATGAATTCGAATCCAGAAATTTTGGTCGGAAAAATAATTTCGCTTAGAGCTACCCTCCAGTCGCCAGATAGTTTAATTTCATCGTTGAAAAAATTTCTGAACGAAGCTAGTGTGTTTTGATCAAAGATCTCCATCGAAGCGCTAGAAATAACATGTACCGTAAACTCGTCTTCAAATTGTTTACTTCCCATTTTTTAGAGGAGACTCTCGTACTAGTTGATTTTCGGGTTGATAGAATTTACCCTGGATAACTTCTTTATCCGCATCAATAAGAGAAAACGTGGGAGGATGTAATGTCGGGATAGATGCGATTTCAAATATCTCGTCAGTAAACGACTGTTTGTAGCCCTTCCCGAAAGTCTGCTTTTTTTTTCACTATGCGCACAAAATCACCAATATAGAGTTTGGGTTTTTGAGAACTTGTTGTATTTGCAGTCAAGGACACAAGCCTTGGAACGTCTTTCTTCGTGACTTTGTTCGGAGCGAGCTTTATCGTTCGATTTACTCTAGAATTGATTGTTTTAACGAACGCATCCAATTTGTCTAGATATGAATAAGTCCACTTTTCTTCTAAATATCTGTAGATTATATTTTTCAAAGAGCGTATATTTCTTTCCGCAAAAGCAGACTTTTTCTCACTGAATGTACTGTATAAATGAATTCCGCGTTCACTGCATAGGGCTTTGAAGGCACCTAGGAACTCTGTACCATCATCAACTCAAACTTTTTCAGGTTGTTTATGCTTGATCATCTTTTTGAAGACCTGTGCTGTCTCTGTGGCATATTTTGTATTCAGTGGCTCAACCCTGAGATATCTTGACAAACAGTTAGCAGCTACAAGCAGATATTTTACACCACCGTTGTATTTTGCAAGTTTATCAACATATGCTAGATCTACGGACCAGATCTCATTTATGTCGTTAACAACAACTTTAAGCCTTGGAAACCTGAGGCGACGTGATCGGTATTTGTTAAAAGATGGTTTCGTTTCCAGATTACATTTTAATTTTCTTCATTGATAATTTACTCAAAATTTGCAATCTCTTTGCGCTTCCAAATGACGCAGGACCGTTTAAATAGAGCTTGTCAAGTTTTCGCACATCGTCAATAGATATCCCAGTCTTTTCTACGTGCCTCTTCCGCTGTCTTCTCTTTACTTTCATCGACTCTTGGCTTTGCATGTTTCTTCGTTGGTTCAGATCATCTTCCTTCCTGCTCTTTTTTTGTTTTTTGCTTCAGTTGTTTGGATGCAGTTTCCTTCTCATCTTCACTGTAAAACTGATCTACAACTTTTTCTGCGTGAGTATTATAAACCAAGTCAGCTGATATATCAAGTTCACTCAAGATTTTGGAATACTTTGACAAGTCAATTTTTTTTGTGGGTTGTTGTAAATTGTACAAAACGCTTGTTTCATCTACTCCTTGAGGCTCATCGTTAATGTGCAGAAGGTTGGTCTCTTCACTAATAGAAACATTCTTTTAATTGAAAATTTTATTTAGGATAATTGCAGCTCTTTTTGTTTTGTTTTCATCCAATAGTTTCAGTTCTAGCATTATTGAGTCGAATGCTGAATCCCTCCTTTTTTTCACTATTGGCTCTATTTCACTGTCATCACTAAAAAACGATTCGCTTCTTACATCGTCTGCATCACTTGTCACATCACAGCTACTCTTTGTTCTCTTGATCGAACAATCAGTGTTAGTGTCCGCATCTTGTACTTTTTTCTCATTATTTCGTTCAAAATTGGGATTAGTCCTCTGTACGAGTGCTAACTGAGTTGCTTTTTGTTGATACATTGGATTATCAAGTATTTCTTCCTTGGTTGGGTTTTTTGAAATGAACATTCTTTTAGGGATCAAAACAAACTCTTCTGCATGCATTATTCTGCCTTCAAGTAAATATAGCACGACAATCCCAACGCTCGAATGAGTTCTGGTTTTTTGGCTAAAACGTTTCGCTTTTTCTCCAAACTTGTTTTCTTTGATAATAATTGTTGAAATGATTTCTCCTGATTTTTAAGTAACTGCCTGTTCACTGGAACGTTGCCATTGATCACATTGAGCAAACACTCACAGAGAAAGTTTATAAAGCTATTTGGTGCTTGTTTGAGGAACTTTCTGAAATTGCTCTCGGGCAGCTCGAGCATTTGCTTTAGCATACATAACTCTTTCTCTCTCATCTGTCAAAGTAGTGATAACCGCTTTGGAGGACGGTAGATAAAAAATTGTTGGACCTGGTTGTACAATATTTGAACAATAACGCAAGGATTCTGATGTTTTTGGATCTAAGTCAATGAGTAAGTGTCCAAACGTTGTTTTGTTTTAAGTTCATAGCTTTCCTTCAAAAAATTTGTATTGTTCAACTGTTTTCCGACATAGGTGATCTGCTGTATGTCTCTAGGTGATTTGAACAAAATGATATGGGTTGTGTTCAGATCAATCGTTCGCGACCATTTACTCTGTTGAAATAAGTTATGCTTAACATAAATCACACTAATGTTTCTATAGCGTCCCGCAGTTGCAAGTTTCGAAAATTCTTTGTCATTGAAAATTTGTTCACACGAATCGTCAAACACAGGGAGACAATTTTCCAGCTGAGAAATGAATTCGAATCCAGAAAACTTAGTGAAAAAAATGTTCACTTTACGCTCTATTGTGCTGAACTTTGGCTGCTCGTGTTGATAGAAGTAGTAAATAGAATTAAAGGTTGGATAGAAAGTGTTTCTCAATAACATTTGATATATAAGTTCTGTTTTTCCACAACACGACGGACCACAAACAGCCATAAAAAGCCTATCGCTAGTGGATATTATTTTGTTCATAGCTCTGGATTTGGAAGAGCGTAGCCAACTGTGCACGAAAGCAATGAAAACCAAAATGTTGATTCCTCACATTCAAGTTGGGAAAACACAAGCTTGGTTAAAGACACTACGATAAAAAAAATATCAAAATTTGAGTAAAATAGACGACTTCGGAACGTGGTAGCCGAGAATTAAAAAATTTCCACAAACGCCTCTCATGATTTTCCTCATCAAAAACTAAAGCATTCAAACACCCTACATTAGCAGAGTCTATCTGATCTTCTTTAACACTCATTTGAAAATAAGTTATTTGCAAAAATGAATTTACACTCAGTTTTTTAGTTTAAATTGCATTTTTGTTAGTCTCTCTTTCAATCCAAAAGAATTCATAAGTAGTATATCTAGAGTCTTTGTCCTCTTTTTTGTAAGTCACTTTATAGTTTGCCTGCATTCCGTAACCACTTCTATAGTAGACAATGGACTCTACGTTGCCTTCACTGACCAACATTTTAATTTCACTGTCCAGAGGTACTTGAACTGGTGCTGGCCACTTGGGCGTAGGTAAAGGGGTTAGTTTCAGTTTTCACATTTTCTGTTGTAACGACATGATGCATTTGAAAATATTAAATTAATGAAAGATATCTCTTCAGCGTCTCAATTTCTTTGGTGTTGCAGAGAATCTGTTGTTTTCGCAGAATATTCTGTCCCCGTGATTCTATTTTCTCTTCTTTTAAAAAAGTCAATGTCAAATGATTATCATTCGTTATGTAACTGCATACTGTCAAACTTGGAGATAATTTCACTTGAAGAACTGACGGAGCTGCTTTCTCCACTCGACGGCTCATTGGATGGCAGAGAGATCCAATAGAAATACAGCTGTGCTTTCCTTTTAGCACAATAGTTCCTCTTTTGCTTTTCCGGTAGTTAGAAAGAGTGCAGAGCACAAGTAATATTACCAATTGGCGATGTAATATCTTCAACTTTCGGACATAGCAGAGTTTCCAAATCTATTACCTCTTTCTGCAAGAGAGTTTGGAGTGATTCTGTTTTCTCTTTCCCTTTGGCATAAAATTTCCCTAACGGAAACCGAAGTTTGATGGCGACAAAAATTTGTGATAGAAACCAATAAGGATAAGTACCGCTGTTCCAAGACAAACCATGTAAAAATTTAGTAACCCACTTATGAGATCTCCTGTCACTAGCGGAAAGTGAGTTGTAGAAAACTGGCGGAAGAAAAAGAATTGTGTCCGAATAATTATTTGAACAAAGCGATAACTCTTTTATTATAAAACCAGTTTTCTTGTAACGAAAACCTTCAAAATCCAATATCACTATTGCTTGTTTCAGCATTCCAACAAAGTGAACAAATTGTTTTTGAACGTCTTCACAAACAAACAAAAAGCCAATCCCATGATGTGACCCAAATACTCGTTCATAATTGGACAAGGTAACACATAGGAGTATCCAGGGCCTTTACGACTGTACTCTACTATAAAACCCGATGCATCGTGGAGTATTGCATGAAGTCGAAGTATTTTGAACGATCTGAAGTAGTTGTCCAGCGACGAATTATCAATTCCAATTAGACCTCCATACGGTCTCAGCTTCAATGTTGCCTCCAAATCAATATCAGGATCAAGGTATTGGCAAGCAGCTAGAAAATACAGAAACCTTTCACCGTATTTTGGATAATTGTTCTTTATCTCCAGGTAAATTTCATGAATAGTTTTTTAGATCATTGGTTGCTATCGTTTTGGCCATCCTTTTCTACAAATTTTATTCCGGCAAAATGAATCCTAATCGTACCTCCTAGGATTGACCACTCCCAATCGAAGTATATTCACACAAATACATGTAGCGAAAATACCGCTAACATGAAGGATCTTCCCTCACACTCGCGAAGTATATATACCAACAATAAGCCGCCAGACAGATACATGTAGCGCAATTACCACTTTCTTAACTTAAAAGATCTCCCCTAAGGTGTCAGTGATCCCCCTCTGCCGAAAGGATCTCGAAGGATCTCCCCTAAGGGATCAGTGATCCCCCTCTGCCGAACGGATCTCCAAAGTATCTTCCCCCCCCGATCTTCCTGTATATATACGATACTACTACTGTGAGTGCCCAGTTGGAGATATTTTGATCTTTCAATCAAATGGGCTGAATCATGAGACAAACCGTTGATGGTTGATTCAGAAACTGATTTTCTTATTATTAAACAGGATCCACGATTTTGATAGCTAGGTCAATTGGTATATTTCACGTCTTTTCAGGAAAAAAATCATGTTTATCCTTGAGAAGCAAGATTCTACATTCTAAGGAACTGGAATTTAAAAAAGTATTTACCAGAAACAAGGTTTGCATCGAACCTGCTAGTTGGTTAGATTTCAATGACAAAGTTAGCATGGTTTCATTTTAAGAGTCTCTGACTGATAAAAGTATCAGACAAAGACGGTAAAAATATCTGTAATATCGGACGGCGCCATATGACAATCGGATAGGGTATTGTATTCGCGAATCATGTGAGACTCAGAGTACGCCTTAATGATGACATCAGAGAATAAATAATGACGAGTAGATTGAAACACATGTTTATATCCTTTTGATTAACCGGAATAGTCGCCCAGGATGATCATTCTGTGTAATTATATGAAGATTATATATGACCGGGTTGACAAAAAATTTTAATGATAGAACTTTTATGTAATGGACCATTGAGTTCTTAAATCAAAAGAAAAGTTTTAAAAGATTAGTAAAATTACAACTTTGCCATAAGTGATACCACTTTTTATGTTTGCCTCTATGATTGGCTTTCATCGAATAATTTAGGGGATGTAAAGAGTTCTTCGATTTCAAAAAATGTTCTTTACTTTTCTCATTTTTTTCTTTCAAGAAGTTCTTTGACTGCAAGTTTTCCATAATCATGTGTTCGCTTAATTCGCATTATTTCATTTTGCTTCAGTTTGTTTTTTGAAACATAGTTTTTCATTCTCCTTCATGAAGTTTTTAAATTTCATGAAAATTCCATAGAACTACCTTGTATGAAAGTTCCATGACTACCACATTTCATAGACGCCATAAAATAAAATCGTAACTTTATAAACTTTTAAAATATGAGGTCGACCCAGGGCGGTTACAATGAACATCTAAAAAATTTAAAATTCCTTAGTGTAAAAATGCTGGTATTTATAAAATCGTGTATAATATTTTGATCGTGTGACGACCATATTCGGCCTTTTTATGAATAGTACGAACCATGAAGGATTTTTCTATTGGTTGCTTTGATCTACAAATCCGAATTCTCTTCTGTTTAACTTCTTTTTTATTATTTGGAGCTGAAAGCGCATCCCAAACAGCAGACTAGTAAGCTCTCTCAAGATTCAATCTGTCTTATGGACAAGGAATTGTTAAAAATTTCTATGTGTTAAAAAGTAAGAGAATTTGCTTTCAACTGTAGTTTCTTGGCTACAAATGGATACCTGCAAACAACTAAATTTTTGCTTGAAGTGTAGAAATTAAACTATATAGTTGCTTCAGCGTTCTTGGATTTAATCTAATGTGGAACAGAAAAAATGATTTTTTTTAGTTTTATTGCTTTTTTTTCAAAAGCTTTCTCGCTTTTCTGAGACAAAAAAAGATAACGTGACTGCCTGCCTGCGTTATACACAGCTTATTGAAATTTTGTGCACGTAAACTTTCCATATATGACTACTAAGAAGTCAAAGTCTTAGAAACAATTTATGACCCTTATATATTTGATAAGATTCGATGATTCCATGAGCCAAATGTGACTTCGTATGATTACCAAGAATTTTACATGAATTGGCATGATGTATAGGATAGTTTTATGGTCTTCAACCTGGAAAGAACACATCTCTGAAGCTAATTGGAGGTTGGTTTCGTCAACTAACTGTATAACCACGATACGTTGTGGCCTGAAGTCCATCAAATTTTTGTTGATTCTTCATAGGAACACAATTAGAGTACAGCATGAATAGGCCCCTATCAAATATTGAGAAGCATTTGGTCTAACTTGCCGTTTTAATCCAACAAAACGCGTCCAAATTTATGTATAAAGAGCCTTACAGTGTGGAATATGACGACAAAGAAACAATTATATAATTGGTTTATTCCATTAACTAAAATATTAGAGTAATTTTTTAATGAAAAAAGATGTACTCGGTATTATCCTCTACATTGCCTTTGTCTCAAAAGTCAACAAACTATATCGAAATCAATTGAAATATATTTTAGGGGAGCTGGACCCCTAAAATAAATTCAAAATTTTGAACGGATTCAATATAACCTTTTGAATTCAGATGACAGTACAGTAACTAGGGAGAGAACCCCAGTGATTGTGAAATTTTTATCGTGTAAGATCTGATAAGATGCTGACTAAGAATTTTTATCGTGTAAGATCTTATCAGATCTTACACGATAAAAATTCCTCTTATCAGATCTTACACGATAAAAATTCTGGTAAGAGGAATTTTTATCGTGTAAGATCTGATAAGACATCTTGTAAGATAAACATCACTCTTACCAGAATTTTTATCATGTAAGATCTGATAAGACATCTTATAAGATAAACATTCCTCTCAGAATTTTTATCGTGTAAGATCTGATAAGACGGAATTTTTATCGTGTAAGATCTGATATGACATGTTTTAATAATTTCAATGTAACCGTATAACGTAGTCAAGGTCCTATGAAAGTTAAAAAAATAATCGGTTAGCTAACCAATTATGAAACAAAAAAATGCTTGTTGATTCTGTTTTGGCGGCAGTTTTATTGTGAGTCTTAGCTGTTTACTATGGCTAAATTTAGCAGTCCAAGATAGTTTTGGTCTTTGAAAAAAAATTTCAGCCTTGTTTGATAATCACCGCTTCGGAGAAAGCCCCTTTCACTCAAATAATCTTTTTTACAATATCTTATAAGTCTTAAAAGACAGTATGAGATATTTTTCTATCTGTTGCTCTGACACTTAAGTGTTGCATGCTGTAGTTTTTCGGCTACTGCTTGAGAGCAACTCTGAATTGTCTTCAATATGAAGAATATACCATACTTCAGGAATTTATATAAGAGAAAATTTTTATCGTGTAAGATCTGATAATACGGAATTTTAATCGTGTAAGATCTTATAAGAGGAATTTTTTATCGTGTAAGATCTTATAAGAGGAATTTTTATCTTGTAAGATCTTATAAGAAGAATTTTTATCGTGTAAGATCTGATAAGACATCTTGTAAGATAAACATCACTCTTACCATAATTTTCATCATGTAAGATCTGATAAGACATCTTATAAGATAAACATTCCTCTAATCAGAATTTTTATCGTGTAAGATCTGATAAGACGGAATTTTTATCGTGTAAGATCTGATATGACATGTTTGAATAATTTCAATGTAACCGTATAACGTAGTCAAGGTCCTATGAAAGTAAAAAAAAATCGGTTAGCTAACCAATTATGAAACAAAAAAATGCTTGTTGATTCTGTTTTGGCGGCAGTTTTATTGTGAGTCTTAGCTGTTTACTACGGCTAAACTTAGCAGTCCAAGATAGTTTTGGTCTTTGAAAAAAATTTTCAGCCTTGTTTGATAATCACCGCTTCGGAGAAAGCCCCTTTCATTCAAATAATCTTTTTTACAATATCTTATAAGTCTTAAAAGACAGTATAAGATATTTTTCTCTTTGTTGCTCTGACACTTAAGTGTTGCATGCTGTAGTTTTTCGGCTACTGCTTGAGAGCAACTCTGAATTGTCTTCAATATGAAGAATATATCATACTTCAGGAATTTATATAAGAGAAAATTTTTATCGTGTAAGATCTGATAATACGGAATTTTTATCGTGTAAGATCTTATAAGAGGAATTTTTATCGTGTAAGATCTTATAAGAGGAATTTTTATCTTGTAAGATCTTATAAGAAGAATTTTTATCGTGTAAGATCTTATAAGAAGAATTTTTATCTTGTAAGATCTTATAAGAAGAATTTTTTTTTTTCGTGTAAGATCTTATAAGAGGAATTTTTATCGTGTAAGATCTTATAAGAGGAATTTTTATCGTATAAGATCTGATAAACGTCTTATAAGATCTTATAAGAAGATGCATCCCCTTACAGGCTATTAGCAAGATGGTTTTGTCAGAAATTTGTCAGATCTTACAAGATAAAAATTCCACAATCACTGAGGAACGTATTAGATTTCTTTTCGTCGAAACGGAGCAGTGACAATAATTGTGCGTAATCACCGTCAAATTTAAATAATGTTTTATACATCGTGGATTGGCAATCACAATTAATCTCTATAAATGACGGTCGGGAAGTGCAAGTCAACTTACCGGTTGCTGATGAAAATCTCAAAATTTTACCTTAAGGACAAAACACCTTGGACAGCCTTTCTGGCTACCCTATTGAACAGCCATATATATATATATATATATATATATATATATATATATATAATATATATATATATATATATATATATATATATATATATATATATATCTGTTTAAATGCACAGAAAAAAAACCGAGCTTGACCTCGGTATTAAATTTTTTGATTGGGGTCCTCTCTCATGATGTTTTTTGTTTTGCATCCGCAGAAAAACTAGTCATGATCAGAAGACGCCTCGTAAATCAGTCTATAGTTCTATTTTTGCTGGTATTGACCGCATAATAAGACTGGTTTAAATCCGTACCGTTAAATTCCCTCACTTTTGGTGGAATTTGTGCTATATTACTGCAACAGAAGCATTAAGAAAACGTGATAATAATGTCTTTATCTAGTGAAATTAGCAAGCTATAAAGAATTAGACAAGTCATGGTTTGAACGTGAGAAGTTACCGCTGCAGTTCCATGGAAGACCCAGTGAAGTTCCACGCTGTGTTCAGTGACTACTCTCAAATGAGACAACTCATTGACCTCACTCGGGTATGTAGACTCATTTGCTTGAAGTTTGAACTGTGCGTACTGATCATTGAATACTTCGCTGAAACAGAGAGTTTAGTTATCAGTTTTCAGCTCAAATTTTATTTGAAATACTCTCTTTCAAATTTTTTAATAGTTAGTGCTGTGGAACGCTTAGAAGGGCTCTCAAGAAGCAATTTTCCTCAAGGACAAGAGTAAACAAAAATTGCAATGTTATGACGTCGAGTGAAAGCATATGTTTTTAACTTTAATTTTTAGCTATAAGATTATACCGGTACACAAGTACGTTTCGCTGTTTCACATGAGGTTGAAAATTTTGACTGCGCAGACGAAATGATGTGCCTGCGATCAATCCAATGTAAAAAAAGAACACAAGTTTTTCTTAGTTTGATATTTTCAAAAAAACATCCTGTATTTCCTGAAACAAAAAGATAACTGGACTGCCTGAATACGTTATACAGAATGCAAATTTGTGAACGTAAATCTAATGAGACACAAACTTTTTGAACTGCCTGATTACGTTATACAGATTAAGAAGATTTTTTAAACAAAAATTGTTCATATACGACTCCTAAGGAATTCAATCAGATTAAGGCATCGGAAATTTTTTGACAATTTTATGTTACTGCTAATCTTTGAATTATATTTTAATGTGTACAAAGAAACCAATTTTGATCTCAGCAAGTTTGCTTATTTTCCGTAAAAACCATTTATGGCTTAATATGATTAATAAGAATCATATATTATATATTATGATAGCTAACATTCATTTATGGTGTTGAATGCGGGCAGCATTTTCTCAAAATGCGTGTGATGAAAACTAGATCGCTTTTACTGGAGACACAAAAACAATGTGAACTATCTCATAAAAATCTTAAAAGATAACAATTGCAGAAAATGAAAAGTTTTGCCGAAAAGAATGTTTTGACTAAAATTCCTCCACACACATTTGCTAAAAAAATATTTTTGTTTTGATATGTACGTAAAAAACTAACGAAATCATTTACCGCTAGCAAAATTACTATAAGAATCAGAGGAAACAAATTGAAACTAATTTCCGATAGAATCATTATACGCGTTGAATTCGCAGCACCAAACTTTTATTAACTCTTGCTAGAAATAAAGCGGCTCACAGTCAGAGCCAAGTAACTGCTAAAATTTACCTCTGGTTTTTTTAAGTCAATACCATATTTAATTCTGAATACATCAATTTTTTGTCAGAATTTTAGAGTCAGATCCACCTGAGATTAGTCTTGAAAACTATTTAACTTGTATTTAACTTGCGTTTACTTGTTGAAAAAATCTATCAAGATAAAAATTTGGGGGGAAAATGCCCATTTCGACCATATTATTAGTTGACTACTAATGCAGTGTAGGCACTAGTAGGGACTAAAGAATTTTGTTAGGAATATGATACAATAATGTAAAAATCATCATATCACTGATTTTAACAAATGCAGGAAGATTATCTAAAAAATTCTCTCAGTTAACCTTATTATTTCATTGAAATATTCTACAAAAATGATATTCTAAACGGAATTTGGATAAAGTTTGGCGCAATCAGCAGGACTAGGATCATTAGTCAAACAACTGAAAAATATGACCAGCTGAAAAAATCTACACACTTTATCGCAAGAAGAGAACAATTGAAAAACTATCCTAGCGGAATCAGGGATGAGATAATTGACAAGACGAGATCGTTGGACTATTTTATCCAGTTACTCAGTTTGCATTGATAAAAAACTCAAAATTAGGCATTTAGTTTTTCCGTTTCTTTGATTGCTTTTGTAAATCTTCAGTAGACTCTGGGTGTAGGGACAAAAAAGGACAGAGTGTAAAAAACTAGGAGGAATAACGCAAGTTCGAAAAACTCTACGGTAATATGATGCTTATCACAAAACTACTGAGACTTGACAAAAAAATTGTTCAAGATCAAGAAAAAATTATTGTCCTACAACTGTTGTTTTTTTAATCCGTTATTCCTGAGCTGTTTTCATTGCTATAGTGCCAAACAACTAATTTCAAAGCATATAATTTTTATCGTCAGCATAATCTTATAGAACAGGAACAGTGCGAATGATTTGAGTTGGTAGGAAATTTTTGCTAATGTTACTTTAAAAGTCCAAAATTATATTGTAAAAATTTAGAACCCCTTTTTTTCGCAGCCACGATTTATGATGTCGAATAGGTGCAAAGTTTTAAATCATCCTGAAGGATCCTCGTAAAAATTAAGGTTGCTTTTCACTGTGATTAAATATAGTCAGAGAAAATTATCTTAACATTTGAAATTGATCTCTATGTGATTAAAATGAAATTTTGTAATTTCGGAATTCGATAGTTTTTTTGGTGAAATTGTCAAATTTATTTGGTGCTTAAATGGTCTGATTTGAACCTATGGAGACTCGAAATCACTGTTTATTTTTGAAAAATCGTGAGTTGCTCGGTAGACTGTAAATTCATTAAAAAAATTTTGGACAATTTAATCAGTATCAGGTTATAAACTTGAAATTCACTACAAATGAAAATCGTCGGACATTTTTTGAAACTAACATTTGATAGGGAACTATTTATGTCTGTTTCTAGGAAAAAATATATCCGCTTCTTTCAAGACATATTTTAATTACTGCGTTTAAGCTATCGGTTTTTTGACGTTTGAACTTTTCCAAGAAGATTTTCCAAGAAAAAAAAACACGCCAATGATGTTTTCTTAAAAATTTACCGAAGTATGAAATCATAATGCACTCCAGGTATGTTGGCTCCAGGCACCACAAACTGACGATCACTTCTGCTGAGATTGTGGACAACAATTGCTGATGGGATGGATAACCCTTGCTGCGTGAAGTGTTCAGCGTTGGAAACCGTGAATTGCTGAATAAGAGCTCATTATGTATCAAATTTTTTATCTAGTATAAAACTGTAAATTTATTGTCGTGGTCATAGTTTTGATTTGTATTTTTAATTGAACTAACATTTGCAGTTTTTGCATTGTCCAATAAGAACACTTAAATGGTCGAAAAAGTGATGAGATTAATAAACTTCAATGGCTGTCAGTTGTACTTTTATCAAATAACTCTGGACACTTTTTGACGCAAAAACAAATTAATTTAAGCCTTTGGTAGACATCAGGCTGCGGAAAAGTTTGTGTTGAAATTGATTCTGTACACTTGACGTTAAAATGAGCTCTATCCTGATCCGCTATGAAAAGTGTTCCCTCCTCATCAGCCAATTTCCATTCACTTGTCACAGACACGTTTGAGGTAAGATCAGTGTTAACCCAAAACTGGACACACTCTCTTGCATTTTCTCCCACACAACCTCGAGGGTACAAAGTTTTTGAGTAGTGTCTCCACCCGTAAGATAACTCACCATTACCTGAAAAATTTGTCACCACCTCATTAAAGTTGGAGTTATGTCGAAAGCCATATGCGAATCTGGACTTTTGGATACCCAATATAGAATTAGATTAATGTCATTCTATAATAAAAGTTCAATCTATAAGTTATAGTCATTCTATAATAGTAGTTCAATCTAAGTGTTTTCATTCTGTATTAATAGTTCAATCCATAAGTTATAGCCATTCTATAATTCAAGGATAATGGATATTCAGGCTCTGGATTGTTCAGTCTGAACAATTTTTTTCTGATTTCTTCCGTTATAATACAAGAATTTTTCTATTTTCAGCTGTAATCTTTCATTAACCTGTCGGAGTTTCCAGGAGACGATAATCTGTCATAATGAGTTCACACTTGGCTCGATTTCTGTTATGGTTGTATGACTTGCAATACTCATGTATACTGCACAGCAATCCACAACGCCTTGCACTTTGAGTGTCGGCAAACGTATCCACTGCAAAGTGGGTGAGACTTCGTCTATTGAACTCTGAGGGGAGGGATTTATATTGAATGACGGCAGTTGACAACGAGCTGTAGCAGTACATTAGTTTCATTAAAGTTTAGATCACGTAGAAAATTTACCCAAAAATTGAGGAAAAATTTGCTGCATTCGTTTTTAATCAAAATTGTAAATATATTTTATGCGTCTGTTTTTAATCATATTGATCAATGAATTGAAACCATTGCATGCATCTTGGAAGAGATGTTGTTGCTAAAATTGAAATCATTACAAGCTTAAATTTTGACGAAATCGAGCTGAAAAGTTCCAAAAAGTTGCATTACATGCCGTTGCCAGGTATGACTTGCCACATATATGAAGCAAAAAAAAATTCCAGTTAACAATCGAAATCCTTTTCGCAGTCTTAATATATGAATCAGAGTCTCAAAAATTGGAAAAAAAATGGAGCAAAAATCCATTAATTACAAAAATCTTCTGGACGAATTACGGAGATACTTTCCTTTCTGAAAACTGTGTATAACTCGCACTCTTTATAAACGAAATGCTTTCTCGAGAGGAGCAAAACCGCTCAGCAAAATTCTCTAAAGCTACCACAACCTACTACCGACAGCTAACCTTGCAAGATTTTCAAAAGTCTCTTGTGAGATTTCGCACCATCTTGCAAAATCTTAGCCATCGGTAGCCGTCGGATATTCAAGAATAATGCAAGAATATTGCGTCTGCTTCTCGCAAGGGTCTGAAAATATGAGCGCGTATAACTCTTAGAAGAGCCTTGCAAGATAGGCGTCCGGAAAGCTAGTCTTAGCCTGAGCGTGGATATTTTTTGGTTGAGGGTGGGGGCTAGCGCTAAACACACGCAAATGCGTGGGGCAATGAGCAAAAGGGGCCGGGTGGAGGACTCGTGCCAAAGACAGGAAAAACGTGGGGTAATGCGCGCAAAATATTCCATGAAGGGTTGGTGGATTTTGTTTAAAAACACACGAGAATCGAGCGAACAAAAAAGAACTATTACTGAACAATATTTCTGAAACAAATACATAATCGCTTGGAACGTTGACAAATTTAGGCCCCAGAGAAAAAAATGTTTTGAAGCAAATTGATTTGTACTTCTATTTTTTCCTTAATCGGTGTGTAGACCTCCGTAAAATCGCGGCCGTTCTACTATAGAGAGAGAGTTTAGAACGGAGAGGAAGGTTTATAAAACTGACCATTTACGATTTTCGTCTAACACATACTCAATCAGTATAAAACCTTATTTTATCACGAAAGAAAACGTACCGTTGACTTTTTGCATACTCTTTTGTTTCAGTATACCTCATCCCAATACTAATAGCTACAAGTACAATCAGTTCTTGTTGTATTTGATTCGTAATAATAATTCAAAATCAATAGTGTCACAGGAACGTCTCTAACCATGAATAAAACCTTAAAAAATTTAATCTAGCGAAAGCTGCAAGGCACTGGAGGCTCTCTTTTGACATTTGTCATAGCTTACCTACACATTGAAACTTCTCAGACAGTTTTAGACTTTACAAATATTACTGAAATTTTTTTTCAAAAAGAAATTTTTCAATCTCTTCACGAGCAAAAAAAATTAACTGAAAATTTCTTCATGGGCCCCACAGCTGCAGTGATCGATTTGGAATCAATAAAAGAATTCATCGTAGAACAAAATAATCCTAAAATGCGTAGCTGTTTTCTTGAAACTTTTCGGCGTCTCTTTGCGAGATCTTATAAGATTTTTGCAAGATCAAGTAAGAGAAGCGGCGGAGTTGAACTGGGGCAAAGAAAGCAATTTTAGAGCCGTCAGTATAACCTAAGTTTAAAAGAAGACAGTATTAAAGCTAAAAAACCCGTTTAAAAACCAAGCATTGACAAATTTTCATGTGAAGGGAATGAGTAACTTGATGGGGTTCTCTGTTTAAATACACATCACTGCCCGTTGCACCGTTTCTTGAAAATTTTGGCAAGTTCCCATTTTCTTCCCGTTTTTTTCTAACATTTCCCACCGGGAAATTCAAGTGGGAAATTTTTGGGATATGCAAGTTTAAGTAAGTATAGGCAAGTTCTCGGTTTTTCCCGATGGGAAAAGTGGGGAACACAATTTTCCCATTGGGATTTCCGGGTAAACTAAAATTTTCCACTGGAAAAATTGGGGAATTTGCAAGTATCTCACCGGGATCGCCGGGAATCAGCCAACTTCCTACTAGGTTTTTCGGGATTTAGTAAGTTTCCTACAAGGATTGACAGGGTTTAGGCTAAAAAGTGCTGAAAAACTTTATGAATACGGCTGGTTGTTCCTGCATAGTATGTCACTTAAACATGCATTGAAACTTAGCAACATGTTCACACTTCTGCATCAGACACTTATCAAAAAAAAAGCTTTAAAAAATCAAATTATCCCGAAATTCCCGCAAAAACAAACAAAAACTCCTCCCCTGGAATTTTCGAAACCTGAAGACATGCTTAAAATGACGCATGTGAGGAGTAAAAAACAAAAATGTCAAAAAAATAAAAGGGCTCTTGGTTCAGGGAGACATTACTCCCAGAACCAAGAGTAATATGTTAGAAACTTTCGTTTCTAACAGATATTAAAATTTTTTTTGAGATAAAAGTGTTAAAAAAACCTTCTACACATGCCCACAAGTCTGGCTATTACCGCATAGCATGTCATGTAAACATGTATTGCTCAAGCACAAGATATTCACACTTCTGCATCAAACACTTAGCAAAAAAGCTTAAAAAAACGCAAATTATCCCGAAATTTCCCCAAAAACAAAAAAAATCCTCCCCTCGAAACTTTGAAACCTGAAAGCATGCTTAAATTGACTACTACTACTACTACTACTACTACTACTACTACTACTACTACTACTACTACTACTACTACTACTACTACTACTACTACTACTACTACTACTACTACTACTATTACTACTACTACTACTACTACTACTACTACTACTATAAAAAAAACTGCTAAGTTTTGTTTTTTTGTTTTCCCACGTTTCCTATTCTTTCCCCGCAATTTTTCCCGTTTTTCTTGATTTTTTTCCCTCTGAGATCTTAACTAATTTTCCGGGAATAATCGTGATGAGAAGTGAACGCAAGTTTCCCAGCGGGAAAAAGCGGGAAACGTACGCGTAGACAAGTTTCTCGCTGGGAATTGTGGGATTAGTAAGTATAAGCAAGATTTCCGGGAATCCCACTGGGATTTCCGGAAAACGATGCACCGGGTGAACAGCGTCATCAGTTTTTGTAATTACCACAAAATTTGAGAGCACGAATTCCATTAAACAGAGTCCAACTGGTAAAAACAAACCTGTGCTGTTTCTCAAAAATAGGTTTTATTAAATTACAAAAACTCTGGGGCCAGAAACGTTTCTGTTAATTGCCTAGTTCTTTCAACTACATTGTTTCCTTTAGTTTAGAAGCTTCCGTATCGCAGCTACCCAAGAACTGGATGACGTGAAGTACTGTGTGATAATATCGATTCTCCCCCGCGCTGAGATTTTCTTCGGATTCAAACATAAGAAATAATCGGTAATCGTCGATTTTAGTTCGCCAAAACCGATCAAACCCTTACGTTTTTTTGTCGTTTTTATCGGTTTAATTCGGTATTTAAACGTAGGAATTGTCGTTTTTTTGCCGTTCTAAGAGTCTTATAGAATGCGCAATCGTTGTCTGGTCTCGATCCCACAACCCCTAGATTACTAGCAACCTTATTTTCCACTGCAACAGCTCTCACTTAGTTTTATTGTACTTCTTTTGTATTTAATTCAAATCGAGATTGTCGATACCAACAAAACTGACGATAATCGACAGTTCATACATAAAAACCCATGAAACCGACAAAAATTGACAAAAAAACGACTCATCTTGTATCGATTTCGTCGCATTTTTTCAACACGGGCCGCACTAATCACATACAATATCACTAAAGAATAGCAACGAGGTAACAAATAAAAACATAATTATCGAAAAACTCGAAAATTAGAAATACCAACCTGTTTAAATTGATAACAACCCAAAAAGCGATCCAAAATGTAAAATTTAAATGCCTGAACTTCATTAGGTCAATGGCTTTATAACGTTTATGCTTGGTGAAAGAAATTTTGCAATTCGTCAATTCATTCCCCTGCGAATTCTTCACACGTATTACTATTTCAACTTACACCAATAAAAAAGAGCAAAACATCTTGCAGATGACTTATTGATGAACTTTAGAATTTCTGAACAAGTTTCAAATTCTCGTCTATAGGGTATCTAATAGAAACACTTTATCCCATAGTGGAAGGCTTCCTTATATGATATTGTACTATTCTTTTTTATTGTCCGTCATTAAAAATTCATTAACTAGACCAATGCAAAATCGATCCTTTTTTGTTGAATAATTTGTTATATTCGACATCTTTGTTTTGTAATTAGATGTTTAGCCTCATCGATGTAGCTGCCATGATTAAAATGAAAGTATCATTTTGAACTAAATTTGCCCATTGGTTGAAAACTTGTCTCAGATAAATATGATGGTGTATCACTTCATTCTTGAATTCGAAATACATTATTATCTGTAGCTTAATCTCACCAACTTTTGTGAAGTGACATGGTAAAAATAGACCAAACAAGACCCGAATACTATTGAAAATTTAACTCTAGAACCATAATAAAGAATCGGCAAAAAAATCTCCAGAAAAACAGTAAGTTCTTTCTCAATTTTCAATGTCTGTTTAATTAACAAATGTAAAAGAAATTTTGCAGCGATTCCATTTTTTCCTCTAGTATGGGAAGAACCAGTCTAGGTTTACGGGTACTTTCAAGTGAGGTTTGGTAGATAAGGGGCTCGCTGTCAAAACTTCTGAAAATGCCTTTATGATCTTGAGTTTTGTCAATGGTTACTACTATTTGTACATTGAAATTAAGTTCTTCAGCGGCGCTTCAGTCCAATAATTGAAAAAATTTATGTGTTTAATTTAATTGATCAAGGTTCTGAAAAGAACCAAAGCTAATCTTTAAATAGCAATAATTGTGAATTATGAAAAGCAAAGAAAGGAAATGGGTTCATTAATAACTTAAAATTAGGTACATAGCGATCCCAAAGACTTGTTGATAAAACTTTATTATGATAAACGTTTATCAACAGGTCTTTGAAATCGCTTTGAACCTATATTAAATTACCGCAAAATGGTCTTTTTTAAAACCGCAAGAGAAAATACAGAAGAAAATAATGGATCTGTTGTCACAACTTTCTACATCATTTTCCTTCCACTTTTATGGCTATAATAATTTCACTGCTGAAGAAGTACAGTGTCAAGTTTATGATATGATTACCAAATTCAACTTCCACTGGCAACCATGCGCACTTCTCTTTATAGAATATAATTGAAACTGTTCGTAGATTTCAATCAGAATGACTTTATTTTTCAACGTTTTCTGTAGTTTCACACCTTTCCAAACCTTAAGTTCAAAGAACGAATGTTTTAAACGCATTATCAGTTTTGTTTACGTGGCATGTTATCCCTATTTAACCCATTAGAGATTAGACTTTTACCTAAATGATACAAATTACCCGAAAAACCAATTTTCTGCTTCGACAAAGTTTTGCTAAGCGAATACATTCTATGCATCTCAAAACTCGTTTCATGGCCCAAAATTGTCTCTTGTTTCTCATGTGAGTGTTTTTTATTTGATTTTGTGCTTATAAACATTTATTTTTGCGTTTTGCAAATCAGATTGCTTTGAATAACGATTCTCGACATTGAACATAAAACGTTTGGTTGTGGAGTCGGTGGACAATATCTGATGGTTCTTCACTTAGTCTGACAGGTTACCGATAGCTACTAACATTGTTGTCAATTATGACAGAGATGTTTTTGGGTTGATTGTTATCTTTCTGAAGATCGCAAAATGGTCTTTTTTAAAACCGCAAGAGAAAATACAGAAGAAAATAATGGATCTGTTGTCACAACTTTCTACATCATTTTCCTTCCACTTTTATGGCTATAATAATTTCACTGCTGAAGAAGTACAGTGTCAAGTTTATGGTATGATTACCAAATTCAACTTCCACTGGCAACCATGCGCACTTCTCTTTATAGAATATAATTGAAACTGTTCGTAGATTTCAATCAGAATGACTTTATTTTTCAACGTTTTCTGTAGTTTCACACCTTTCCAAACCTTAAGTTCAAAGAATGAATGTTTTAAACGCATTATCAGTTTTGTTTACGTGGCAAGTTATCCCTATTTAACCCATTAGAGATTAGACTTTTACCTAAATGATCCAAATTACCCGAAAAACCAATTTTCTGCTTCGACAAAGTTTTGCTAAGCGAATACATTCTATGCATCTCAAAACTCGTTTCATGGCCCAAAATTGTCTCTTGTTTCTCATGTGAGTGTTTTGTTATTTGATTTTGTGCTTATAAACATTTATTTTTGCGTTTTGCAAATCAGATTGCTTTGAATAACGATTCTCGACATTGAACATAAAACGTTTGGTTGTGGAGTCGGTGGAAAATATCTGATGGTTCTTCACTTAGTCTGAGAGGTTACCGATAGCTACTAAAATTGTTGTCAATTATGACAGAGATGTTTTTGGGTTGATTGTTATCTTTCTGAAGATCGCAAAATGGTCTTTTTTAAAACCGCAAGAGAAAATACAGAAGAAAATAATGGATCTGTTGTCACAACTTTCTACATCATTTTCCTTCCACTTTTATGGCTATAATAATTTCACTGCTGAAGAAGTACAGTGTCAAGTTTATGATATGATTACCAAATTCAACTTCCACTGGCAACCATGCGCACTTCTCTTTATAGAATATAATTGAAACTGTTCGTAGATTTCAATCAGAATGACTTTATTTTTCAACGTTTTCTGTAGTTTCACACCTTTCCAAACCTTAAGTTCAAAGAACGAATGTTTTAAACGCATTATCAGTTTTGTTTACGTGGCAAGTTATCCCTATTTAACCCATTAGAGATTAGACTTTTACCTAAATGATCCAAATTACCCGAAAAACCAATTTTCTGCTTCGACAAAGTTTTGCTAAGCGAATACATTCTATGCATCTCGAAACTCGTTTCATGGCCAAAAATTGTCTCTTGTTTCTCATGTGAGTGTTTTGTTATTTGATTTTGTGCTTATAAACATTTATTTTTGCGTTTTGCAAATCAGATTGCTTTGAATAACGATTCTCGACATTGAACATAAAACGTTTGGTTGTGGAGTCGGTGGACAATATCTGATGGTTCTTCACTTAGTCTGAGAGGTTACCGATAGCTACTAACATTGTTGTCAATTATGACAGAGATGTTTTTGGGTTGATTGTTATCTTTCTGAAGATCGTAAAATGGTCTTTTTTAAAACCGCAAGAAAAAATACAGAAGAAAATAATGGATCAGTTGTCACAACTTTCTACATCATTTTCCTTCCACTTTTATGGCTATAATAATTTCACTGCTGAAGAAGTACAGTGTCAAGTTTATGATATGATTACCAAATTCAACTTCCACTGGCAACCATGCGCACTTCTCTTTATAGAATATAATTGAAACTGTTCGTAGATTTCAATCAGAATGACTTTATTTTTCAACGTTTTCTGTAGTTTCACACCTTTCCAAACCTTAAGTTCAAAGAACGAATGTTTTAAACGCATTATCAGTTTTGTTTACGTGGCAAGTTATCCCTATTTAACCCATTAGAGATTAGACTTTTACCTAAATGATCCAAATTACCCGAAAAACCAATTTTCTGCTTCGACAAAGTTTTGCTAAGCGAATACATTCTATGCATCTCAAAACTCGTTTCATGGCCCAAAATTGTCTCTTGTTTCTCAAGTGAGTGTTTTGTTATTTAATTTTGTGCTTATAAACATTTATTTTTGCGTTTTGCAAATCAGATTGCTTTGAATAACGATTCTCGACATTGAACATAAAACGTTTGGTTGTGGAGTCGGTGGACAATATCTGATGGTTCTTCACTTAGTCTGAGAGGTTACCGATAGCTACTAACATTGTTGTCAATTATGACAGAGATGTTTTTGGGTTGATTGTTATCTTTCTGAAGATCGCAAAATCGTCTTTTTTAAAACCGCAAGAGAAAATACAGAAGAAAATAATGGATCAGTTGTCACAACTTTCTACATCATTTTCCTTCCACTTTTATGGCTATAATAATTTCACTGCTGAAAAAGTACAGTGTCAAGTTTATGATATGATTACCAAATTCAACTTCCACTGGCAACCATGCGCACTTCTCTTTATAGAATATAATTGAAACTGTTCGTAGATTTCAATCAGAATGACTTTATTTTTCAACGTTTTCTGTAGTTTCACACCTTTCCAAACCTTAAGTTCAAAGAACGAATGTTTTAAACGCATTATCAGTTTTGTTTACGTGGCAAGTTATCCCTATTTAACCCATTAGAGATTAGACTTTTACCTAAATGATCCAAATTACCCGAAAAACCAATTTTCTGCTTCGACAAAGTTTTGCTAAGCGAATACATTCTATGCATCTCAAAACTCGTTTCATGGCCCAAAATTGTCTCTTGTTTCTCATGTGAGTGTTTTGTTATTTGATTTTGTGCTTATAAACATTTATTTTTGCGTTTTGCAAATCAGATTGCTTTGAATAACGATTCTCGACATTGAACATAAAACGTTTGGTTGTGGAGTCGGTGGACAATATCTGATGGTTGTTCACTTAGTCTGAGAGGTTACCGATAGTTACTAACATTGTTGTCAATTATGACAGAGATGTTTTTGGGTTGATTGTTATCTTTCTGAAGATCGCAAAATGGTCTTTTTTAAAACCGCAAGAGAAAATACAGAAGAAAATAATGGATCTGTTGTCACAACTTTCTACATCATTTTCCTTCCACTTTTATGGCTATAATAATTTCACTGCTGAAGAAGTACAGGGTCAAGTTCATGATATGATTACCAAATTCAACTTCCACTGGCAACCATGCGCACTTCTCTTTATAGAATATAATTGAAACTGTTCGTAGATTTCAATCAGAATGACTTTATTTTTCAACGTTTTCTGTAGTTTCACACCTTTCCAAACCTTAAGTTCAAAGAACGAATGTTTTAAACGCATTATCAGTTTTGTTTACGTGGCAAGTTATCCCTATTTAACCCATTAGAGATTAGACTTTTACCTAAATGATCCAAATTACCCGAAAAACCAATTTTCTGCTTCGACAAAGTTTTGCTAAGCGAATACATTCTATGCATCTCAAAACTCGTTTCATGGCCCAAAATTGTCTCTTGTTTCTCATGTGAGTGTTTTGTTGTTTGATTTTGTGCTTATAAACATTTATTTTTGCGTTTTGCAAATCAGATTGCTTTGAATAACGATTCTCGACATTGAACATAAAAGGTTTGGTTGTGGAGTCGGTGGACAATATCTGATGGTTCTTCACTTAGTCTTAGAGGTTACCGATAGCTACTAACATTTTTGTTGGTTGTGACAGAGATGTTTTTGGGGCAATGGATAGCTTTTTGAAGATCGCAAAATGGTCTTTTTTAAAACCGCAAGAGAAAACATTGGATCTGTGCTCACAATTTCATACAATACTTTCCCGCCCCTTATTATCTGAACAGCCAGTTTTAGCCATGTAAACACAAAATGAAAACCAAGAGGAGCACGCCAAAAACTAGTTACCGACAGCAAGGATTATAGATGATATAGGGCATATAGGGTAAATTGCACGCATCAAGTTTTTGCAGGTAATTTTGCACGTATTGTTACCTGCAATTTTGCTTACCTGCAAACGTTGCAGGTAAAATTACCTAGACATTTTTTAGAGTGAAGCTGTGAAACGATTTTCAGAAGGATTGGAAGGCCAAGAATAAAGACAATTTGCGAATTTCACCATGTACCTATTTTATCAGCAAAAAACGTTATTTTCACTCACCACACAAAACGTATGATCATTTGGATTAGAAATTTTGCCGATTGAATCATTTTTATTTTTTTTTCTGGGGTTTTGAATTCGGATGTTAATCTTGCAAGAATCTTGCAAGATCTTGCAAGATTAACATCCTTTTGCAAGAATCTTGCAAGATCTTGCAAGATTAACATCGGGTCTCGACTAGGGTAATAATAAAGATGGAGATGCAATTTACGGTACAGTTCAAAATTCATTGTTGTCAGACCTTTTCATTTTTATTCTGAAAAAAAGTTGATTCAGAGTATTCACAATATGTTTTTAAGATTGCCCAGAGCAAATCGAGAATTGGAATATGTACTGTTCAGAGTCTTTTCAGAGAGCAGGTTTTTTACTATGATTTTTTGTCTGAACAGTGTAAAAAGTGACATGATCATAATCTGTTCATAGTAAAAAAACAGACTGAGAAACACTATGAATCAGCGGTGATTTACTTTATCAGCGCTGATTAATTTATTTTCAATTATTGGACTGAAGCGCTGCTCAAGAACTTAGTTTCCAAATAATACAAATAGTACAAATAGTACAAATAGTAGTGACCACATATATAACTCAAGGTAATGTTGGCAACTTCAGAATTTTTGACAGCGTACCTCCGCTTCGCCCCTGCCCTCTTATCTATCAAAGGTCACTTGAACGTACTCCTGACCTAGACTTGTCCTTTCCATACTAGGGTAACTAAGATAACCGATGTCGCAACATGTGAAATCACGATACTTGATACAGTAAGCTTCGGCTGTACCCGGACTTGGGTGGCAGTAAAAATCAGCAGAAAACTATCCAATATGAATTAAAAACAGCGCTGAGTAAAAAAAAAGTTTTCTCCGCATTCATCGCATTGAGCGCAAATCTTACACTTTGTACTCAAATTCAACGCAAATCTGACATCTTTTAGCAATTTTTAGCCGGGACAACTCGACCCGGGTCAAAACATAGAATGATAGCACAGCTTAGTTGCGCGTATTCGCCAGATTCTTGCAAGATAACTCTTCCTGCAAGTTCTTGCGGAATTGTGATCATCTTCAAGATCCGGGAAAATAAAATAAAATAAAGTTTCTTTTCGCCAGCATCTTGAAAAGTCTCGAAGAATAACTACTCGATCTTGCCTCTGGAAGAGATATAATAGCAAGCTAATCAAAAGAAAGCTTACGGTTTACTTAACAACATAAACATTTATGAAGATTTAGAAAAATTATGAAAAAAAAGCACTGGAATAGCAACTTAATGAAGCAGCGCTGTAAATTTAAACAAATACAAAAATAATACAAAAAACAAAAACACAAAAACAGGACTGGAAAAAATTGTCAATTAACATTTTATTGTTGCACCAGTCCACCGTTTTGTTTTTTAACAGACAAATCTAAGTGTTTCAGATCAGAATAGTTTTTAACTTTAGTTCTCGCGGATGTTGTTTTCAACCACAGACCAAATAGATACAACTGATCCTGTATGTTCAGAAATCCACTGCTGATACTCTTCAGCTTTCGTGAATACATTCCATCCACCCTTACACAATGGGGCGCCAGTGCTCAGAATGCCAGCGATGCAGACAGCCTGAAACAATTTTTAAGTATGTTCGAACATACTGTGAACAACTAATTAAAATCAAAGTTGGCCTGCAGTGTGTTGCACTAACAGACGATGATACCGACGGAAAAGTGTTGATTCGTATGAGCTTCTGCAGTGTGGCGAGATTATTTCACCAAAAACCAGACACAAACAAAACTGCAAAATATTCTCAAGACCAATAGCAAAAAAAATCAATGATTTTACTTTTTACCCTCAAAATTTAATCAAGTTTCCTAACAATTTCCCCGATTTTAATGAAGTGAACCCGAGTTTTGATTAAGAGCTAGTTTTTACCCTTTGAAAAGATCCGCACTCTAAAAACACGGTAGGTTAGTTTTTCTGACAAACACCCAAATTTAACCGAACTGTTGAGGCTAGTTTTTTTGCACATGAAATATGCCAAAATTTAACTAAATAAATTTTGTTTGAAATTAACCGGAAAGTTTTAAGCGTTGGCTTCAGTGCTACTTTAACCTGAATTTTTACAATCGAACAAAAGTTATGTGAACAAAATTACATGCTGTAGTAATGGAATTTTTGCATTTTTATCAAGTTAAAATTCCATGAAATTTACCTGACCCTGTAAGGTAGAGTTAGTATCTTAACTCCTGGAATTCACCTCAACCGCCTGTTCGAGTTCAGGCAAGTAAAAAGGGTATTGCATACTTGGTCGCTGTTGTCAACTTTGTAGAGTGGTCCCCCTGAGTCACACAAGCATCCCATGCTTCGGTCTCCACCCCCCACTCCCTTGTAGCATTTCTGGGTATAAGGGTCGTTCAGCATACCACACGGGTAAATGTCACTGATTTGATTGCGCGTCATCTGACCTGCTTCGTTATGTTCGTTTCTATTACTATGGTTCAAAGTTTTGTTCAGCTGCCTACGTGTGAATACCTAGATCAACTGCCGGATAAATACAAAAACAAGATTTTCGTACCACTGCTGCCCAAGCCTGAAGCATTTCTAGAACAATTCTTTACAGGGTTTGTCCTTTGATGGAAAATCTTAGAATCAGTAGTTTCAGAACGAAATGAAAAAGAAAAGAGGGGAGGAATTAACGCAGATAATTCATTTTGGAAAATTGGAGAAGTTAGTTTTCGGCTCGAGTACATTACATTTTTTCATAGTTGATCAACTATTTGAGCGCCACCAGCCATACTGAATGCAGCAAGTAAGCGAGGAACAATGGGGAGAATTACAAATCTGGCAAAATTATTGAAACTTGACTCAAATCTTGCAAGAGTCTTGCAAGCGAAATGGAAGCAGCATGTACTTCCTTGCGGAAGTGCTGGAAAAAATCTTGCACGAAGCTGAACCTCTTGACCCGAACTCTTAACCCCTAGCTCGTATCACAGTACATCTTAGTTTATCATTTTTGTGGGTTTATTTCCTTTTTTCAAAAGGAGAGATTGATTGAGTAGATGTTGGCGGAAAAAAAGCGATTGAAACTAGTATTTGAATCTCATACAGTTAAATAATGATTGAAAGTTTCCTGCTATCTAGGATCTAAAAAGTACGAACATCATTTCAGTAGGCAATGAGTGTACGGATTTCGAGCATAGGAAATAGCTTAACGATATTTTCATTTCTCTCTCTCTCTCTCTCTCTCTCTCTCTCTCTCTCTCCTATTGTCTGACATTATCTAGATTTACTTTCCTCCTAACAAACTCCTATATTAGCACACAAGAAATGCTTTTCTATGAGAAACAAAGTGGATTATGAAGATTGAAGTGAGCTAAACGAAACATCCAAGACAATCAATACACTGAGAATTTGATAATTAATTATGCTACAAGCAGTTTAAAAGTTAATAAAACACTGGTTTTAATGCTCCTTGAACTTTATTTCCGTAAGATCTTAAACGCCGAGGAAGCTTAAAGGCTGCAAACATCTTTGTAATAATAATTACAAAAAGCCATCACAGCCCATCGCTTTAACTAAAGTAAATGAAAATTTTATCGAATCCTCGATATTCATCAAACGAACTCGAAGTATTAACTCAACTTGTTTGATTGTTTGTTTAATGGTATATGGCAAGTCATGAACAGTTTGCAGTTTTTTAATGTAATTAGTTTGGCGAATTTAATTTTTTCTACAAGTCTGCCCAAAGAAAGGAAGTCAATGTGAAATACACAAAAAATTTAACTTTTCTTCAACCCTCAGTTTTATTTTCAAAATTGCACCAACCGTTAGGAACAACAACACAACCGCTGCATTCCTTTGGAGAATTTCGAGTCTAAATGGGATGAATTTTGAGGGCATTCTGCTATCCTCAGCAAATCATAAGCCGAATAGTTCTTTACCCAGAAAAGTTTGCGATAATCTTTTCAGTCTAACGCTGAAGTCAGAACAGTTTAAATTTTCGCAAAAACAATAGGAAATCATCTTTTTTGTAGAATATGCAACATGAAAGTCGCAAGATTTTTCTTTTTTTGATATTTATCTACTAATCGATTCAGTTGATAACCTCTTGTTACTCCAAGATTACAGGATCATTTTTTGCTAGAATGTGACGGCCAGAGTCCAAACGCAATAATTTGAAAGTCAGCAAACCAATGATTTTTACATTCTTTTCAACATGATTTTTTTTACTTTTTCAGTTTTAAAGAACAATTTGAATTTGTAAATAGCTTTTGACGTTTTTTGAAATTTGAAAGTAACAAAATTAAATTTTTTTTCTTAACCGAACTGCCAACAAGATCTTAAGAAATAACTAAATTAACAAAGGCCGCAATCACATAAAGTGGCCTTTGTTCGTTAACAGAAACTTGAGGTTTTTAGACAACAAAACAAGAAATCAAATGGGATTTTTTTTTTCAAATTCCAAGTCTTTTTTGTATATCTGTACCGTAGTGAAATGCGAAAACTATTGTTTTGTCTTCAAAAGTTTGCCTATGATCCTCAAAATAGCTTTTCTAAAGCAGAGATCTGAAAACCTTTGTCCACATTTTCACTGTTTAGAAACGCTTCTGATCTAAACTCTGTAAAAGCACTAAAAGCACTAAATTAAATAACAGAAATTGTTTTCGATTTTTAAATTTACTTTTTCTTTCATTTATGCCATGACTTGTCTCTGATGTGAAAGATTTATGGCTGTGTCAATCACTATTTTTTAAGGCTGTGACAACCATTGTTAAAAATTTTTTACTGAAACCAATTTCCATAAAACAAACAATAGACACCGAGAACTTTCCACCAACACAAATAAAGCGATTAATATCCTCAATGTGTTCTTGTTAAAATCAGTCTTCAAATCACACTACACAAACCACAATCGCTAAATTTGAAAAAAAACAACGATTTGTTGATCCTTTTGTTTTTTAAGTCGTTAGGTCATGTTGTCGCCACTAGCTGCTTTATAAAGAATTAACTCAAAAGTGACTAACAACCTGAAACTCAAATTTTCAGTGAATTTTATGTAGTCAAGTAAGACTCCCCCCCCAAGGAAAATTTGCCCCTAAGGAATCCCAGTTGCATTATAACACCAAAACCAGCGAAGAAAAGAGTTCCAAATAAAGCAGATTATCTTCAGAAAATATGATTGTTCAATATAAACAGGTCAAACAATTCCATTTCCAGTTCCTGCAGAACATCCGGTCTCTTCGGAAATCTAATTCCTTTTTTCGTAACGATTTTGTACCACCCTGTTGGGTTACCAAGAGAAATCACAATCCGCTTATATAAAACAATTGCATTTTACCTCCGGATGTTTGCAATTAGTTCAAAAAATATTTGAACATAATCTCATGATTTTTTAACCAACTTATCAGTTTGTTCATTCTTTATTTGTGGAGCCGGCAACCCGCTAAATTCTTCACAACTTAACATGCTAATGCAAATCATAGGAGTCGAGTCAGGTTCAGAAGTTAATCGTCCAATCGTTTGAAGAAGTAATGCAAAATTTTCTTTAAAGAGCTTGCAAAATAACATTAAACTTTCAATTATCATTGAAGTCCAAATGTTGCGAGATTTGACAGGATTCAGACCAAAAATGCATCTAAGGAACAAAGCAGCCAAAAAACGAAATAGGCTAAAATTTTAGACTAAAAACGAAATAAGAAACAATTCTGTTGTTTTTGAGCAAACAGACATAATTAAAACACGGTTTTCCCTGATTTGAATGACTCCATAGAAAAGGTTACTGAACATCAAAAATTAAATTTACTTTCAATTTTTTTATTAGTTTATTTTTCCAAAACGAAACAACATTTGCCTGAATTAAATCAGCCCGGGAATTACAATCAAGAAAATTTCTTGCGTGGCAACTTAGATCAATTGTTCATCATGCAGTTGTCTAAGTTGTCTAATTTTTTGTACATATTTATGCAAAATTCCCAAATTTTATCCATATCCCTAGCCGATATCTCTAGTCAAAAGCGGCTCTAACTTGTCTTCTTTGAAAAAAAAATATTAACGTTTTGGAAGTTACTATTTGAATTCAACAACAGCTTTATTCAGTTAAATTGACGTAGTGGAATGAAAATTCTAGGGCACAAATCATAACTTTGAGTTTTCCACTGTTTCTACCGAGTCATATCCTGGTTTTCTGTGTATTTTTTCACTGATGTGGTCTAACGTTCTCAATTGAAAGGCTTTAGTGAACTTTAGGCTTTAGTTAATTTTTTTCAACCAACTTCGCTTTTCCTGCTCTGGTTATTTTAAAAAAATAATGAGCAGCTTGCGCCTTTTTGGCTGGTTTCACTCTCCATTTAGTTCTGAAAGTCAATATGTTCCTGCAAAAAATTGAAGTTTAAAAAATTTAAACCTTGTTAAATTAATTTTAGCCGCCAGTCAACAAATTTAACGAAAATAAATTTTCCATTTCTTGCTTTTTTTTCTGATAAAATTATTTCTGTTTTCAGGGATGCAAATTTTTGATTTGACTATTGGTTTCTATTCTGCATTAATCTATTGAATTAGGTTCCACGCCTCTTTTAGATGGCTTTTTGGTAGTACTTAATATATGTCAACTATATTTCATTCATGAAAACTATTTATTCAATCTGTTTCTATGTTTCTCTGTGGAATGGCTTCTATATCGTATAACTTCTCCAACAAGTCGTACTATAACATTTCTAGCCCAATTCCTACGATTCATTACGGCTAAAAATTCTTACTTTCGTTCCATTTTTAGTAGTTCCAATTAGATGGGTTTGGTTCCAAAAGTATCTCAATTTGCTTCCCAAAAATTATCAAGAGAAATAACTTATAAGCGCAGTTTGAGGTTTTAGATCAACATAGCACACAATCAAGCTATCTTGTAGCGAATTAGTGGAACTGTAATACTAAAAACACAGTCTAATGGCCGCCAGCACGCAAGAATATCTAGACGATGATTGCTACAGGGTTGCATTATAGATTATTTTTGGTGCATGTTCTTTGGTATAGTGCAAAAATCTTATTGCTCATGTAACCCATAATCCATAAAAGTTATAGAGGTTGTTTTGAAAGTATAATGGTCTAATTAGAGGCTAAGTGGATCCTTTGAACTCAAAAAAGTACGATTGGAACAAGGTCTTTAAATCAGACTCTAATTTTGTTAAAAAAAAGAATTGAAACAGATTTGTACACGACCTTTAAAAATGCAAACTATATTTTGTGGGGAAAAAACTGAAAAAAGTACCTAAAACATCCCGGGCTGAGTTATGCGGTCTAAATTGTCCTGATCAGACCAAGCGACGCACGCCCGACCGTTTTGCGCTCGAAATTACAAGACAATTTCGAGCGCACGAGCGCACTTTAGTCTCATCAGAGGCGGATTCGAGCGCGATTGAATCTGAGCTGAAGTGGATTAAAGCGCACGTGAGTGTGATCATCACGAATTCGAGCGCAACTGCGTCTGATCAGAAACGATTTCGAACGTACGTGAGTCTGATCAGAGACAATATCGAGCGCAATATTTTTTTTTCATTTTGAGTTTTTTCACCATAAGCGCTTTAATTAATTCGAGCACACAAAAATGTGACAAGATAATGATCTTGTCTGAGATGAACTGATCAGAGCTTGCTTCAATCGAACTATAAGCATACGAGAGGTCAAGCGATTCGGCAAATACTTATGATATGTTATTTTTGTTCCTGGAGTCACCTCATGAGAAGTCGTTTGGGCCCTGACCTCAATTATGGAAGATTAATTATTTATGTTTTTTTTTCTGCTCAGATGAGCTCTGAAAACCATATCTATAAGACAATTAGAATTTTAAATTCTGTGTTATGCTTTATCTCACTTTAGAAGCAATTTGGACTCGGCGCTTCGTCTTATTCATTGTCCAAAGCATTGATACCGTTAAATTTAGAGAAAAGTTCGAAACTTTATATGAGCAATGTAATTATTTGAAGTTTAAAAATAACGTTAGCCTGTAGGTGTGCAATAGTTTATAAGTGTTAGAAGGAGGAACCAAGGAAGTGAGTCAATGTTTTTTAGATAAGTTTTTACAATGCGTCGTCGGATTGTGATTCCTGCCTTTCAGTACTCCCATTCCACAGAACTTGAATCGATGCCGTCCCATTCTGATAACATTTTCACTTATGAAATGGCAATTATATTTTTCATCTCATTTGGACAATTTATCCAATCACTTTAAACTAAATTAAACTTTACAAAACTTTTTTCTCTTTCTCTCTCTCCCTCTCTCTCTACTCCTCCTTCTCCATCCGCCTATCTCCCCCCCTCTCTCTCTCACCCTCTCT
>NC_134471.1:37595887-37697433 GCF_964194025.1 Convolutriloba macropyga | reverse complement strand
ATCTTGCTTGATTGGATCTCCTTCTACCACTACGCTACGACTCTTAGTTTTCATATGAGCTGTATTCTCTTTAATTACACCACTGAATGAGTTTTGATGAAATGTTTCCTGTTCAAAAACGGCCATTAGTGTTTGTGTTTGAAAAAATTTGGTTTTAGTCCATTAATCACAAGCCCCAACTACATCACAACCCAGGTTGAGGTGCCAGACGGAAGCAAGTATGTCCAGACCGTCCCAGACGGAAAGTGCCTATGTCAAGACCGTCCCAGACGGAAGTTGCCTATGTCCAGACTTTCGTGCGTTCGCCAGACTTTCGTGCGTTCATGTCCAGACTTTCGTGCGTTCACCAGACTTTGGCGCGTTCATGTCCAGACTTTCGTGCGTTCACCAGACTTTCGTGCGTTCATGTCCAGACTCTTGTGCGTTCACCCAACTATCGTGCGTTCAACCGATTTTTGAGCGTTCATGTCCAGACTTTCGTGCGTTCATGTCCAGACTTTCGTGCGTTCACCCAATTTTTGTGCGTTCAACCAATTTTTGTGCGTTCATGTCCAGACTTTCGTGCGTTTACCAGACTTTCGTGCGTTCACATAAATTTCGTGCGTTCAACCAACTTTCGTGCGTTCATGTCCAGACTTTCGAGCTTCAACAATTTTCGTGCGTTCATCAGATTTTATTAACTGCAGCAGGTTTTAGTGCGTTCATGTCCAGACTTCTGAGCCTTCGACAGTCTTAAGATGAGTTCATGTTCAGACTTTTGTGTGTTCACCAGATTTAGTTTCGTTCACCGGGTTTTCGTGCTTTAATGTCCAGACTGTTCGAAAATGTCCATTCCGTTTATTTCGAATAATTATTTTTGAAAAATCTGACTTTTTATTCAGCCAAGCAGTCGTCCAAATCAAACCAAACTCTATATGCAGTTCCTTTTTTCTACGTAAAAGAAAGAACAAAAACAATTTTTCCTATCGCTTGTCTAGAAAAAAAATTGGTATTCCATACGGAAACTTACGATTATTGTGAATAAACATTTTTGAAATATAGTGTTTTTTGATCGGGTCAAGGAGTTTTCCAAATCGAACAGAACTCGGTATGCATTATTCATTGTTTATATAAAGCCTAAAACAAAAAGAGTTTTTGTTATTGCTTGCCTTGGAAAAAAGTTAAATTTTCATACGCAAATTTGCTACTAATTCAAAAAGTTAGTTCTGAAATGTAGTATTTTTGACCGGGTCAAGGAGTTGTGCAAATTAAACCAACCTTGTTAGGAAGTACCCGCAGTGTATGTAGAATCCAAAAAGAAAAATAATTTGCTATAGCTTGTCTAGAGAAAAATTTGGTATTTCATATAGAAATTTACTATTAATTAAATAGTAGATCGGGTCAAGGAGTTGTCCAAAATTAACCAAACTGGGTATGGAGTATCCCCTGTATATGTAGAGTCTAAAACAAAAAGAGTTTTTGCTATAGCTTGGCTAGGAAAAAAGTTAGTTTTTCAATCGGAAATGTCGACTTATTCGCTTATTATTCGCTTATTTTTTTAGTTTTTTTGACCCAGTCAAAGAGTGTTCCAAATCTCACTAGACGTGGTATAACGTACTACCAATGTATGCTGCGTCTAAATCAAGAAGAGTTTTTGCTATAGCTTGTCTAGAAAAAGTTTGGTATTTGATAAGAAAATTTACCTTTTTTTTATATTTTTTTTCTGAAATATAGTATTTTTTGATCGGATCAAGGAATTGTCCAAATCTAACCAAATGCAGCAAGGAGTACCCCGAGTGTTTTTACAGTCGGAAACGAACAGAATTTTTGCTGTAGCTTGTCTAGAAATGAAGTTGTTGTCTCAAACAGAAATTTACGGTTATTTCGAAATTTTATATTTGAAAAATATTGTTTTTGATTATTCCAAGTAGTTTTTCAAATCCAACCAAATTCTCTAGAGAGTACTTCCATTGTATATAGACTCTAATGTAAAAAAGTTATTGCTATATCTTGTCTAGAGAAAAAGTTTGTATTTCACACAGAAACTTACGGTTAAATCGATTTGTTGTATTTGAAATATAGTTTTTTTAATCAGATCAAGGAGTTGTTCACAACTAACCATACTCGGCATGGAGTATCGTCAATGTAATTAGAGTCTACAACAAAAAAAATTGCTATAGCTTGCCCACACAATAAATCGTTTTGTCTTAATTCGAAAAAGTCGTTAATTTTTGTTGGAGCTTTTTGTTCTTATCAAGAAAACTATTCATTTTGGAAGAGAAATATAGCAAACGTATACTCATTTTTTTGCTCATTGCCTCTACTTTCCAAATCATTATACCCGAATAATCGTTTCATTAAATTTTGGGTAATAAAAAGCAAAATAACTCAAAAAAAAACTTGAAAAAATTACCTTTTTTGAGGTCATTTTCTGTTTTTAACTTATGTTTCAGCTTCAAAACAAGACTTTTTTGTAATCTTCGTGCTGCTTATCAACTAAGTTTCACAAAGCAATGATTTTTTAAACTGAAAATTTTTGATTTTCTTGAGAAACAGGCCGAGGAAGGCCACCTAATCGATATGAAAATACGCAAAAAAAACGAAAATTCAAAGTTGTTTTTGTTAATAACTACAAGCACAGAAAGAGTTAATGTAATTTCTAGAGCCCAAAATAAAGCTTACCTTCTCTGCTTTACACTCATATATATTGTTTGAATAAGTTTTGCCAACCGCGGTAAGTTTTTTTGCATTTCCCGAAGAATGCTAAAAAACACCTGTTTTGCATCAAGGGGTCAAAATCATGATTTTTAAAGCTGTTTCTCAGAACTTTTTTATGCTTCAGATGATAGCATTTTCCTTCCTGATTCCAAAACACTTTTATTTTTAAGAATTGGTTCAGTAGTCTTGAAGATATGGTGTTTTGAAGATCTAGCCCCCTCGTTACTCCCGTGCCCAACCCCCCCCCCGCCACTCGTCGCTGTTTCTAACGAAATTGCAATTTCATTTCATTTTCGTCAATTCCGTTAGTAACAACTTTTGAAATATGCAATTTGAATACAAGTTGTGATTTACCTCTTTGCAGGTAAGTAGTAGCAGTTGAGAATATGAAATATTCGAATACAGTGTGCGCTTTCAAGTGACCACTTCACCCGCAACTGAGCATGTCATCTGAAAGCAGAGGCTGTCCGATGAGACGCTTTCCGTTCAACAAGTAATACGTACCTTGTATGAGGCATAATATAAAGTGGGATATATCAGAATTGTCAGTGTAAGCAGGAGAAGTAGAGTAGAGCTATAATATATGACAGTATGCGTAGAAGCTCCCCCCACCCCCCCCCCCTCAAATAGAAAGCGGAGAAGGGTAGAGGCGGAGAAGGATAGAAGCGGAGAAGGGTAGAAGCGGCGAAGGGAGAAAAGGGCAGAACCCCAGGCGAGGAAGCCACAGGGCGCAGTGTGGGACCCCTTTTAGAGCCTATAGCGACTGGAATTGAGTATTTTAGATCGAGACAAATGTCAGCAAGTACCTCTGATGATGATGTACCTAGACAAAATCTTTATGACGATGAGTTTGTTTACCCACGGGGAAAGCTTAAAAACATATGAGCCAAATGCTTGAAGGATTTGAATTCGAAAGACGACAAGTGTTTGTTTAAGAGACGTCCTGAAGTTGATTTGGGTCTAGCAAGTTCTATCACATTCGTAAATTTTCGAGCCAATTGTCAACCCGGGAAAGTCTTAGCAAAAGTTTCTAAGCCATTTAAAGAGGCTAAATCTGTGAAAGTAGGAAAACTCAGGCCTAATCAAAAAAAGGGATTTAAAAATGAGTGGAAGTGTAATGGCTGGGTGAATTTTTTCGGCATCGGCGATTGCAAGGGGGCTAAGATCAGAATCCAGAAGAAACCCGAAAAGTTCGGTCGCATGATAATCAAAAAAGTTGGCAGAATAAGAAACATCGGACCGCAGAGCAGACAAAAAAATTATTGTGCTTCCACGATACAGAATTCCTGCCAAATTGAATGTCCCTACCCAGTACTCGAGCTGGGGCAAAATTTACACCCTGGAAATGATAGTAGATTTGCTTTTGACGATTTTACGTGCTTGACGTTGTGCTTGTTTATGATTAGTTTAGTGTTGCGTCAATGATTTGATTTAGTTTGCAGAGTCTGATTACCTTGTTTAGTTTGATACTTGATGTTTTCATAGTTTTATAGTAAATTCACAAAAGATGATATTAAACAGCGTTTTTACACTAATTTGATGCTGATTTTGAATTCTACTGTTCTATTTATACTTCACATGGTCTGTTTTCAAGGATTCTGCAGGGCTAGCCCTAGATTACAAACAGAATCGTTGAAAACACCCTATTTTAATCTTCAGTCTTTAAAATCTGATTTTTTTTTCAAAGTAGATTACTATCGGTTCAAGGAGTTGTTCAATTTAGACAAAACTTGGTATGGAGTAACCCCAGTGTATGTAGAGTTTAAAACAAAAATAATTTTTGCTATAGCTTGCCTAGGAAGAAAGTTAGTTTTCATACGGAAATTTGCAATTATTTCAAATAAATAATTTTAAAAATAGGTCTTTTTCGTCGGATCAAGGAGTCGTCCAAATCGAACCAAACTCGGTATGGAGTATCTTCATTGTATGTAGAGTCTAAAACAAAAAAATTTTCGCTATAGCTTGCCTAGGAAAAAAGTTAGTTTTTCATACAGAAATTTGCAATTATTTCAAATAAATGATTTTAAAAATAGGTCTTTTTCGTCGGATCAAGGAGTTGTCCAAATGGAACCAAACTCGTTATGGAGTATTCCCAGTGTATGTAGAGTCTAAAACGCAAGAATTTTTGCTATAGCTTGCCTAGGAAAAAAGTTAGTTTTTCATACGGATTTGTGCAATTATTTCAAATAAATAATTCTAAAAATTGGTCTATTTCGTCGAATCAAGGAGTTGTCCAAATCAAACCAAACTTGTCATGGAGTATCCCCTGTGTACTTAGAGTCTTAAACAAAAAGAATTTTTGCTATAGCTTGCCTAGGAAACAAGTTAATTTTTCATACGGATTTGTGCAATTATTTCAAATAAATAATTCTAAAAATTGGTCTATTTCGTCGAATCAAGGAGTTGTCCAAATCGAACCAAACTCGTCCAAATCGAAAATCGTTCATTTTCATTTTTTCATGCGTGCATGTCCAGACTTTCGTGCGTTCATGTCCAGACTTTCGTGCGTTCATGTTCAGACTTTCGTGCGTTCATGTCCAGACCTTCGTGCGTTCATGTTCAGACTTTCGTGCGTTCATGTCCAGACTTTCGTGCGTTCATGTTCAGACTTTCGTGCGTTCATGTCCAGAATTTCGTGCGTTCATGTCCAGACTTTTGTGCGTTCATGTTCAGACTTTCGTGCGTTCATGTCCAGACTTTCGTGCGTTCATGTTCGGACTTTCGTGCGTTCATGTCCAGACTTTCGTGCGTTCATATTCAGACTTTCGTGCGTTCATGTCCAAAATTTCGTGCGTTCATGTCCAGACTTTCGTGCGTTCATGTTCAGACTTTCGTGCGTTCATGTCCAGAATTTCGTGCGTTCATGTCCAGACTTTTGTGCGTTCATGTTCAGACTTTCGTGCGTTCATGTCCAGACTTTCGTGCGTTCATGTTCAGACTTTCGTGCGTTCATGTCCAGACTTTCGTGCGTTCATGTTCAGACTTTCGTGCGTTCATGTTCAGACTTTCGTGCGTTCATGTCCAGACTTTCGTGCGTTCGACAGACTTTCGTGCGTTCATGTTCAGACTTTCGTGCGTTCATGTCCAGACCTTCGTGCGTTCGACAAACTTTCGTGCGTTCATTTTCAGACTTTCGTGCGTTCATGTCCAGACTTTCGTGCGTTCATGTTCAGACTTTTGTGCGTTTTTCGATGTTTCCAGACTATGTAATTTTGAACGCACGACGCCCCCCTCGTGCGTTCATCTTGGGTCTGGACATACTTGCTTCCGTCTGGGACCTCATCCTGGGAAATGCTCTCACGCTTCATGGACTTCGCCTGATAGATCCACGCAACATCTTTTAGTAATACATTATTCAAAAAAGTGAAGGAAATTAAATTTAATACTGAGATTTAATACTTAAATACGGAAGATCAACGCAAAAAACGAACATTTACATTAAAAATCAGAGCTCACAAAAAATACCCTAATAACCAAAAATCCTAGATAAAAAGCCGTTTTTGGTGAGACTTATATTAATACGGGGCGACCACCATGGAAGAAACTTACCGACCATAAAACGCTATATTTGGATTTTATGGAAACTTACAATGATCATGACAATTTTTTGAGTTTGGCTGGCAAACGGTCCAAAGGGGCCACCTGTAGTTCCAAAGCAACGTTTCTGTGCATGAAATTTAAAAATTCTGTACATTACTTTTAAGTAAGATGCCTTACCTACCATAAAACGCCATAAATGTTTTCATGGACCGTTATATTATATTATATTGTTACAAAGTTTCCATTAAAAAGCTTTAACATAAAAAGGCTATTTTTCGGTTGTTTTTCATATTAATTTGAAAGCACAAATTTTGAATTCATTAAACGTCAAAAAGAAAAACTTTACTTTATGGTACCTTACTCACAATAAAACACCATAAAAAATTTTATGGACCGTTTTATGCTTACAAATTTTCCATTTAAAAAGCTGTAACAAACAATGCCTAATTTTTTTCGGTTACTTTCAAATATAAAAGGCAGCCATGATAACTGTTATATAATTTTACCAACCATAAAACGGACCATTATGGAAATTTACAAATCATAGCAAGTTCAAAGAACCGATTCTTTTATGGACTTTTTGGACCATAAGGGGCCCTATTTATGGTTGGTAAGTTTGGTCAACCCAGGAATGTGTAGTGTGTAAGATCAGTGCTGAAATTTAGGCATTATCTATTAAAGTTCTTTGACACTAGAAAATAAGCGCAAAATGCTTTTCACTCCAATTTTAATCTGACTCGAAATTTTAGTTTTTTTTTCAAAACTCTTTAAACTTACCCGGGCTAGCTGTCGACTCGGGGCTCGGCGTTAAATGCATTTAAGTATGTTTAACATTTCAATAGGTTGATTGTTAAGTAAATTTTCATGCATTTTTTTTTCACTGATGAATCTCATGTCTGCGTTGAAAAGACTAAGCTGCATTATATCACTTCACTACAAACCTCAAATAAATCAGCAAAGAGCTATATTGCCCAAGAATTTGTCATGTAACTCTGAAATTTAGAAATTGCGCACCGAATTTATGTAAAAGGCAACAATAATAGTCAAACGATGAGTTTATGTAAATTTAATGCTAAAATAAACGCTAAGTTATATAAGATCAACGATAACAGTTTTTCTTTGAGTTTTTAAAAGCTGAATAACAAAATTATATAGGATCAGCGCCAAAAATTTTGTACTGATTTTATTAGGAGTTAACGTTATAACAGACACAAAAATTTCGTCTGATCAACGTCATTAGCGCAGATATTTTAGAAGATATATACTAAATAAATCGCTACCTAATCTATGCAATACTAACTCCAAAAATAGTGTATAAGGTTGATCTGACACGAATTTGCGGTATTAGTCGCCAAAAGCAAATATTTTTGTGTCTATTTTTGCAATTTCAGCTCAATGCCTGTGAAGCTGTGTACAAGTATTTAGGTATAAGCTGTAAGCCAGTCAAGAACCATACTTGGTCGTTGTTGTCAACTTTGAAGAGCGGCACACCTGAGTCGCACAAGCAGCCCATGCCTCCATTTCCACCCACTCCTTGGTAGCAAGTTTGGGTGTATGGGTCGTCTAGGAAACCACATGGACCACTTGCTCTGTTTCAATATCATCATTTGACCTGCTCCCTTAGATATTTTCTGAATTATTATAATGTCACCTGTCTACGCATGGGTTGAATATTTTGCGCATGCCAGATGTATGCTGACAAACTTATAGAGCAATTCTTAATTGAAAAACAGCACTTCTTCAAATTTGGCGAAAATTTAGGGCTCCCCATTTAATGAAAAATCATAGATTCAGTATACTCCCGGGTCGAGGTTAGGCGGTGAATATTCGTAAGAAATGCGGTGAAATGCGGTGAAAAAAAAAATTTCACCGCGTATTTCTTACATCTTTTTGCGGTGAATGCGGTGAATCGCGGTGAATTCTTTATTTTCATCGCGTTCTCAGTATTCTTACAAAAAAGAATCGTCCGCACACGGTTTCGAACCTCTGACCTCCTGCTTGCCTTCCACTGCTTAATCCACTGCGCCAACTTTCACTTTTACCATTCAAATTTCTTGTGACTTTAAATCAGATTGAGTAAACTTTGGAAATCATATGCGATGAATTTTTGTAAGAAATGCGGTGAAATGTGGTGAATTTTTTTCACCGCATTCACCGCTTTCACCGCATTTCTTACATTATTTTGCCACAAAAATGATGCGGTGAATTTTTGTAAGAAATGCAGCGAATTTTGCGCTGAATTTTTGTAAGAAATGCGGTGAAATGCGGTGAAATATTTATTTTCACCGCATTCACCGCAATCACCACATTTCTTACAAAAATTCACCGCATTCACCGCATTTCTTACAAAAAATTACCCTAAAACCTCGACCCGGGCTGTATCTATTTGTCGTCCGTTTTATCGTATATCTTTTTTTAAATTTCAACACAATTGCTATTGAGTATTGGGCGCAATCAGAGAACTTTCAATCCCGACTCCACAAATTTGTTACACATCTCAAAAATGTGTGTTTGTTGTTTGTCTGTGATTATGTCTTGTCTGTTTATTTGTGTGTCTGAGAAAACAGCGTACGAAAAGGGAGGCCAATTGTTTTCAATTATTATGGCTCTAACGTCATTAAAAAAAATCAAATTGTTTCCATTTGAGACAAACAATATTTGGATCTTTTCAACAATTGCCCCCCTTTGGTACCTAGTAGAGAATCGCCACCCCTTCTGTACGCCACCCCTTCTGTACTCTTCTACCACGATATTACTTGGCCTACAGTTTAGATAGCCGAATAATAGTTTAAGCGCAATTGCGGACCGCTGTTCATGGCCATGCCTCTCATGCGCTGTGGGATGTAATCCGGAAATCGCGGGTCGGTTGCCCACCGACCCGCCAGTCAGAAATTCTTTTCGCTTTGTATTCCGGTTCCGCTTTGTATTAGTTGCCATACCATTTATTTTATTCAGTTTATACACCTATTTTATTCTATTCAATTTAACATAGTGTGTGCATGCGTGGAAAGTTATTAGTCGTCTCTGATTGGTTAATAAATGGCTCGCTTAAATTCTTTTCAAGAATAGCCCCCCCCCTTTTGCAAAGGGGGGGGCAATTGTTGAAAAGATCCCAATATTTCATATTAGTTCAAGTATTCAACAGGAAAAGTCTCGATCAAGAAGGTTGTCTACAAAAGGGGGCCTTCACGAGTAAGATAAAAATTGCAGGAAAACATTAACTACCAACACAATCGGGTTTGCAGAACTGATGTAGCGTTCACGTCCAACCTTTAAGACCGATTATGAACAGACTAAAAGAACTCAGTGGATTGGCTGAAAAATTCCATCTTAGTTCTCTTCCTATTATCGTAGCGGATGTTCGAGGAATATATGGGACTCAAGTACAAACTTTGGACCCGCCAACTGAACCCCGTCAAAAGGGGGCGCTCCTACCAATTTATGTTGTCCGTTCACAGTCTGGGCTGACAACAAAGAGCATTTCAGTACTGGACCTGAATTTTTCAATAATAACTTGTAAAACCAATACTGAAATAGCCTGTTTACATCAAAAAACATAGGTCGTTAAGTCCAGAAAAATAAACACAACAACTATTCAGAATGAAATTCTCGAAAATGACGAAACTGCCTGAGCATGTGAGAAAAGCGATCAAAATTCATGTACCACGCATGCATTTTGCAAAGACACGAAACCAGTAACAGATACATACATACTGTATACTGCGGCTGATACTGATACTGGATGCTGATGCAGAGCGATTGGGGTACGTTTGGGGCGCATTTGGGTTCCGTTTTGGGTGAAACATGGCGCATGCGTTTGCATTAAAGAACAGGTTTTTTCTTGCCCTTCCGGGTCATTTAGCAGGGGGTATTCACGGTCTCCCTGTTCAATTAATAGGTGTCTTCGAGATCTCCTGGATCACTTAGAAATTTCATGAACATCGTCAGTGTCGAATTTTTCAGCCCACGAAGGTTGTAAGAGTGGGGCTGCAATGGGAGGATCTTTACCCCCCCCCCCCCCACCCCGACTATAAACCCCACTCATACAATGGGAGGAATTTAGGGAGGACATTCGATCCGGGCGGCAATTTTGCTCACAATACCACACTTTTGAGTATTGCACAAAAATTCTGTCCTGAGCGGCAGTTAGTGCGAAACCAAACTCCCGTTTGCATCTAAAATTGTACTTTTTCACTGGGACCTGATGTTAATATCTAAAGCTACTTGTTGACATGCAACGAAATCTGGCAGAAAATATTTTTGACCATCAATTGTTGTTGGGCAAAAAAATTTGCTGCTATTAAATGGTTGAGAGTTTGGTGGATGTGAAAGTTCCCTGATTTTAGAGAGCTTGCTAATTTCACTGGGTCTTGCGACCGATGGTAGCGTAGGAGTCAACCTCCCCGTGTCAAAACTTTAACCCAAATATTTTTTATCCATTTCCCCTCAAAATTCTTATATGACTTTAGGGGGGTGAGGAGGTAAAGTGGGGGGGGGGGGTAAGGGTGGTAATTGGTAGTAATGGGGGTAACTTGGAGGGATAGAATGGTACAAGAGTAGGGGTTAATTTTGGGGATGAAATTATGCTAGAGTAGGGGAAAAAGGGACAATGATGCAGGTAAAGGGGGGTAATTGGGGTAAAATGACGCAAGAGTAGGAGGGTAAAGGTGAGGAAAACAATGCAAAAGTAGTGGTATAGGTGTCCATTATTAACTTCCCAACTCTTATATCGTTTTAACCCCCCCCCCCCCCCCCTTGCAGCCCAATTCTTCCTTCCCTTTTCTTTTTCCTCCAGACTTCTTTGTCCCCTGAGCCAAAACGCCTTAGCCCTCAGACGTCCTATGCTTGACCAATACTAGATGTCCAATGTATATGGATTAAATAATTTACTCCTCACTCTTATATCAATCAAAATTAACCCCTAATCTTATATTTGGGGAGTCATTTTGGGGGGCAAAACTAAACCCTAATCTTATATTTGGGGAAACATTTTGGGGGGCAAAGTCTCTACCTTCCCCCATACTCCTCATTACCGCCTTATCTAACACCCCCAATACCTCATTATCATAAACCTATAACTTCCCCACCTACTCAACCATATCCCCTAATTATAAATCGTTTTACTTCCCTATAATTTTTTGGGAGGTAATTTTGGGGGAAAGGACTAAAAATTCCCCTTTACTCCCCATTACCCCTTTAACTTATATCGTTGTTCCCCTTAAAGTTTTCACCTAATTTGCATCTTTTTGAAGGGTAGTTTTTGGGGGGATAAATCTAACAATTTCCCGCTTACTCCCCATTGCACCCTAATCTTACTTCATTTTACCCCCTAAAAATAACCCCTAGTCTTACATCTTTTTGGGCGGTAATTTTTGGGGGTTAAAATCTGAAAACTCCCTCTATTACACCCATTACCCCCTTACAACCCTGATACCATTGTTTCAATCCCCTGAAATAACCCCCTCTTCTTATATTTTTTGGGTGGTAAGACCTAAAAGTTTCCCACATTACCTCTCACTAAACCCCATTACCCCCTATTCTTACATCGTTTTACCGCACTAAATTTACCCCCTAATCTGAAATCTTTTTTTTGGGGGGGGGGGGTAATTTTTTACTTGGTAAAATCTAAAAAGTCCCACGACTACCCTTATTACTTCCATTACCCCTCTAATATTACATCATTTTACCCCCTAAAATTACATCCCTGATCTCACATCTTTGAACGGTAATTTTTTATTGGGGGGGGGAGAGAATCTAAAAAAGGCCCCCCATTAACTTCATTACCCACCATAACCCCCTAGTCTTATATCATTTTACCCCCCTAAAATTACACCCGTAATCTTACTTCTTTTTAGGCGGTAATTTTTTTGGGAAAAAATCTAAAAGTTCTCCCAATACCCCCATAATCCCCCATTACCCCCAACTTTGAAGAGTGGCACTCCTCAGCCGCAAAAGCAACCCATGCCTCCATCTCTACCCATTCCTTGCTACGAAATTTGGATTTATGGGTTGTCCAGGAAACCACACGGGCCACTTGTTCTCTTTCAATATCATCATTTTACTCGTACACCATCATGCTCCCTTAGATTTCTCCTGACTTATTATGATGGCTGAAACATTGTCACCTGTCTAAGCACCTCCCAGGTTGTTTAAGTCCAGACTCAAATCGCTTCTGATCAGAGCGTCCCACACAAAGGCGACATATGATCAGACGGACCCAGATTGTACTCTATTAGACTATCGTGCGCTCGAAGCGCTGCACTGTGTGCGCTTAAAATGTAATCGAAAACCTTCTCTGATCAGACTATTGTGCGCCCGAAAGTCAACCCCAATGAGATTAGTGTGCGCTCAAATCCGCCTCTGATCAGACTGAAGTGTGCTCGAAATTGCCTATGATAAGATGCAAGTGCACTCAAATTCGCCTCTGATCAGACTAAAGTGCTCTCGAAGTTGACTCTTATTCCACTAAAGTTCGTTCGAATTTAGTCTGATCGGATAAGGATTTTGAACATGAGCAAATCTCTCAATAACGCTATAATATATTCATTTCAGGAAAATTGGTGTTTTCAATTATATATTCAGTTATCGAAAAGCCAATTCTAAGAATTCTACTTATGAAATACAAACAGAATTTCCGAAAACAAAATTATATAGTATGTCATTAATTCATCTTTTTAATTGAATAGAAGAACTTAGACAGCATTGCATAAAAACGTCCTGATCTACAGTGATTCCAAATCGTTTCTTGAGGGAACCGGAAGATTTTATCAGCTAGACTCTGGTTCTGATCAACCCCATCAGACTTTCAATGAGGTTCTAATCAGGATGTTGCTATATTGTTTAATTTTAGCAGAGACAACATCTGACATTAAATAATACAAAGAAAACTTTAAAAAATCGCTCGAATTGGCCTCTGATCAGACCCGTGTTTATTCGAATTGGCCTCTGATCAGGCTAGTGTGCTAATAGGGCTGCAATTTATACCGGCGAACCTACAGGTTAGTTCTTAACTGAAAACAGCAGTTCTTCAAACTAAGCGAAAATTTAGGGCTCTACTCTTATTGAAAAATTAGGGATTCAGTATACTGTAACTACTTGTTGTCAGTTTTGTTGTATATCTTTCTACACAATTTTTTTTTGTGTATTTGGGCAACTTTCAATTGCGACTCCACAGAACTGTTACACATCTCGATAATGTGTGCTTGTTGTTTGTCTGTGTTCATTTCCGTCTGAGTTTTGTGTGTTTGAGAAAACCGCGTACAAAAGGGAGGCCAAAAATTTTCATTTACTATAGCTCCGTAAGAACGTCATTAAAAATATCACATCCGTCCAGCCTTTAAGACCAAATATAAAAAATTTAAAAAAAATTTAAAAAATAGAAAATATTAAAAAAAGTAAATCAGAGAACTGGTTGAAATTTAGATTTTAGTTCTCTTCCTGTTATCGTAGCGGCTGTTCGAGGCAGAGATGAAACTCAAGGACAAACTTTGGAACCGCCAACTGGACCCCGTCAAAATGGAGTGATCGCTACCAGTTTATATTGTCCGGCCACAGTCTGGGCTGACCACACAAAACATTTCAGTACGGAACCTGTATCTTTCAATATTACTTGTATAAACAGCACTGAAACAACTTATTTACACAAAAAAATGTAATTCATCATGTCCCGAAAAAACAACCACTTCAGACTGTTCAGAGTAATTTCACAGTAAAAACAGTAAAGTAAATTTTCTGAAAATGATGAAACTGACTAAGCATATCAGAAAAGAATGCAAAAAGCATGCAAGACACGAAACCAGTAACAGAAACCTACATACTGAATACCGCTGCTCTTACTGATACTGGATGCTGTTACAGCGCATTTGGGGTTCGTTTGTGGTGTGTTTGGGTTCCGTTTCAGGTGCAACGTAGAGCGTGCGCTTGCATAACCAGAACAGGTATAATCATGCCCTTCCAAATCATTTAGCAGCGGTGTTCAGGGTCTCCCTGGTCATTTATTAGGTGTATTCGAGATCTTCTACCGGATCACTTAGTGGGTTACATGAACATCACCCGGTTAGAATTTTTCGCCCAAAAGGTGTAAGAATAGGGCTGCAATGGGAGGATCTTTTAACCCCAGACCAAAATAACCACCCACTCTTACATCAATTTACCCTTATAGACAAACTACCTCCCTGTGGTAAAACAAAAGGGAGGAATTTAGGGAGGACATTCGATCCGGGCGCCAATTTTGCTCACAATGCCACACTCTTTTGAGCATTGCACAAAAATTCTGTCCTGAGCGACAGTTAGAACGAAGCCAAATCGTTCGCATCTTAAAATGTTCTTTTTCAGTGGGACCTAATGTTAATATCTAAAGCTGAATTACCATTAATTATTGTTGGGCAAAAGAATTTGCTGCTAACAAATGGTTGAGAGCTTGGCGGATAAGAGAGTTTGCCGATTGTAGAGAAATGGGCCAATTTCGTCTGGTCTCGTGGCCAACGGTAGCTTAGAAGTCAACCTCCCTGTGTCGACTCTTTACAACAAAAAAGATGTAAGATTAGGCGGTATTGCGGGGGGGGGTTTAAAAGGATGCAAGAAAATTTTGGAATGATGGTAAGGGGACGCAAGATTAGGGGGGGTAATGAGGGGGTATAAAGACGCAAGAAAATGGTTAATGGGGGTAAAACGACGCAAGAGTACGGGGAATCGTGGCTAAAACGATGGAAGATTAGGGGGTAAGGTGTCCAATATCCCACCTCCCCCACCTTTATAACGTCTGAATCCCCCGAAACCCTGCTCTTCCATCGTTTTACCTTCACAGACTCAGACTGACTGCCTTGAACCCACAATCTTTGTGCCCTGAGCCAGTTCGCCTTGGCCCCCAGACCACCCTTGCTTGCCCAATACTAGCTGTCCCCTGTTTATGCATTAATTATATTACCCCTCACTTTTACATCTTCTAACTCTTGAAAATTAACCCCTAATCTTATATTTCGTTAAAAAATTTTGTGAGTAAAGTCTAAAAACTCCACCTTATTCCCCACTACCGCCTTATCTTAAATCTAAAAAATTGCACCTGTAGTCTTATATCTTTTTGGGCGGTAATTGTTGGGAACAAAATCTAAAAAATCCCCCATTACTCCCCATTACCGCTCTAATCTTACATTTTTGGTAGTTATTTTTTAGGGGGTAAAATCTAACAATCTCCCCTCACTCCCCATTACTCCTCTAGTATTACATCCCTTTACTCCTTAAAGTTACCCACTAATCTGAAAATTCGCTTCATTATTCCCCTGCCTCACCACCACCAACCTAATCTTACATCGTTTCACCCGCCTAAAAATACCTCGCAATCTTACATTTTTCAGGGGGGGGGGGGGGTAAAATCTTAAAAATTCCAAGCATTATCCCCCATTACCCCCATTACCCACCCCCAATCTTACGTCGTTTTAGGCCCCACCCCCTAACCTTACATCCTATTGCTGGATAATTTTTCGTGGGTTAAATCAAAAGATGTCCCCACTATTCCCTATTACCTTCTATTCATACATCGTTTTACCCGCAATGGACAACTTTGCATACGCTTATATCAGTTTGGAGGTATTCAGTGTGGTAATTTTGACACGGGTCACGCGAAAGATTTGGAACATCTTTTTTATGTAATGCACGGATTCTGTATCACGGGTATTTTCGTCAATTACCATAGACCGGAATGCCTAAGCTGACCAAAATTTTGGTGAACTCAAATAATGGTTCAGACCAAAAGCTCAAGTTGGTGATTCAGTCAACCAAGTTCTTTGCTGCAACAAAAATAGACAGAGTAGTGGAATCTAAACCCTGTAGGATTTTCAAATTTCAAGAACACTACAAAAAGCTAAAGAATCGAGGACCTTTGTATTTTTAATAGCCGCGTCGGCAATTCCAGGACTTTTTCAATGAATTCAGTGACTTCTACAGCTTTGCAGTTAAAATTTCTGTTCGTGACGTCATTTCTGCTTTTAGGTCAATTGCGTGACCTACCTCACTAAAAAATGACTTCTGAACTGACTTATGGAACTTTAATTTTTATGAACATTTACTCATTAAAATCAATAGTGTGCATCTAAGTGGTGCCAACTTATATGCACTAATTAATGAGTAATGGAGTTTTGTGTTTTAATATCGATTAATAATTTTGCAAAAGCTTCATTATGACTTTTTCCTTGTAGAGCAAGTGTGTTTCATAAAAATGACAGTCCGAATCTAACCCAAGAAGTCTAGTGGTCTATTAAAAAGCTGGTGGTCGATCTGTCAATCTTATTTTGTAGTTGTTTCAATTCATGGTAGGCCAATAGCGTCTATCGCGGCTTTTTTTCCGGCAAACTGCCGGCTATGTTTTGAGTTCAGTTGTTTGTAAAAGAGCTAAAACCATTCGTAAACTTCTCATTGGCAAAAAAATAGAATTCTCTGAAGGTTTAACTCAATAAAGGCAAACTTATTTTGCTGACGGAGTTATAAAACAAAAAAAGCCACCCTTAACTGTTTTAATATCCTTCTTTTGCTGTTATACTTACAGGGAGGCAACCGGCTTCCCTTTTTCCTTCAAAACAAAGCGTTCCGGGAAAATTATGAAGTGATTACTGATTAGCAGCAATTTTATGCAGAATTTTCTTGGGGTCCTCCAGCGCGGAATAGCAACTTAAAGGGTACACCAATTATAGAAAACATTACAGTGCAGAGCTATACCCAAATCGTCAAGGGCAGATATGCCCGATGTGTGTATCTCGTGTTCGTTTTTACTATGTTAATACATTGAAAGTGGTACAATTTTGCGGAAAATAGCTACTTTAGCAGAAACCGGCAAAATGGAAGGGAATATCGTATCCCGTGTTTGCAAAAGCGTCCTAATTTTAGCCGCGGAATACAAGTACAAACTTAATAACCTATTTTTCGCGCGAGATGTATCACGCATCCGCTCAATTTACGTATCAATTTTTCGCACAAAATGTAGCTCGACTTCGCATATAATCCGCAATTAAGCCTAATTTAATGCGCTTTGAGCATCAAAGTGATTATTAAAGCTTTATTACTACTTTTGTTAAAAGGAACCATTAATTGAGCTGGCGTGTTAAACGAATGATTGTCCCATCTTTTTCGTGAGTTCATTTCCAGACTATCGGGCGTTCAAAACAGCTTGTGCCGTGCGTTTCGTGTCGTGCGTGCGTTCGTGTCGTGCGTTCAGTTTCACCGCCCAGACTAGACCTATTATGTCCTTTAACTTTTCAAAAGCTTCTAACTCTGAACGCACCACACTGTTGCGTTCATTTGAGTTCGGAAATTTCGAAAGTAATGGCGAAACGACGATTTCGTTTTTGGGTCTATTTACAAGTTTACAAGCCTATTTATTTTTTTCTGAAAAATCCCTCCATTTTGTTCTCTCTCTCTATCTCTTCCTCTAAAATTATTTTCCTGTATTTTTACTATTAGTTGAGACACACTGCATCCGTGTCAAAAAAGAAAATTTCCTATGTTGAAGTTGGAGTTTTGTCGAATTTTATTTTTTTCCGAAAAATCCCTCCATTTTGTTCTCTCTCTCTCTCTCTCTCTCTCTCTCTCTGTCTTTCTCTAAAATTATTTTCCTCTGGAGAGTCTGCTGAGCCATAATTACTATTAGTTTAGACAAACTGCATTCCGTGTTGCAAGTGAAAAATTCCTCCGTTGAAGTTGGAGTTTGTCGAATTTTATCTTTTTTCCGAAAAATCCCTCCATTCTGCGCGCACTCTCTCTCTCTCCCTCCTTCCTTCCCTCCCTATCTCTCTCCCTCCCTATCTCTGTCTCTTTCTCTCTCTATCTCCTCTCTATAAATGAATCACACAAATAATAAATTCATATATACACAATCTATGGCAGTAGACATTAAGACTTTATGCATTATAACATTAAGCCATTTTGGTAGTTTATTTGGTGGTTTTTTGTTACAGAATTACTGATTACAGAATTGTCATTCCCTTTCAATAGAGTCATTGAAGTTGGATTGGATTTGTGTGACCATTTGATGTTATGCTTGGCGAACAAGTGACCAGATGACCAGAGGCTGAAACAGTCCGGTGATTTACTTTGTCTTTATTACATGGTGTTAATTAAATCAATTTAAAGCTTTAAAAGCTTCAATAAAATCTTGATTGTTTATTAAATATTAAACCAATTTTGCATGCTCAAAATGCGCGCTTTTAATTAGGCTCGGTTGCGGATTAGATTTACAATGAATGCGAGTAATAGAGACCTAAATTGAGCGGAAACGTGCTTCAAGACTTGTAACCAACTTTTCGTTCCGAATGTTCTTTTGCAAAGTATTAAAACCACTTTTGCATGCTCAAAATGCCGGCATTTAATTAGGCTCAATTGCGGATTAGAGAATCTTTGAATGCGAATAATAAATACCTAAATTGAGCGGAAACGTACTACAAGATTTGTTACCTACTTTTTGCACCGAATGTTCCTTTATTTCGTAAAATTGGCGGAACCCATTTTGCGAAAAGTAAGTACAAAGGATGTCACCTAATTTCGTTCATTGTAATTAAGTAATTTTCGAGCCAATTTTACTAAGGCGGAATTTTTAGGGTATACCTCTGCATCGTAATGAACACGAAAAAAGCGATCAAATTCAGATAGCACTCTCTGAATCAACCAAATAGGCCAAATTCGAAAACAATTGTTTCAGTTCCGCTACCGCATTTTTAATTTTAATTGGTGAAAAAATTTTATCGAAGATTATCGAAAAAGATTATCGAATTTCTAATTTATTTGTTAAACTTAATGCTTTAATTTGATCTTCATTTGAAGTTGCCTTTTAGACTTCCAGTTTTGGTGCTTTAACCCTAGTGCTTTCAATACTCTGAATCCTTGTCTGAATCATGAATTTATTCACTTGTCTGTAAAAATTTGTTTTCCAATTTGTTCAAGTGAGTGAAATGTTCATGATTGAATGTTTGATTCTTCGTATTTTGAACTAAGTTTCATTTTTTCCAATTTGATATACAATTCTGTTGGTCTTTTCAAATCTCAATATCGAGCCGCAAACGACAATTTAAGCAAGTAGCTTCTTTCGTAACGATTTGTGCTGCAAATTTGTTTTATAGATGGTTTGGTTTTCGCGGAGCGATTATGTATAGAAAGTTGCGACTCAATAATTCTACCTCAAATAACAAATTTGCACATGTATTTTTATCACCAATATGCATTACCAAAAAATGACGAGTAAAGCACCGTAAACACGCTCAAAATAGGGAATGGAAATCAAAGTTAATGACACGGCGCATCCAGCAGCAGCGAATAGTAGATATTTCCGAAAAACGCCACATTCAATTGAGTCTGTCGGGGCAAAAACTATACACAAGAACCACTGATTAGACGAGAAAAAAGGAGGACACAGTTTAAACTACCAATTTTGGCCAGACAAAACTTCGTCCTGGACATCCTTCTTGCAAAAAATCCCTGAGAAGTCAAGATTCAAGCTATACCACGACACGAAGAACCGATCATAGTTCCAATGGAACGTCATGGAAACCAAAATACCAAAATGCCTTAGAAAATGGGATTATTTGCTGAGATCGACCGCAGGTACTCTGTGATGAAAACTGTTTGGCTTCTGTTTTCGACCAGCGGGAGAGAAGGACGACGGATTTTGAAACAAAAAGTTTCCACACGAGAACATCTTTGACTTGATAACTAGGAAAATGTGGAAGATGATTCAAAACTGTTTTGTGAAACCCAGTAATATGATAATCGATTGCTATATTTTTTCCAGGAAGCAAGGCACCTTGAAACAGTAGAACAATTCCATAGCACGGTAAAAGAATCAGCAGAAACTTACAACGTTGAGGATTGTGAGAACATTGTGATAGGACGTATCTTTCTCACATCACATACAACTAAGATAACGACATTCAGCTCGACACAGTGACACAGTAATACCAGATAGAGCTTTAAAAACTTCCATCAGTATGGAAACTAAATCAACGGTACCCAGGTTTAGGTCCAGACCCAAATTGAGCTATGATCAGACTATGCAGACTGAAATGACCTCTGATCAGACGTTCCAGACCGAAGTTACCTCTGATCAGACCTTCCAGACCGAAATGATCTCTGATCAGACTTTCCAGACCAAAATATCCTCTGATCAGACCGAACCCAGACCACTGTCCAGACTAGAGTGCGCTTATGATCAGACCCAATTTCAGACCATTGTCCAGACTATAAACAGACTGTGATCAGACCATCTTCAGACTATGGTCCAGACTCAATTTCAGACAATTGCCCAGACCTTAATCAGACTATGATCGGACTCAAGTGCGCTCGAAATAGTCTGAGCAGCAGAGAAAGACTTTAATTATGAACAAATCTCTTAATTTTGCTATAATATATTCATTTCATATTCAAAACTGGTGTTTGCAGCACTAAAAACATCTCAGGAAAAACCAATTCTGTAAATATTGCTAATGAAAACGAAACCTAACTGTTGAGAAAAAAATTTTATTTACCATACCCCTTAGTTCATATTTATGACTCAATGGATGAACTTAGACAGCTTTCCACAAGAAACGTCGTGGTCTTCAGTTAATCAAAATTTCCTCTTGAGGGGACCGGCATTTGCTATCAGCAGGACTCCTTGTTTCTGATCAGAGTCATCGGATTTTGGATGAGTCTTTGATCGGAACGCTGCTTTTTTGTTGCCTCTTGGCAGAGCCAACATCCCTCATTAGAAAAAAAAAAAATTGAAAAAATAATGCACTCGAAATTAGACCTTCCAGACCAAATTGACCTCTGATCAGACCGAACCCAGACTATGGTCCAGACTATTGTGCGCTCGAACCGCTTTCCAGACCCTGGGAACACAGGGGTGTGCGCTCGATTGGGTCTGATCATAGCTCAATATGGGTCTGGACCAAAACCTGGGTATATAATTTAACGAATCCGCAGAGCGTGAATGCAATTTAGTACAATACCATATTTCGCGTCGCAAATCAACAAAACAGGGACAAATAATTGGGACTAATCGTCATCCAATTAATAAAGGTGATAAACACTCTTTCGAAAGTTAAATTCCAATCATAATATCTAATGAGACGGATATCAATAGCGAGGCATAACTATCTTCCACAACGTATAACGGCCAAAGGCCCCTCTCAATGGCCCGGCAAATCTAGCTTGATCTTTTTTAGCAGGTATTTTGTCTGAGTCGATTTTCGACTCAGATTGGTCACCGATACGTTTTCGAAACATAAAAATATTAAGCCTAAAAAGAGCGCAATCGATTCAGTATATTAGTAGGCTCAACGAAAATTATTTTTAACGAACTTTTTCGGAGTTTTTTATGCCAAATAGAACGTATTTTGTGTGCATTTAATCTTTTTGTAAGGCTTACATGGTTAAAAAATTACGTAACCTTTCTTTTCTCGCTGCTTAAATGGCGCTGCAAAAGGATTGTTCATTTCACGCTCTAAATAGCATTGCTCATTTAGTTTACTCGGTAACATCCTCCGGCCCGGAAGAAAATGCTGGGAGGATTGGTACAAGCTTAACGAGTGGGCGGACGAGCGATCCGGATGACGTGCGTAAGACGGCGGAGCGGGCGACGCTGTCGGAGCCGTACCGAAGTTCTTCAATTCGAGCAGTTGGATAGTAACCCCTAGGGTTGCTTTCTTCAACGATCCAAACTAAATCACCGACCTTGAGGTGCTGCTCGGCAGGCGTCTGCCACTTAGATCTACGGTTCAGTGCAGGTACATACTCCTTGAGCCAACGTGCCCAAATTGCATTGGCGTATGACTGTGCACGGGCGTACCGCTTACGATGATCAAACTCGTCGACGCCAACGATGGACGGAATTCTGGTTGCTTGGTTACCGAGTAGAAAATGATTCGGTGTTATTGCGCCTAGGTCGGACGGGTCGGCGCTTACGGGCGTTAACGGACGTGAGTTTAGTGCGTATTCGACCAGACAAAAAGTAGTGTTCAACACCTCATCTGTGAGGCGACGCGTACCGAGGATAGTGTACAGTGCTCTTTTAAAACTACGAACTAACCTCTCCCAGATGCAACCTTGGTGTGGCGCACTGGGTGGATTGAACCTCCACTGAATGCTCTTATTGGCAAGTTCGGCAGCGATGTTAAGCGTATTCCATTTTTACACACATTCACGGAGCTCTCTCTTCGCTCCAATGAAGTTCGTACCATTATCCGACCAAATCATAGCAGGAGTACCCCGACATGAGACGAACCGCTCCACTCCCATTACACAGGAACTAGTGTCCATGGACGGGACAACTTCAACATGGACAGCACGAGTAGTGAGACAAGTGAAAAGAAATCCCCACCTCTTCTCGGTAGTCCGACGAACTGTGACGTAGAATGGGCCGAAGTAATCAACCCCGGTGTTGGTAAAGGGAGGAGACTGGTATGCGAGTCTCTCCTTTGGGAGGTCTGCCATGATAGGTTGAATGGTTGCAGCACGGAACTTTCTACAAAAGACGCAGTTTGATTTGATGGAACGCAGTGTGGAACGTAGTTTTAGGATGGCATAACGTTCTTGTACCTTTGACCTTGAGTAATCGATGCCCTGATGATGGTTCTTCAAATGAGTATGCCGCAGAAACAGTTTAACAAAAGTATGACGCGCATCCAGCACGATAGGATGCTTAGTGTCAATGTCAATTTCCACTAGCCGTTGGAGTCAACCAGAGGAACGGATGAGACCATGAGGTCCAATAAACGCAGTAAACTGAGCAAGGCGGCTGCTCTTCTTAACGGATTTCTTGTCAAGAAGATCCTTTCTTTCAGTATTGAAGGACTCTCCTTGAACCAACTACTGGAGATGACGCTCGGCTTCGTCAAGCTCAACAGGGTCGGCTATGCTGCCGTCTACGGTACGGTAACTTTCATGAGATGGTAAAAGACGGAGCACATATGCGGTGACACGAAGTAATTTTTGATGAGAACTGAACTTATCAAACGGGATCAGATTAATGCTTTGTTCCTTTGAGGAATTGGTTACAGATGCGGCTAAAGATGAGATGGAGTCATCATCTTGTTCCTTGGTTACAACGCCGAGCTTGATGTTATCAACGACGTCAGTATTTGGTACAAAAGGGAATTGCTTAGTTCTCAAGAAGTCAGGACCCCTCACCAGCTACTTGACTGCAAAACTTCAGCGGACATACCACGCGTTCCAGCATCTGCCGGATTATCACAAGTGGGGACGTGGTTCCATTGGTCAACGCTGGTGTTCTCCAGGATTTCACTAACCCGATTTGCAATGAAGTTGGGGTGTTTGTTTGTTGAGTTTATCCACTGCAAGACGATTGTACTATCTGTCCACATAAAGACTTTGTCCACAGTAACCGTTAATGCTCGACAGATTTCCTTTTTTAAACGGGCAGCGAGGAGAGCGGCTTGTAATTCCAACTTAGGAACTGTCATTACCTTCATAGGTGCAACGCGGGCCTTGCCCAGGACAAACGCCAGCTCTGTTATAATCTCCCCGGAGGTGCAAGTTACTTGAGCTCTAAGAAATCCTACTGCACTGAATACGTCTTGCGAGCTATCACCAAACATGTGGAGTTCAAGATGTTGGAATGGTCCTGAAAAGTAACTTCTCGGAATAGTTATCTCAGCTAACCGCGGCAGTTCAACACACCAGGCAAGGAATCTGTCAACTGTGTCTTTGGGTAACTCGTCATCCCAACTTTGTCCATTGACACGCCAAATGTCTTTCAAGATTAACCGAGCACCAACAGTGAACGGTGCGACAAGACCAATTGGGTCGTAGACCTTTGACACGAGACTCAAGACCAAGCGCTGTGTTAAACTTTTCGTGATGGTGCTGTTAGTACCCCAACTCACAACCAGAGTATCGTTGTTGTGATCCCACTTAAGCCCGAGCACGTGCATTGATTCCTCCTTGGATGAAACGATGACTTTCGGTTCAGTGGATTGAGCAGACCCAGCAATTCGGTCAGCCAGATCTGGTACATTGCTTACAAACTTAGTAAGCTTGAAACCACCTAGATGGAGAAGATGTACCAATTCTTTCGACCTAATGAGGGCCCTCTCGGGGGATTACACAGAGTCCAAGTAATCGTCCATGTAGAAGTTCTCAAGGACGGCTTTCGCAGCTTCTGGGTACTCCTTAGCATTATCGCGTGCCGCGCGCTGAAGTGCGTAGTTAGCGCAGGTGGGCGAATCTTTTGCCCCTAAGATCTGGCGCGTATACTGGTGTACCACAACATTTGATGTGGGGTCCTCCCGCCAACAAAAGCGCAATGATGGTTGATCAGATGGTAACACTCCAACTTGGAGGAACATTCCCTCGATGTCGGCGGATACGGCAAATGGATGTTGTCTGAACCGTAGGAGTACATAGATTAGGTTTTGCAGTAGGTCAGGTCCGGTGAGTAATGACTTATTAAGAGATGTGCCATGGAATTTTGCTGCTCCGTTTAGTACCCTACGAACCTTGCCCGGCTTGTTCGGGTTAACAACCGGATGATGTGGTAGGTACCAATCTCGTTCCGAGTGACTTTCCACCTTATGGGCATCTTTGACCCTTACTACGTAGCCTTTGTCTAAGTCCTCTTTGATGGTATTCGAGTACTTTTCCCTTAATGTTTGATCTTTCGTGAGCCGCTTTTCCAAAGACTTTAATTGAACAAGTGCTGAGAAATAGTTTTTGGGGAGTTCGATGTTATCTTCAGCCCATAGCATTCCGACATCGTACCTTTTTCCATTATGCACGGTGGTGTTTTCAAGAATATCATGCGCATGTGCATCCGAGGCGGATCGTGGGTCTACTTGCTTAAGTGCGCCGTACGACTCCATGTCGTACCAAGATTTTACCTGACTACCGAATTCATAATCCTGCTCCATATTAGCTTTGAAACAAGTCGAGACTAAACCTGAAGACGACGGTAGAGGGCCGCTTAGAACCCAACCTATGGGTAAGCGGACAGCGAAGGGCGAGCACTTCTCGTCGCCAGCGAAGTACTCTAATGGGCGGATGGCATGATAAACATCCTGTCCAAGTATCATCTCAATGTTTCCATAGCAATATGTAACTGGGTCTAGAACTGCTAGGTGCGGGTATGTTTCCTGAAGTGCTTTAATGTTGATGATATCGGCGCCTACATTCAAATCTTCCTTTACGTAAGGGCTTACTTTAAATGGTTCAAATGCTTGGTTGTCGCGTGGTGTTACAATTAGTTCGACTAACTTAGTGTCTACGACCTCCTCGGTATTTATACCCTTAACTGTTAGTTTCAACGCTGTACCGTGCAAACCAAGTCTATTTGCAAGATCACTGGACACCCAAGAGTTACTGCAAGCGGTATCGCACAAAACTAAAGCCGTGGTATCTTTACCAGAAGAGCTCCTCAACTGTAATTCAGTCACCTGAAGGAGGCCTTTCACATTACTCACAGATGACAAAGTAGTGGTCTTACTCGATGATTGGACACTAGAAAGTGTACTTTGATTTGCGCCAGCACTAGAATTACTATTGTTGTTGTTTGAAGGGGATTTTGATGGATAAACCCTCTCAGCTCCATGGAGAAGTGTATTATGGGAGCTGTTGCAACCGTCCTTTCTGCATTTCCTAGGATTTGGGCATTGCCTAAACATATGTTTTTCAACACAGTTTTGCTTCCGCCACTACCCTTGCTCGCTGAGTGGGAGACCTTTTTTTAAATACCCTACACTCCCAGATGCGATGGTTACCTTTAAACAAAATGCAGCGAGGGGTTGCAGGAGTTGCCGATGTTGAGGCTGGTCTCTGAGTGCCCTTACTTTGTGTATTATCAGCAAAAGTTCTTGAGGCAACTTTGGTCTTTACTACTGAGTTGGTGTTATCCTCAGTTCTTGCCTTCGATGAAGTTTGTTTCATTAAATCATGTGCCTCGGCGTTCTCCTTCAACCAATCGTTGAAGTCAAGGAGTGTTGGCTTTACCCAATGTTTCTTCACTGTTAAGAGTGACCAAGACTCTTTCAGATTGGGCGGCAATTTTTGCACAGCCGTGTTGAGAAGTGAGGCGCTCTTAAGGTCTGCGTCATATGAAAGTGATTTAAAGACCCCAACAAGACTTGAAATTGTTGCAGAATAGTTATGATGTTATCACTATTGTGCATCTTTGGTGGTGGAAAAGAGCTGAGTTTTTTAGGTGTGCACTGACTACTGCCTGTGGTTGGCCAAATTTACGTTCGAGTGTCTTAAGTGCGTCCATATACATTACACCGCAGTATGCGAACTCAGCGATGGCGGTTTTAGCTTTTCCAGTTACAAGAGTTTTTAAATATGTTAACTTGACGTCATCAGTCAAGGAGAGTGCGTCTATGGCGCTTTTAATTTGTCCGAACCATTGGTGCCACTGCAGGGGATCACCATTGTACTGTGACAACTTCCACTCGGGCAGTGGATCGTTCTTCTTACAATTAATTGCCTCCGCCAACTGCTTTATCAAATCCGCAGAGTCCAGAGAAGGAGCCGAAGGTGTGGGATACGGCGGGCTACCCCAACACAACGGGTTCGGAACGGTAGCTCCATACGTTGGCGGATTGATCGGAGTGACAAAGGTGGGGGCGATACTTGTGGAAGAACTAAATGGATTCGCTTGCATGAAGTCTGAAGTTACATAATTTTGAGGCACTGCTGCTGCTTGTACATGAGAAGAGCGATTAGATGTAGTTATATGAGGGTTGATTAACGGGGCCGGTTGTACGGTGTTTAAGTTTGCAGATGTCCGTACAAGTGGTACTGCATTTGATGGGACTGCTGCCGGAAAACGCCAGACATTTAGATCCGGAGGAGCAGGAGGTGCGTGGGGTATAGCGACAAAACTTTGGGGCTGAAAACTCTTTTGTGGGGGTGGTGGATGAATTAATTGAGGTACAAAAACGTTTGCGGAGGAAATGATTGGTGCAGGCGGAGAATGGGGTAACCGATTGATATTATTCGCCACGGGGTTAGTGGAGTGTAGTGGGAGTGCTTGTGGCGGCGAAGGAGGAAAGCGTAATGCTGGTGGGATTAACGGGAAATGCGGTGGTGAGGGGTTTAGGACGGGGGATGGGGGGGCTGGTACATTTATGTTTGCTTGTTGCGGATTAAGTGCTAGCGGAGCATTAACGAGTGTATTCAAAGGTAGTGAACGCGGAGGGCTGACTAAATTCAACTGTCTCGGCATGCTCGACCTGCGCGGGAATTGATGATCTAACTGTAAACCACCGAAGTGCATTGTTGCTTGAGACAGTTGTCGGGCTGTGTTTGGGGCGTTTAGTTGAGTTGGCATACCAAAGTTTATTGGTGATGGAGGCGTATATTGAGGCTGTTCTTCCTCTTGCATGATGTTGTTTGCAACATGTGCATCATTGGTTACATTGGTTCTACTACTTGGTTCATGGACAAGGAGGTTGATGTTGGCCTCAACTTGACCATGTGTATTGAGATTGAAGTGTGAGTTTGGAAGTTGAGCTGAAGAAGGTCGTAGGACAATTGCTTGGTTGGATTGGGCGATGGAACCAGAAAAGTGCAAACTCGGTTCGTTTGCAACATCTGCCATGTTCCCGGCCGGTGAAGAATTAACCCAATCTTGAACAAGTTTCTTGCTCTTGACTGAACTTCTTTCCGTAAAGAGCCCGCTCATTTTGCCTGTACCAGACCCATCCGCTGATGATTTTGTCATCAACTCAATTTCCTCAAGGGCTGCAGCAGCTACTTCCTTGCGATGATCCTCCTCAAGCTGCTCAGTTTCTAATTCCCGCAATTTCGTTTGTTTTTCAATTTCAAGACGTTGTCTAGCAATGCAAACTTTGCCTCATGTTGTTTCTCAAGTTCCTCCCTTTTTAGTCTTGCTAAATCTGAATCTCGTTGACGCTGACTTGATCTTTTTGAGGAAGTCATATGTGAACCTGATCTTGATTGGTGAGAGGTATACAGCTCTGCTGTCTCTTTGTCATGGACCGAATTGATATACCCTCGAGCAGCAGCAATGAACTCATCAGTTTTCTTTGTTACAGTCTCTAACCATTTTTCAAGGTTCTTACAGGCAGCATCTGGATCTTCAGTCCTTTGTGCCAGATCAAAGAGCTCTTCGTTCTTATCAACTACTCTAGTAAAAGCATCTTTGCACTTCACAATCAGACGTTCGATCTTAACTTTCCTGTCTTGCTTATCCACAGCATTGTTAATTTCACCATAAATGTTATTTAGTTCAGCCTCTAATTTTGCCCTCGCACTAAAAAGTTTGTTAAGTTTGTCCTGCAAAGTTGTCATGATCTTAAGAAAAACAGGAACCACAAGTTTAATTTGGTACTAAAATAAAGTACACACACATGTAACAACACAACACAAATGGGTTATACCGAACCCTAGTGTGACGGTTTGGCTAGCAAACCGTCAAAAAGCAAAGATGTTCGTCGAGTACAATAGTACCCGGCGAAAGAAAGAAAGAACGGTGAGCAGGAAGCGCGAAAAGGGGCAGAACGGGAGACGGGACGGACGGGAAAAGACGCCGAACGAGTAACGCACGACGCAACGGGAAACCGGACGGACAAACGTGAGCGTCGGGCGAAAAGCGCGCGACGAAGCGGGAAAATGGCACGGGCGGGGCGGAAACGTCGGGCGGATGGCGCGCGACGAAACGGGAAAACGGACGGAAGGGGCGGAAACGTCGGGCGGATTGCGCGCGACGAAACGGGAAAACTGGCACGGGCGGGGCGGAAACCACAAGCGAGGAGGCGGGAAGATCAATGCTAACAGACCACAGCAACAAACTCAACCAAACAAGCTAGCCGTAACTCCAGAATAAACTTAAGTCACACCCTAGAAAGAAGGAGAGGAGCTACTGCCAGGTAAACTAGCACAAAACATTATGGGGGCTTTATCAACGGCATCAAAACATCAAACATGAAACAATTTACGGCAACGATGTAGTATAACCAAAAGTCGAAAAGGTCAGGAAATTTAATAGCCGTAACTCCAGAGCAAATTTAAGTCACACCCTAGCAAACCACCCTACCCAGACAACAAAAAGGCATACTACGAAAATTAATAAAGCTACAACAAATTGCTTGCAAACAAGTGTGGTGAAAGTCACGAAACAAACCAGCCGTAACTCTAGAATGAACTTAAGTCACACCCTAGCAAGGAACGAGACTAAACAACAAACCAGCATACTAGCAGAAAGAAATTTTACTACAGCAAAAATTCAACATACCACATCATACAACAAATAAACGGGGGATAGAAAGAAACAAGGTGACACGGAAACAAAAAGGACGGAAACGGAAAAATGAAACCGGATAACCTGCGGAAAACGGACGGTAGTGAATAACTCAAAGAATGGGGAGCGCGAAACGTTTAGTAAGGCGCTATCGGAGAGAACCAACCACAAACTAACCCGTAACTTGTGAGTTAACTAAGTCACACCGCCGGTCAGCGGGTAGACTCCCACAACGGCGCAAGGCTAAGTGACATTCAGGTTATCAAATGCTTGTGTGAGTTCCGCCTCCTCGAACGCATGACGGGTGCGAAGCGTTTTACGACGGCGCTTTGAAAGTTTCTTCGGTCGGGAGCGTGTTATCAAGGACCGGAGGTTGTTCTTATGAGCTAAGACTGTATTGAGTGTTTTCAGCTCAAGCGCAGGCCTTTGGTGTAATGCTCTGTACTCTTTAAGAAAACTAAGATCTTTCTGTTTACGTTTAGACACAATGTCTTTCACTAAATGGATGGTAACTAGAGTACTACGCTTGAGCTGATTGTAAATATCAGGAGTTCCCTCTCTGGGCAATACACTATAGCTTCTATTGCTCCTGATACTTTTCAAGCACTTCAGTAAGTTGCGAAGGTGTTAAAGGCTTATTGTTGTTACTGCGATGACGAAACAATGAATTGTTCACCACATCATGCCATATAACTAGCCTCTTTTTTTCACGGAAGAAATGACTCAATTGGAACTGAGCAGTTTTTCGTATTTTCACCGCGTTAGAACTGAAACTCAGACCCGGTAATGCGTAAATTCCTTTTCTATAATGGTCTTGTAACGCTTGAGGCAATGTTTTTATGGCGTGATGCAGTGAACTTGCAGCTAATATGAAAACCATATAAAGTTTTTACATCATAACTGATGTGAGTTATTTGGAATATTCTAAGTCTAAATATAGAAGTTTCTCAGCTCCCTTCTCTAAAAGCCATCGTATTTCACTGAGACTTGTCAAGATAGTACTACTTGCTTTTCTGTGCAATCTGGCGGAAAAAGATTTGTAATATTTTAAGTCTAAGTATATATATATATATATATATATATATATATATATATATATATATATAATGTTTCTCAGCTCCCTTTTCTAAAAAATATTCTATTTCGCTGAGACTTGTCAAGATAGTACTACTTGCTTTTCTTTACAATCTGGCGGACAAAGATATGTGAATTTCAGAAGTTTTGCTCTAACTCCGAGCCTCAGGGTTTTTAAACTCAAAAAATTATGAGGGGTAGGTTATCGGCAACCGGGGAAATTATCCGAAAAAAAATGAGAATGAGTCAAGTTAAGAGGGGTTAGCTAGATTTGCCGGTTATTGATCAATTTACGACAATCAGAAATGTTATGTTATTGGATGAGTCTTACAGTTTTGTTTGTGCCGCTATTTGCAGTAACCCTTCTCTTCTAAGTAGCAAAAGCGAAGAACTGAACATGTAAACGTGTCATCCAATGTCCAATCTGGGGCATCAAATTAGGTAGGACTGATAGCACTGCAACTGAGGTGTGAACACATCTTTATAGTCCAGATGAAAGCATCCTTGCACATGTTATGTCTGAGTTTCTGCTATTCGGAATTGCCCTTGTCCAATCTGCGGAGTGTAATTTGTGGATGATATTTCGCGTCGCAAATCAACAAAACAGGGACAAATAATTGAGACTAATCGTCATCCAATTAATAAAGGTGATAAACACTCTTTCGAAAGTTAAATTCCAATCATAATATCTAATGAGACGGATATCAATAGCGAGGCATAACTATCTTCCACAACGTATAACGGCCAAAGGCCCCTCTCAATGGCCCGGCAAATCTAGCTTGATCTTTTTTAGCAGGTATTTTGTCTGAGTCGATTTTCGACTCAGATTGGTCACCAATACGTTTTCGAAACATAAAAATATTAAGCTTAAAAAGAGCGCAATCGATTCAGTATATTAGTAGGCTCAACGAAAATTATGTTTAACGAACTTTTTCCGAGCTTTTTATGCCAAATAGAACGTATTTTGTGTGCATTTAATCTTTTTGTAAGGCTTACATGATTAAGAAATTACGTAACCTTTCTTTTCTCGCTGCTTAAATGGCGCTGCAAAAGGATTGTTCATTTCACGCTCTAAATAGCATTGCTCATTTAGTTTAATCGGTAACAATTAACCAATGCTGTAACTGTGGACAAAGCTAGACTGCAACTTTCGCCAAAAATGCCCAGACGTGGGAAAAAATTGTGACCACTGCTGACTGCAAAACCAGTTCACCAAGGTTTATCGCAAATAATTGAATGAAAACAAAAGTTTACAACAAACAAAAGAAACTACGAAACATAAAAAAACTAATATACATACTGAATCAAGACAAAAACGCTAGGATTTTCATGAAAATACGAATTACGGTTCCTCTGATGACAAATATATCGCGATGCTTATCAGCAAAAACAACATCAGCCCCCCGAACACTCATCTCATCATAAGAAATACCAATCGCTCATTCCTGATAGGTTGAAACATTGCGCATTCAAACCCAAATTTTTGTCTGAAAAATCATGTTCAATTGCTCAGACGCCAGTGGTCGGATAAAATGCCAACAGAATTACGAAGTTTTCGAATCAAAAAGCTGACCTTCTTGGTAGTTTAAAAACCCCCGTAAAGCATTAAGATTGGAAAATTGATAGAGGGCGACATGTAGAAGTAGCAGGCAGTCTGACCCCAATACTAGGACGAGATTTGTTTGGTACTAATGGTATTGAAATCAGGCAACAACCTTTTTGCAAAATAACGTTAATTTCGAAAATCAGTGTCCGATTCAGATTAATAATGCACAAGAATTTTCTGATCTGACAAACAGAATCGGAAAATGAAAAAAATCACAGGGTAAAGTCAAGGTTTTGCAAAAACTATAAAGCTAGACACCAAAAAGAACGTAAAGTTCCAATTAACCTTCAACCGAAATCTAACTCGCATTATTGCTTGCTAAAGGCACATTGAAAAATTTTCAGGTTGCTCTGATCACAGTTTCATTTCCCAGTTTTGTAAACAAAAAACTTCAAATACACCGCAGTTAATTAAACCTACACCCTGACACGGCCCGCTTTTGCAACTTGAATATCGTGAGTGGTGATATGACTGGCATTCATCGTTTCAAAGCAAGTTTTTTTTGGCTGACCGTTATGCGAAGGTCAAAAGATTGTACATTAGTTCGATTGGAAAATACATAGTGTTTCTATGATGATATACTGATTTTTAATGATGATATACCGACGGAAAGGAAGTTGTGAAGAAAAAATTAATCTAGAAAAAAATATGTTTCGAAAAACGAGATCAATAAAATCTCAGACAAAAAACCTGGGCACATTTCACTGAACAACAAGGCTGGGCCATAGACTTACAAAGTCCGTTATTTTGACTTTAACAAAGAAAAATGACGCTATGAAAAAAATTAAGTCTCCCAGAAACTTGATTAAATTTTGCTATTTCATGGGTGCAGTTCATCATTTTGCAAAGTTCATCTCAACATTTCACAAAGGTGTCACCAGCTTTAAAAACTTTCAAAGAAAACGCGCAATTCATATGGACCAAAAAACATGAAAACCAATTTAACGGATTAAAACTGAAAATAGCGGGAACAGCTGTAACAAACAAGATCTGGAAACAAAAAAAAATGTGCAACCTCAAGATAGGGACTAGAAGCAGTGCTGGAGCAATTAAGTTCTGAAGGATGGCAAATCTTGGTCTATTGAGCATTTTAGTTAATATCTTCACCGAAATGCATTTCAAAAAAACAAAGGTCAAAGCGCCCTCTTTAAAATCATGCAGGAACACAGATCAATTAAACCGAACAATAGTAGACAAACATGACGGACCGCCTGCCCTTTAATTCCACTATCCATTATCGAGGCTCAAGTATAGGAATTGTTTATCATATTCCCCCCGACCAAACCAGGAAGCTACCGAAAAATCAACATGATGAGCAGTTCCTTAAATCAAAAACATAATCGATTAAAGTATGTGCAAACGTTTTTTTAAGGTGAGCAAAATTGCTCTATGCTTTTCCGTCGCCAAAACAAGCCAGCATAGATGAAAATTCTATGTCTCTAAACCAACGATACAAAATTATTAGCTTCGCTGCGCAAAATCACGGCTCAAATAATAATACTGTAAATGGTGCGACCCATTTAGCAGTAAAAACGTTTGGAATTACAATGATATGAAGTTCTGAATAGGAACCACTTGGTTAAATGAAAAAAAACACTCCCTCAAAATTACAATTCTCGAACGAAGCTAGCCTCTCCAAAGCCCCATCCGCTGCTGCCACCCCAATACCCGCCAAGAATGTCCCCATCTGTGTTGACGACACCCCAAGCACTCATTTGTATAGTGATGCAGTCACTATTGCGTTATCGAAAGTCTTCACAAAAACCCTCCTTGAATTCCTCACTTCAAAAGATGCCGTGCTCGAAAGAACTCAGAGAATATGTAATCACGGATAACGAGGAATGTAGGCTAATTTTGTCCTGCATAGGCAGCTTCTGGAAACATTTGCATGTCGAGTCGGGTGCCTCTGTGTTGATGACAAAATAGTCATCCGCCACTCAATTAAAGACGCCTATGTGGAGGCCATCCACGGCACACATCCCGGAAGTTGGGAGATGACAGATTTGGTTGTTCACGCTTGGAAGCCGTACACAAACGAGATATGCTCTACAAAGCGGCCAAATGCAACCCATGGGTGAAATTAAGTAAGAACTTAAAAACCCTTTATACCTCATCTAAAATTGGAACCAATAGAGGTATGTAAAGTCCCTAAAGACGAAATACATATCAGTTTTTGGCGGATTGATATACTTTGAAAAAAAAAGAACAGTTTCACGTTGCAAGTACTGTTAGATTTTTAATGTTACCAAAAGCAGAAGTATTTGACAGATGAAAATGCAACAACAACACACAAATTTACAATCAGACCAATTCAAGCAAATTTTCCAGTAGAACAGCAAATTAAACAAGGCGGCTCGGTAATGTGCGATGGCACATAAAGTTCCGACCCCGCCCATCCACAATTTTGGCATTATTGTCTAGCAAATGAGGAACAGATAGAAAAACCCAAAAATTATTTTTTGAGAAAAGTCTTTTTCAAAAAATTCTGTATGAACGATAAGATAGCCTCCAAAGCAAATAACTCAGTGGAGTTAAAAATTGATGCATTAGCTTGATGTAATATGTCAATATTAAGAAAGCGAGTCAAGATGAACGTCAAAAACAAACAACAACAACAGCAACAAACATTATTTACATCAAAAAATTTTTTTCCCTCTTAAAAACTAAATTTAATAACAAAGTCAACATACCGTCAGATAAACCTAAAACTAAACAAAAATAACTAATAAATCACCAGAAACCATATGCGACCAGTCCATAAAAAGGTTTGGTAACAATTATACAAAAAAGAACAAAAACATTAAAGTGAAAAATATAACTTATTTTTTTGAAACAGTTAACTTCAAAGTAATAAATACCATTAGGAATCAATTAACATTACCACAAATTTACAATTACCACTGTTTCTAGAGAAGGGCATTAGGACCTGTCCTTATTCATTTTTTAAAGCGGCTAAAATGAACAACAAAAAAAACAAACAAAATTTCAATTGAAACTTGCCAGAAAACGCTGCCAAAACCCTCGAGCCATATTTTGTCCCTCAAAATATATTCGATTGCGCCTTCATCAAACAGCTATAAAGTAGTACGTGGCCATTCATTAGTAAGACTAGGTAACAAGTAGACAAAAAAGCGAAGTGCTAAAGTATGAAATAATTTCAATTTTTTTTTCGAATAAAAATTACATTCAATGTCATAAAAGGCATTAATTACAAACAGAACTATTTGAATAGGGTCGTTTATTCAAAAAAAGGAAGCCCTCGAGACCTGCAGTTACCCAGAATATTTCTCGCATCTACAAAAAGAATGTCAAATAAGACAAAAATCAAATTAATTTAGATTTTTGTGAAAATGTAAATTAATTTGTGGTCGAAGCCACTAAGGTCATAACAAATTCATTAAAAAAAAGATTTTGGGACACCAATCCCTTTTATTCCCTTGACACCCACAATGTCATATTTGAACTGTAATGAAATAACGAGATTAGCTAACAAAAAGAAACATAAAAAGAACAAAATTGCGAAGTTAAAAAGTTTTTTTTTTTAATTTTGGAAAACGATTGTTTTCAAAGTCATGAAAGCCATCAGCTATTTACTAATATCAGAATATCGGTTCTTCTATTCTTCCACGAAAAGCCAATGAAAGTTATCACTATGCAGGAAATTTCATACGACCGAAACGACAAAGTATAAATGACAGTTAAAAACAAAATTAAAAAATTCAATTGATTTCTTCAAGAAAGAGGCGTCGAGGCCGTTAAAACGATTATGTATATCATTCAGGATTTCAATATGTTCAATTGTGCTTTATTTTTAACGCTAATAATGTGACAAGAGAACTGTCAATAATGTGATAATGTGACAAAATTCGGAAACGTGAAAAACTGGCAAATATCGAAACAAACAAAAATCTGAAATCTTGTAGTATCAAAGCCAGAAAACAATAACTTCAGGCTTAAAACTGCAACCGAGAAGAAATGTTAAATCAGTAGAAAGAAGAAGCATTCTTTTTTTGCAGACACTAAGCTGGAAGTTGAACAAATTAAGAAAAAAATAGAGGAAAACTTAATTAAGCCATTATTTATTGAAAAGTCAATTATTTTTAAAAGAAACGACCATAAACTTTCAAGTTAAAATTTAAATGGATTAGCTTGGAGCTTTTTAGTAAGCAAACTGGTTGGACCTATCACTCCTGAGCATTGATTCGATATGTTCTGTTTTTTATTTTTAAAGAAAGGGTCCTTTTTTTTTAAAAAAAAAGACCGACTGATTACAACCCGATTTCTTTGGGTGGTAGCAGTCCAAGAATGGCCCAAAACAAGCCCTGCTATTGCTTATTGTCCGTTAGGAACATTTGATTTTCGAATGTTTCAGATATAGATAATTTGTTAGTTGAAAACTCAAAATAAGTTCTGCATTTTTGATAATCAACGAGTAAAGTTAGCAAAAAAGGCAAAGTTTTAACTACAGAGCACTCTCAGCGTACTCTGAAGTAGAAATAGCCCCCCTCTGTGTCTACAAAGATTGTATGAGTGTTGTTTGGAGGTGTACTGCCGGCAAACTTAATCAAAACGGACTAAAGTAGCTTATTTCGTGCTGTTTTTGTTGAAAAAGGCTAAATTTTGAAATATTTATCCACATTTTTTGACCAAAAAAATTAAATCAAAACAATGAACAATGCTTGTTCGTCTTCAAAAATAAAATCAACGACACTATTCTTAAAAATTATAACAAATTTTAGCAAAATTGACGAAAATTTAGGCAAAAATTCCGGAAAATGTGAATAAAAACAACGGGAATTCACTCTACTTCTCTGAAGTTCTCAGAAGAAATTCAAAATAAGAAAAGCCGAGAAGATTTTTTATATTTAAAAATAAAATCAACAACAAGTTTTTAAAAAATGTTGACAAATTTTAGCAAAATTGGCGAAATTTTGGTCAAAAATTAGCGAAAATTCCGTAAAATGTGAATAAAAATCAACGGAATTCACACTATTTTCACAAAACTTTAAACCTCGATAACTCCCTGTAGAAAACGAAAATTAAAAAAATCTTTTTAATTCCATATTCTACGCTGGACGAGCTTTCTAATGATACCACTCTCAACTCTCTACGATGAATGTATCGATCGGCGAAAATTCACTGAACAAAAAAAAAACCCATTTGAGTATATAGTTCCTCCCCCCTCAAGAGGGTCGGAACAAACACTGTGTAAACAAAATAATATTGAGCTAATTGCAAATTGCTAATTAAAGCCATCATAGAGCACTCTGTTAAGTAGAGGTGCTATTTTAAACTGTTGAATGAAGTTTAGCTTGTATCAAAGAGGCCGCTCAATCAAATTTTAATTTGAAAACTTCAGTAAACGCTATAAAATTTTAACGTCGTATATGCAAAAAAGACAAGGAAAATGTCTTCATTTGAAGCTCATTTCAGTCCTAAGGCAAACACACCTCTTGGTAATATAAGTACTGTTCCGGATACAAATTTAGTAACACATGAATCAATCATAAAAAAGTATTTAGACTTGAAAACAATAAGATGGTATCAGTTGATTGAATTTGAAATTTGAGAGAAAGTAGAGAGCAGCAATCGCTTAATTGAAACCAAAAGAATCAAGGCAACACAGGAAGCAAACAAACGAAAGAACAATGACCCGGAGCGAATCATGGTTTGATTAAAAAGATGGAAAATCGGAAATTGGAATGCCGTTACCATGGACACAGTCAACTTTAGCCCTCAAACTGTCGAAGAAATAGCCTAAAGCAAAAAGTTCTAACAAGAGACAGGCTCTGCAATGTTTTAGCCCTTATCGTACGTGGTGAAAAAAGACACCTTTCGAGCCGTGATGAAAGCATCAAGCAAGCTAGATGTTATCAGCTGAAGACCGATGTAAACAAAGAGGCCAAAAGAAAAGCTGTAATTCCGAAAAGAATTAGCACAGAAGAGAAAATCTTAAAGCAAGCGAGAGAAGCTCGGGAAAAACCGGAAAGTGGAAGAACAAGCAAGACGAGGAAAACTACAGATGACGTGAGCTCGAATATCACAGGAGCTTTGCTAGTGAGAAATCCAACATAATTGTCAAAAGTCTCAAAAGACCCAAAAATGGCAACAACAAAAGCAATTAATTAACCAAAGGCCCAAAAACCAACTCCAACAGTCAGAATAAAAAGAAAACAATCAGAAACGGCTCCGAAAGAAAAACAAAAGCCGGAGCAAACTTCTCTCAATATAATTTACTCAAACATTTCGAACGAATCGACTGCAACATGTCCACCTACTTTTCAAGCCTTTTCATCGTCAGTCCCAGCTTGTCAGAGAAGACGCCACATCATCGTGGAGGGTCAGGAGGCCAAGAGAAGCATTGTCGCAATCATACAGGACTTGGCGGTGCAAATACCAACACATCCAGAAATGCAATTCGAAATTGGTTATTGCTCCCCAACACAGCCATGCCCAGCTCAATTGTAAGAATCCTAACTATGAGGAAACTTCAATGTCTGTTCTTAAAGCTGATAATGCGTCTGATTCTGATAGCTGTCAAAACTTTTCAATTAAAAATTTTTTTTACTATGAATTTTAAATATATTAGCTATGAAAACTAACACATTATCTATTAATCTTTTGTATTGTTATAAAATAAACAAAAAAAATTCCTGTGAGAGGGAATTGTGGCACACCTGTTAACATTATAATTTCTCTGATCAAAACAAGTTTGTTTGTTAATCTCAATTCTTAAAGTTGACTTCCAGATTATGTTTCCTATTACACTTACAAATTTATTATCCCTTACAATTAGATACTCCGTTTGGAAAAATCTTTGTCTGGTCATGAGTTTGTTCAGTTATCTGGAAAAATATGCTTAGAATTTTTGTCAATAATTCGTTGAAAAGTTCATGGTTGAATTTTTGTTGGTCTTCCTTCATTTTTTAAACTAAATTTCATTCGTTTCAATTCAATCTACAATTCAGCTCATCATAATCCCAATAATTTTCTCTAATTCGAGCGGAAAACGACAAATTAAGCAACTAACTTGCTTCGTAACGATCTGCTCTGCAAATCTGTCCCCAGGTTTAGGTGCGCGACCCTAGACTGCTATGATCAGACCATTTGAGTCGCACACTGGTGGCGTGGTGCGACCCAAAATACATGGTCTGGGAAACGCTTGAGTCGCACGATGGTCTGGAAAATGGTCGCATTACGGTCTGATCAGAGGGCAAAGCTATAGCCTGATCATAGGTCGCATGAAAGTCTGGACAATAGTCTCACTACGGACTGATTAGAGGTCAAGGTCGCACTATAGTCTGATCATAGATCGCACGAAAGTCTGGACAATGGTCGCACTACGGTATGATCGGAGTCCAAAGTCTGGACATAAGTAGCCCAAAAATCTGACCACAGAGCATTAACTGACCATATTTATTTGAATGCAGTTTTTATCACTGTTTTTGATTACTCAAAAAAGGTTGCATGCACTTCAAAATGAATTTTTGTTTATATTTTTGTGAATTAATTTTGTCGTAACCTTAACAAAATTTGCTAAGTTATTAAAATTTAAGTTGAGTAGTTTATAGTTTTGAATTAAATATATTAAGCAAATAACAGCGTTTTATATTATGTATTCAGGAATGGTCTGATCAGAGGGAGCGTTGGTCGCACTAACGTCGCAAAAAATTTTGGGTCGCAACAGAGTCGCACGAAATATTTGGGTCGCGCGATAGTCTGATCAGAGGGATTTGGGTCGCACGATGGTCTGATCAGAAGTCTTTTGGGTCGCACTATGGTTTCTTGGGTAGCACTTTGGTCTGATCAGAGGGCAAAGTCTGGGAAATGGTCTGATCAGAGTGGTCTAGGGTCGCACCTAAACCTGGGTCATATAATTTTCAAACTGGTTTTCGCGGATCGAAATAAAAATAGGCATTCAACGAGGCTCGTGTACCACCCGGGTTCTCAATTTATCGTTTTGCTACAATTATCTCCGAAGAGTTGCAGCAAGCTCAAAACAGTTTGAACATAAACCAACGATTTCGTTCATATATATCAAATTACGCTAAAACTACGTAAACCTTTTGTACCCAACAAAACATCGTGTTTAACATTAGAACAAGGTAAGTTTTTGCGGTTTCTAAGAATCAAAAGGACGAAAACGCTCACGTTTTTTGTCATCGGTTTCGTCGGTATTTTGGTTTTATAGGTAACATTTCGTTGGTGTGTTCTGTTACTTAGATAGTGTATGTTTGATTTCAACGTTGGATATTCATCTTCGGTACTTTCGGTTTGAAGATTAAAGAACAGTCTGTAATTCCGACTTAGAACAAAGGAAAATACGAGAAAATGCCTTATGTACGTTATTTCTCATGATAATATCAAGATTCAGATTTAAATCATTGAGTCCACGTCAATGTTCAACAGGTTTTAAATTTTTAACTTGAAAGAAAATCAATTTCATTCTTATAGTTCTATCACTCCTTTTTTGAATATGTTTTTTTTCTAGAGGTACGCAGATAGCTCCTTAATCATTATAAACAAAATATTTAGTAATCATTAGTAATCATTATAAACAAAAAATCTTGTGTCAGAACTTTGAATGGATAAAACCAACATTTTCCTACTTTTCGAACCAAAAACACCATACCTAACAAACCAATTAAACCGATTATTTCCTACGTTTTACTATCAAACATACCGATTATTTCCTACATTTTTTTGTCCTGTCTATTGGACAAGGGCACCTGCAACTCGTGATTGTGTAATAATTGAAAATAGATATAGCTGGTCAAACAATTCCATCTCAGTCTCCCTAAGAACATCCGGCCTTTTTGGAAGTCTGAGGCCTTTTCTCGTAATAATGTCATACCATCCTGATGTCCATTGGAAATAGGGATCACAATATGCTCATAATGGTCCCATTGAACCATTTATCTTCAAAAAAACAATTAGTTATACTGAATTAAGAATAAAAACCGATGATTTCACTAATTTTATCAGCTTACGGTCGCAATTTAAAAAAATCAAAGGCAGTTTGAAATGCATTAAATGTGTTAATAAAAATTCAGTTCACAACTCAACAAATTTGATACAAATGTTGAATTAGATCAGACTGCGTCATCTTTTTTCGGTAATGAGGGTGTTTATTAAACGAACCAGTAAACAACTGCAGGTGTAAATCAGTACCGGGCAAAAAGTAACACCGAACTTAGAAAGCTGAAATAAATAACCATTGCAAGTTGATTACCAATTTTAAAAAATTTTGAACACAAATTTTCCGGAATTTCCGCGAACCAAGACAGGTATTGGCCGACCACTAAGGGTTGTGGACAGGGGGTTCCAGACCGACCATACACAAAAAGAGGTATTAGCCAGACCGAACATTTTTTGGTTGCCCTTGGCAAAACCAAGCAGACTCTGGACGCCCGTGGCCAGACTGAACGTAATTTGAAAAAACTTGTGCCGATCAAACAGACCTAAGGCCAGAATTTAAGCCAGAACATGGGCCAGACCATTGGCCAGACCCATTTAAACATGTAGATACATTCGATAGATTTTTTAATTTTTTTCTTTTCTTTTTTTACAAGAATAAGAAATGAAATAAAAGGCCAATTTTTAGACCTTTGCGAATTTCAAAAACTAAATTGACAAAGTAGACTAATCATCTAGATATAGGTGTTGGTTTCTAATCATCTTTTTTAAAAAAAAAAGAACCGCCAATTCAGTAAAAATTTATATAATCTGCAGAGGACCGGCGCTTCCTCTGGCTGGAAATCTGAGCTTTGGATATGGGTATTGGCCAGACCGAACGCACTAAAAATTGTTATTGGCCAGAGGAAAGGGGCAACCAAAAGTTTTTCCACAGCATTGTCTGGGTCGCACTGCACCCCCTGTACGGGTCGCGGCCCCTGACCCTGGACCCCCAGACTCTGCACCCCGGGTCGAGGTTTTTTGGGTAAATTTTTGTAAGAAATGCGGTGAATGCGGTGAATTTTTGCAAGAAATGCGCTGATTGTGGAGAATGCGGTGAAACAAAAATTTCACCGCATTTCACCGCATTTCTTACAAAAATTCACTGCAAATTTCACCGCATTTCTTACAAACATTCACCGCATCGAATTTTGTGGCAAATTAATGTAAGAAATAAGAATTATTTAGAAAGCGGTGAATGCGGTGAAAAAAGTAATTTGCCATATTTCACCGCATTTCCTACAAGAATTCAAAGCGAAATTCACCGCATTTCTTACAAAAAGTCACCACATTTGCTTTCCAACGTTTACTCAAACTGATTTAAATTCACAAGAAATTTAAACGAAGTAAGTGAGAGTTGGCGAATTGGAATAAGCAGTTGAAGGTAAGAAGGAGGTCAGAGGTTCGAACCCGTCTACGGAGCCTTCTTTTTTGTAACAATACTGAGGACGCGGTAAAAATAAATAATTCACCGCGATTCACCGCATTCGACGCAAAAAGATGTAAGAAATACGCGGTGAAAATTATTTTTTTCACCGCATTTCACCGCATTTCTTACGAAAATTCACCATCAAACCTCGACCCGGGACCCAATGACCCAAGTCGGTCTGGTCGATACCTGTCTTGGGTCGCGGACCTCATCCTGGGAAAATTCTGATCACACCTCAACAAAAGTTGAATAATTAGATCAGATTGCGTCGGCCTTTCTCAATGAAGAGGCTGTTTGTTAAACACACCACTAAACAACTGCAGGTGTAGATCAGTGCCGAATAAATATATTCAAAGTTATAAAAATGAAGTTCTTAGCCATTGCAATCGATTGCAATGGCTAAGAAATTCAGCTTTATAACTTTGGTTATATTTAATTGGCACTTATCTACACCTGCAGTTGTTTAGTGGTGTGATTCCCAATTTGAACAACAGTCTCGAAATTGATGTTTTCTGGGCTGTTTTCAGACCAAAAACAATTTCAGTCTATTGATTTGTACATATTGGCACATTAAGGAATATCATATTCTACTTAGGAAAATTGAGCTTTTAATCATCTCCCGTACCTAGGTCGCAGTGAGTTTCAGCGCTGTACCATTGACTTTCAATTGTAACCAGTACTGTACCAGACAAATAGCAGTGTAAATAAATTTGCCAGTCTGCCCAGAGTCGATTAAGAAAAATCCCAGTCTGTTTTTTTTCTTCGCAGCATCATTTACATTATTGGTTAACACTGCACAGAATGTCTCAGTTCAGACTGTACAGACGAAGAACTAACAGACTGTACATAGCAAATTTTGAAAATTTCGAATGACTGATATCATGCATGAAATTTTCAACGTGGCGATACCCGGAGCTGCATTCTAGCCTAACTTGTACATACTACACCACAATTAACTGACACATCGACTTCCACCGACTTCCGCCGACCTCCGACATCCGCCGACTTCCACCGACCTCCGCCGACTTTCACCGACTTCCGACCTCGCCGACTTCCACCGACCTCCGCCGACTTCCACCGACTTCCGACCTCCGCCGACTTCCACCGACTTCCGCCGACTTCCACCGACCTCCGCCGACTTCCACCGACCTCCGCCGACTTCCGACCTCCGCCGACTTCCACCGACCTCCGCCGACTTTGTTTTCATCGATTGGCAATTAAGGCAATTAAGAGCTCTTAATTGCCTTAAATCCCATATTTCACTTTTTTCTAATGATATCACTTACTGCCAATATTTTCATCTCTATTATATTAGAGTAAAAACTCACTGACGATGAAAACAAAATCGCCTCATTTAAGTGCCAATTGGTGAAAATATAGTTATTAATAACTACAAACCAACGCAGCGTAAGTGTATTTATCAGTAATTTATGGAAATTTCCTACTGTTTTCGATCATGCCAAGTCTTGGATTTAGATATACATGCAAGTCATGGCCAAGACTTGAAACTCCTCCCCGTTTTTTGCCAAGAAAGATGTAAGAGTGGGGGTGCGGTTGAAGGAGTTTTTAGGTCAAAAGTGCAGCTCAATTTTTCATTAAGGGCTGCAATGGGCTGACAAGGAAGGGGGAGGTATAATTGTGTAGGAGGGAGGGGTTAAAAAGTAAATTAACCCCCACTCTTTCTTCTTTTTGGTCGGTTTATAGGGGCAAAATGATGTAAGAGTGAGGCAAAAAGATAAATTAGCCTCCCTTTTTTCATCTTTTTGGTCTGTCAAGGGAGGTAAAATGATTTAATAGTTTGGGGGTAATTTTTCCATGAACCCATCAATGTTACTTCATTTAACCCCACTTGACAGATCAAAAAGATGTAAGAGCGGGGTTCTTTTATCTTTTATCATCTCACTTTTACGTCATTTTACTTACCCCCAAAATACCCCCCTTACCATTTACCCCCTTGGTAGACCAATTCGTACATCACTTTACACCCTCTGAACAAATTCCCTCCAGCTCTAACATCATTTTAGCCCCCTTGCCAGCCAAATTCTCACACTATATTACACCATTGAACAAATAACCCCCTTCCCCCACTCGTACATCTTTTCACTCCCATGGCAGCAAATTTTTAAAGCTTTTTACTCCCTCTGAAAAAGTTACCCCTCACTCTTAAAACTTTTCAAACCTCTTGGCAGCCCAGTTAATACACCATTTTACCCCCTCTAAAAATGACCCACTCACTCATACATAAATTTACCACCCACCGCCCCCTGTCAGCCCATTTCTAACACCATTTGACACCCTCTGAAATAATTACCACTCAATACACTTAATCTTATATCATTTTACACCCAGTGGTAGCCCATTTTACCTCCTTTGGCAGCATATTATCTCTTAAACCTCTTGCATCCTTCTAACCCCCTGACAGCCCAATTTACCCCTTGGCACAATTTTAAAAACTCTGGACAAATTACCACCTCACTGTTACATCTTTTCATCCCCTGGCACACCAATTTTTACACCATTTTAGCCCCTCTGGCGGAATACGCGGTCACTTTTATATCATTTTATCATCATTGGCTGCAGATTTTTACATCACTTTACCTACTCGCAACATATTACTATTTCACTCTTATACCATTTTATCTCCCTTTGGAAGCCCAATTCTTAGACGACTTCATCCCTTCTGAAAAAATCAAAAACCCTCCATCTTCAACCCTGTTGCCGCCCTTGGCAGTCCAATTCGAAACCATTTTACCCCCTCTGAACAAATTACCCCACACTCTCATACATTTTTAACACCCTTGAGGGCCTAATTTTTACGCCATTTTACGCCCTATCAAAAAACTACCCCCTCACAATTATACCACTTCAATGCCATTGGAAGCCCAATTCTTTCAACATTTAACACCCTCTGAACAAATTAAACCTCAATCTTGTATCACTTTGCCCCCCGTAGCAGCCCACTTTACCCCACTTGGCATCATTTTACTTCTCCACCTCTTACATGGTTTTACTCCACAATGATAGCCCAGTTTACCCCTTTGGTTCCATTTAACGCAATCTGAACGAATTACCCCCTCACTCTTACATCATTTCAAGCCAGCCCCCCTTCCGCAACCCTTTGACAGCCCACTTCTTACACCACCTCTCTCCCTCAAAACAAATTAACCCTTAAATTTTACAACATATTACCGCCCTTGGCAGCCCAAATCTTAAATCGCTTCAACCCCTTTGAACATTTTCCACCCTTACTCATACATTTTTAGCCCCATCGCATGCCCAATTCTTATAACGTTTTACGCGCTCTCGACAAATTAACCCCTCACACTTGTACCCCTTCAACCTCCTTGGCAGCACAGTGCACCATTTTTCCCCAATCAAAAAATCACCCAATCATATATCAATTTTCCGCCCACCACCCTTTGCAGCCCAATTCTTACAACTTTCTACAGCCTCTCAACTACCTCTTAAACCATTGTACCCCCTGTGGCAGCCCACTTTAACTCCCTGGACACCATATTACCTCTTGCACCTCTTAAATCCTATTAACCCCCCTGAAAGCACAATTTAACCCCTTATACCGTCCTCTGATCAAGTTACTCACTCACTCTAACATAATTACCACCCGCCAACCCTCCCTCCCCAACCCCTTTAACAGCCCAATTCTTACACCACCTCTCACCCTCAAAACATATTAACCCTTAAATGTTACAACATATTACCGCCCTTGGCAGCCCAATTCTTAAATCGCTTCAACCCCTCTGAACATTTTCCACCCTTACTCATACATTTTTAGCTCCATCGCAGGCTTAAGTTTTACCACGTTTTACGCGCTCGCGACAAATTAACCCCTCACACTTGTACCCCTTCAACCCCCTTGGCAGCACAGTGCAACATTTTTTCCACACTCAAAAAATCACCCAATCATATATCAATTTTCCGCCAACCACCCTTTGCAGCCCAATTTTTACAACTTCCTACAGCCTCTCAATTACCTCTTAAACCATTGTACCCCCTGTGGCAGCCCACTTTAACTCCCTTGACACCATATTACCTCTTGCACCTCTTAAATCCTTTTAACCTCCCTGATAGCACAATTTAGCCCCTTATACCGTCTCTGATCAAGTTAAACACTCACTCTAACATAATTTTCCACCCGCCAACCCTCCCTCCCCATCCCTTTTAACAGCCCAATTCTTACACCATCTTACCCCCTCTGAACAATTTAATCCCCCAATCTTACACCATATTACCGCCCTTGGCCGCACAATTCTTTAATCGCTTCACCCCTTTGAACATTTTACCCCCTTACTCATACATTTTTAGCTCCATCGCAGGCCCAAGTCTTGCCACGTTTTACGCGCTCTCGACAAATTAACCCCTCACACTTGTACACCTTCAACCCCCTTGGCAGCACAGTGCAACATTTTTTCCACACTCAAAAAATCACCCAATCATATATCAATTTTCCGCCAACCACCCTTTGCAGCCCAATTCTTACAACTTCCTACAGCCTCACAACTTCCTCTTAAACCACTGTACCCCCTGTGGCAGCCCACTTTAACTCCCTTGACACCATATTACCTCTTGCACCTCTTAAATCCTATTAACCCCCCTGATAGCACAATTTAACCCCTTATACCGTCCTCTGATCAAGTTACTCACTCACTCTAACATAATTACCACCCGCCAACCCTCCCTCCCCAACCCCTTTAACAGCCCAATTCTTACACCACCTCTCACCCTCAAAACATATTAACCCTTAAATGTTACAACATATTACCGCCCTTGGCAGCCCAATTCTTAAATCGCGTCAACCCCTCTGAACATTTTCCACCCTTACTCATACATTTTTAGATCCATCGCAGGCTCAAGTTTTACCACGTTTTACGCAATCGCGACAAATTAACCCCTCACACTTGTACCCCTTCAACCCCCTTGGCAGCACAGTGCAACATTTTTTCCACACTCAAAAAATCACCCAATCATAAATCAATTTTCCGCCAACCACCCTTTGCAGCCCAATTCTTACAACTTCCTACAGCCTCTCAATTACCTCTTAAACCATTGTACCACCTGTGGCAGCCCACTTTAACTCCCTTGACACCATATTACCTCTTGCACATCTTAAATCCTTTTAACCCCCCTGATAGCACAATTTAGCCCCTTATACCGTCTCTGATCAAGTTAAACACTCACTCTAACATAATTTTACCACCCGCCAACCCTCCCTCCCCCAACCCCTTCGACAGCCCAATTCTTACACCATCTTATCCCCTCTGGACAAATTAACCCCCCAATCTTACTCCAAAATACCGCCCTTGGCAGCCGAATTCTTAAATCGCTTCACCCCCTCTTAACAACTTACCCCCTTACTCATACATCTTTAGCCCCATCGCAGGCCCAAGTTTTACCACGTTTTGCGCGCTCTCGACAAATTACCCCCTCATACTTGTACCCCTTCAACTCCCTTGGCAGCACAGTGCACCATTTTACCCAAACCCCCCCTCGAAAAAAACCCAATCATATATAAGTTGACCCCCCACCAACCCTTTGCAGCCCATTTCGTACAACATTCTACAGCCTCTCAACTACCTCGTTAACCATTGTGACCCCATTGTAACCCCCATTGTAACCCCATTGTAACCCTACTTTACCTCCCTTGGCACCATATTACCTCTTGCACCTCTTAAATCCTATTAACCCCCCTGATAGCACAATTTAACCCCTTATACCGTCCTCTGATCAAGTTACTCACTCACTCTAACATAATTACCACCCGCCAACCCTCCCTCCCCAACCCCTTTAACAGCCCAATTCTTACACCACCTCTCACCCTCAAAACATATTAACCCTTAAATGTTACAACATATTACCGCCCTTGGCAGCCCAATTCTTAAATCGCGTCAACCCCTCTGAACATTTTCCACCCTTACTCATACATTTTTAGATCCATCGCAGGCTCAAGTTTTACCACGTTTTACGCAATCGCGACAAATTAACCCCTCACACTTGTACCCCTTCAACCCCCTTGGCAGCACAGTGCAACATTTTTTCCACACTCAAAAAATCACCCAATCATAAATCAATTTTCCGCCAACCACCCTTTGCAGCCCAATTCTTACAACTTCCTACAGCCTCTCAATTACCTCTTAAACCATTGTACCACCTGTGGCAGCCCACTTTAACTCCCTTGACACCATATTACCTCTTGCACATCTTAAATCCTTTTAACCCCCCTGATAGCACAATTTAGCCCCTTATACCGTCTCTGATCAAGTTAAACACTCACTCTAACATAATTTTACCACCCGCCAACCCTCCCTCCCCCAACCCCTTCGACAGCCCAATTCTTACACCATCTTATCCCCTCTGGACAAATTAACCCCCCAATCTTACTCCAAAATACCGCCCTTGGCAGCCGAATTCTTAAATCGCTTCACCCCCTCTTAACAACTTACCCCCTTACTCATACATCTTTAGCCCCATCGCAGGCCCAAGTTTTACCACGTTTTGCGCGCTCTCGACAAATTACCCCCTCATACTTGTACCCCTTCAACTCCCTTGGCAGCACAGTGCACCATTTTACCCAAACCCCCCCTCGAAAAAAACCGAATCATATATAAGTTGACCCCCCACCAACCCTTTGCAGCCCATTTCGTACAACATTCTACAGCCTCTCAACTACCTCGTTAACCATAGTGACCCCATTGTAACCCCCATTGTAACCCCATTGTAACCCTACTTTACCTCCCTTGGCACCATATTACCTCTTACACCTCTTAAATCCTTTTAACCCCCCTGATAGCCCCATTTAACCCCTTATATCGTCCTCTGATCAGATTACTTACACACTCTTACATAATTTTATCCCCCGCAAACCCTCCCTCCCCCATCCCCTTTGGCAGCCCAATTCTTATACCTTCTTGCCCCCTCTGAACAAATTAACCCCTCAATCTTACACCATGTTACTGCCCTTGGCAGCCCGATTCTTGAATCGCTTTGTCCCCTCTAAGCCTTTTACCTCTCACTCTCATACATTTTTAATCCCCTTGTCAGCCCAATTCCTACGCAATTTTACAACAAATTACACCCAGCCACGTTTTTGCACCATTTCAACCTCCTTGGCAGCCCGACTCTTAAACCATTTTACGCCCTCTGAAGAAAACAAAACTATCAATCCTACATCATTTACATCATTTTACCACCCTTGGCAGCCAATTCATACACCTTTTAACCACCTCTCAAACAAACTACTCTCTCACTCTTATATCAGTTTACCTCCCCCTTTGCAGCCCAATTCCTACACCATTCTTACCTCTCCGATCGAATTGCTCTGTTACACTTACACCATTTTATCGTAATGGCAGCCCATTTCCTACAACCATTTACCCAATGTGAAAAACTAATTCTTCACTTTCTGATAATTTTATGCCCTTGGCAGCACACTTTTCTTCCCTGGGCACCTTTTTACCTCTTACACCTCTTATATCTTTTTACACAGCTTGGCAGACCAATTTACCCCCTTGGCACAATTTTTCGTTCTCTGAACAAATTAGCCAACCACTCTTACTTCATTTTGCCTTCCTTGGCAGCACAATTTTACATCTTTTCACCTACTCTCAACAATTTACCCCCTTGCTGTTTCTACTCCCTCGCAATCTTAGCCCTATCAAAAAATTACACCCCTAAAATTTATAACATTTCAACCCATGGCAGCCCAGTTCACCATTTTACCTGCTCTCAAAAAATCAACCACATACATAAATTTACCGCACACCACCCCTTGGCAGCCCAATTCATACACGATTTTACAGCCTCTCAACTACATCTTAAATCATTGTACACTCGTGGCAGCCCACTTTGCGTCCTTTGGCACCATATTACCACTTACACCTCTTAAATCCTTTTAACCCCCCTGATAGTCCCATTTAACCCCTTCCGTCCTCTGATTAAATTACCCACTCACTCTTACATCATTTTACTACCCGCATACCCCTTCTCCTCCAATCCCTTTGGCATCCCAATTCTTACACCATCTTACCTCCTCTGAACAAATTAACCCCTCAATCTTACACCATGTTTGTGCCCTTGGCAGCCCAATTCTTGAGTAAGTTAGTCCACCTCCAAATACTTTACCATTCACTATCAAACATTTTAAAACCCTTTTTCAGCCTAATTCCACCGCAATTTTACCCCTATCAACAAAATACATCCCCCCACTTTTTTACACCATTTCAACCGCCTTGGCAGCACTATTCCTACACCATTCTACCCTCTCCGATCAAATTACCTTGTCACACTTACACCATTTTACCGCATTGGCAGCCCATTTCTTGGATCACTTTGCCCACTCTGAGCAAAAACCGATCACTCTCTCATAATTTCACCCCCTTGGTAGTACACATTACCTCACTTGGCACCATATTACCTCTCACAAATCAATCTTACACCATGTTACTGTCCTTGGCTGACCACATTAACCCCTAATTCTTACAGCATGTTACTGTCCGTGGCTGCCCGTTTCTTGAATCAGTTTGTCGCATCTAAACAGTTTACCCCTCCCTCTCATACATTCCCCTTTTCAGCCCAATTCTTTCGCAATTTTAATCCCTATCAACAAATTACATCCCCCACCACTTTTGTACCATTTCAACCCACTTGGAAGCCCAGCTCTTACACCATTTTATCCTCTCTCAAAAATTCACAAGCTAACTCATACAGCAATTTAGCTCCCTCATCCGCTGGCAGCACAATTCCTGCACCATTTTACGCCCTCTGAACAAAATAACCCACAATCTTACAGCATTTTACACCCTTGGCGGCCAATTCGTACCCTCTTCGATCACCTCTCAAACAAACTACTCTCTCACTTTTACATTACTTTACCCCTCTAACCCTTCGCAGCCCGATTCTTTCACCATTTTACATCCTTTGAACAAATTTACCCTCAATTTTACATCATTTTATCCCCATGGCAGCACACTTTACATCACTTGGCAGCTTTTTACCTCCTACATCTTTTATATATTTTTCACAGCTTGGCAGCCCAGTTTACCTCCTTGGAACCATTTTACACCCGCTGAAAAATTACCCTCTCACTCTTATATCGTTTCATCCTTCTTGGCAGCAAAATTTTACATCCTTTTACCTACTCTTAAGACATTATCCCCACACTCTTATACCGTTTAACCCCCCTCCCCTTTCCAGCCCAATTCATCAAACATTTTACCCCCATTGAACAAACTAATCCTTCAGCCGTACACTACGTTACTGCCCGTGGCAGCCCATTTCTTAAGGCACTTTATCTTCTGTAAACAAAATGGCCCCAAACTCCTACATTTTTTTAACCCTCCTTTGGCAGCCCAACATCATTTTGGCACCCTCCTTTGGCAGCCCAACATTATCATACTTTTTAAACCCTTAGCAGCCCAATTCTTACACAGTATCACCCCCCATCAAAAAATTACACCCTCAATCTTGCATCATTTTCCTCCCCCCTTGGCAGCCAAATTTTTGCGTCATTTAAACTCCCTGAACAAAATACCACCTCACTCATACATCAACTTAACCAAATTGGTTGAACAATTTTCCATCATTTCACCTACACTCATGACATTATCCCCTCACTCGTATTCCATTTAACCCCCCCCCCCCCATTGCCAGCCCTTTTCATAAGAGATTTTACTCACTTTGAACAAACTAATCCCTCAATCTCACACTTCGTTAATCGTTTTACCCTTCATGGCAGCAAAATTTGACATCCTATTACCTACTCTGAACAAATTAACCTCTCAATCTTACACCATGTTTCTGCCCTTGGCAGCCCAATTCTTGAATAACTTAGTCCACCTCTAACTACTTTACCACTCACTATCAAACATTTTAAAACCCTTTGTAAGCCCAATTTCAACGCAATTTTAGCCCTATCAAAAAATTACATCCCCCACTTTTTTACACCGTTTCAACCGCCTTGGCAGCACTATTCCTACACCGTTCTAGACTCTCCTATCAAATGACCATGTCACACTTACACCATTTTACCGCATTGGCAGCCCATTTCTTATATCACTTTGCCCACTCTGAGCAAATAACCGACCACTTTCTGATAATTTTATCCCCTTGGTAGAACACTTTACGTCACTTGGCACCATATTACCGTCCTTGGCAGACCACATTAACCCCTAAGTCTTACACCATGTTACTGTCCTTGGCTGCCCGTTTCTTGAATCACTTTGTCCCGTCTAACCATTTTAACCCTCCCTCTCATACATACCCCTTGTCAGCCCAATTCTTTCGCAATTTTACCACCTATCAACAAGTTACATCCCCCCACCACTTTTATACCATTTCAATCCACTTGGCAGCCCAGCTCTCACACCCTTTTACCCTCTCTCAAAAATTCACAAGCTAACTCATACAGCAATTTAGCTCCCTCATCCGCTGGCAGCACAATTCCTGCACCATTTTACGCCCTCTGAACAAAATAACCCACAATCTTACAGCATTTTACACCCTTGGCGGCCAAATCGTACACTCTTCGATCACCTCTCAAATAAACTACACTCTCACTTTTACATCAGTTTACCTAACCCTTCGCAGCCCAATTCTTTCACCATTTTACATCCTTTGAACAAATTTACCCTCAATTTTACATCATTTTATCCCCTTGGCAGCACACTTTACATCACTTGGCAGCTTTTTATCTCTTACATCTATATATCTTTTTTCACAGCTTGGCAGCCCAGTTTACCTCCTTGGCACCATTTTACGCCCGCTTTCAATCTTATATCATTTTGACCCTTCTTGGCAGCAATATTTTTCATCCTTTTACCTACTCTCAAGTCATTATCCCCACACTCTTATACCCTTTACCTCCCACCTTTTGCCAGCCCAATTCATAAAACATTATTCCCCCTTTGAACAAACTAATCCGTCAACTTTACACTACGTTACTGCCCTTGACAGTCCATTTCTTAAGCCACCGTACCTCCTGTGAACAAATTGCCCCAAAACCCCTTCATCTTTTTGAGCCGCCTCTGGCAGCCCAACATCGTTTAACCCACTCTCAACAAATTATCCCCTCATTATCATACTTTTTAAACCCTTAGCAGTCCAATTCCTACACAATATCACCTCCCATCAAAAAAATTACACCCTCACTCTTAAATCATTCCCCCCCCCCCCGCAGCATACAAATTCTTACGTCATTTTAACCCTCTGAAGAAAATACCACCTCACTCACAAATCCATTTAAACACCCTGGCAACACAAATTTTCATTATTTTACCTTCTCTACAAACATTACCTCCCACTCTTAATCCGTTTCAACCCCTTGGAAGCCCAGTTCTTAAACCATTTACTCCCTGTGAACAAAGTAACCCCTCAACCTTACACCATGTTATTGTCGTTGGCATCCCAATTCTAAAGTTACTTTGCCTCATCTAAACAAGTTATCGCCTCACTCCAATATCATTTTAACGCTCTTGGCAGCCAACATCAATTCATTCCCCCTCACCAAAATTTACCCCTCACTCTCAAACTTTTATATTTTTTAACACCTTAGCGGCCTAATTATTACACTTTTTTACGCACCTAGGCAACAACTTTCTTATATCAATTTAATCCTCTGAACAAAATACCAACTCAATCACCCATCAATTGACCAACATTGGCAGCACAATTTTACAACCTTTTATCTACTCTCAGCATAATACCCCGCAACATATTTTATTCTTCTTTACCCCCTTGGCAGCCAACTTCTTAAACCATTTTACCACCTAAAAAAAATTAACCCCTCAATCGTACACAATGTTACTGCCCTTGGCAGCCCAGCATCATTCTTCCTCCCCTCAACAAATTGCCCCATCAGTCTCATACACTTTACCCCCTTGGCAGCCCAATTCTTACACTTTTTTGCCTCCTCTCAAAAAATACCAAAAATTACCCGCCTACTCTTTCATCATTTTACCTCCCTTGGCAGCCCATTTCTTATAAATGTTTACCCCTCAGATAAATTTTCCCCTCCCCCATTTTTACACCTATTTACTCCCCCAGGAAGACCAATACTTACATCACTTTATCCCAACTCATCAAACTACTCCCTGACACTTGCATTGTTTTAACACCTTAGCTACCAAATTATTACATATTTCTACCCCTCTGAACCAATTAACCCCGCTACCTTACACCATGTTACCCTCCTTGTCAGCCCGAATCTTAAATCACTTTACACCATCTAAACAACTTACCCCCTCACTCCTAAATCGTTTTTACCCTCTTGGCAGCCCGACATCCCCCCTCCAACAAATGGCCCCCTCACTCTCATACTCTCTTAACCCCTTAGAGACCCAATTCTTACATCATTTTACCTCCTCTAAAAGAATTACATCCTAACTCATGTATCATTTTACCTAACTTGACACCAAAATTTTACATCATTTTACCTACTCTCATTATGTTACCCCTTATTTTTAATCCATTTTACCCCTTGACAGCCCAATTCTTAAGCTATTTTATCCCTTTGAACCAACTGACCCATCAATCTAACACGATATTACCACCCCCTGGCACGATATTACCGCCCAACATCATTTTACCTCCTCTCAATAAATTACCCGTTTTACTCTCATACAAATTTCCCCCCTTTGGCAGACAATTCTTACACCATTTTAACCCATCTCAAAAAATTACCCAGTCAAATTTAGATTGTTTTAAACCCTTAGCAGCCCAATTCCTACACCGTCGTACCCCTTGTGAAAAAATTATCCCTTGACTCCTACACAATTGTATCCCCCTTGGCAGCCCAATTCTCGCACTACTTCAACCAACCTGAGTGAGGGCATAATGGAAAAAATATACCTCATACTCTTAAATCATACCCCCAACTTGGCATACAAATTCTTACGTCAATTTAACCCTCTGAACAAAATACCACCACACTCACAAATCAATTTAACCACCTTTGGCAGCACAAAATTTCATCATTTTACCTACTCTCCAAATAATACCCCCCTCTCTTAATCCGTTTCAACCCCTTGTTGCCCAGTTTTTAAACCTTTCTCCCTGTGAACAAATTAACACCCCAACCTTACATCATATTACCGCCGTTGGCATCCCAGTTCTAAAATCACTTTGCCCCATCTATACAAGTTCTCCCCTCGCTCCAACATCATTTTAACGCTCTTGGCAGCCAACATCAATCTACCCCCACCAACATTTTACCCCCTCAGTCTCATACTTTTATACTTTTTTAACACCTTAGTAGCCTAATTATTACAACTTTTTACCCACCTTGGCGACAAAATTCTTATATCATTTTTACCCTCTGAACAAATTACCACCTCACTCACACATCTTTTTACAAACCATGGCAGCACAATGTTACAACATTTTATCTACTCTCAGCATTATACCCCGCAACATATTTTATCCGTTTTTACCCCGTTGGCAGCCCACACCTTAAACCATTTTAGCACCTATGAAAAAAATAATACCTCAACCGTACACCATGTTACTGCCCTTGGTGGCCCAGCATCATTCTTCCTCCCCTCGACAAATTGCCCCATCACTCTCATACAATTTTACCCCCTTGGCAGCCCAATTCTTACACCTTTTTGCCTCCTCTCAAAAATACCCCTCACTCTTACATCGCTTTACCCCCCTTGGCGGACAATTCTTGTGTCACTTTACCACCTCTGAACAAATTACCCGCCTACTCTTTCATCAATTTACCTCCCTTGGCAGCCCAATTCTTACAAAGGTTTACCCCTCTGATTAATTTACCCCCCCCCCCTTTTTACACCAATTTAGTCCCCTTGGCAAACCAATACTTACATCACTTTACCCCCTCTGATCAAAATACTCCCTGAAACTCGCATTATTTTAACCCCGTAGCTACTCTATTCTTACATTTTTCTACCCCCTCTGAACCAATTAACCCCGCTAACTTACACCATGTTACCATCTTTGTCAGCCCAATTATTAAATCACTTTACCCCATCTAAACAAATTACCCCCTCACTCCTACATCATTTTATATCTATTGGCAGCCCGACATCTTCCCCCTCCAACAATTGGCCACCTCACTCTCAAACTTTTTTAATACCTTAACGGCCAATTCTTACATCATTTTACCTCCTCTAAAAAATTACATCCTAACTCATGCATCATTTTTATCTACCTTGACAGCACAATTTTACATCATTTTACCTACTCTCGACATGTTACCCCTCCCATTTAACCCATATTACCCCCTGGCAGCCCAAATCTTAACCCATTTAAACCCTATGAACCAACTGACTCCTCAATCTAACATGATATTACCGCCCTTGGGAAGCCCAACATCATTTTACCTCCTCTCAACAAATTACCCCTTTACTCTCATACATATTTCCCCCTTTGGCAGAAAATTCTCACACCAGTTTAACCCCTCTCAAAAAATTACCCAGTCAAATTTAGATCGCTTTAACCCCTTAGCAGCCCAGTTCCTTCACCATTTTACCCCATATCAATAAATTTTCCCTTGACTCCTATAGAATTATACCGCCTTTGGCAGCCCAAATCTCACACCACTACACCCAACCTGAGTGAGGACATAATGTAAAAAAACCTCATGCTCTTACACCAATTTATCCGCCTAGACAGACCAAAAAGATGTAAGTTAGTTTTACCAACTAACTCTTTTAATATTTTTCCCGCTTGAGAGACCAAAGAAGTAGATTTATTTACCGTTAATTTATCTTGTAACGCCTCACTCCTATATTACTATAACCCTCTACAAACCAAATTTTAAACAACTTTATCCTTTCTGAACAAAATGCCCTCTCATTTTTTCTACCATTTTGCCCCCTTTGGCAGCCCAACTCTTACATCACCTTACCCGCTCTGATAAAATTACCCACTAATACTCACATCATTTTACCCCCTTGGCAGCCAATTCCTGCACCGTTTTACGCTATCTGCACAAATAAGCCCCTCACTTTTACACCATTTTACTCCCCTTGGCAGCCCAATTCTTACAAATTTTAACAACTCTGAGCAATTTAGGCCCTCGCTTCGATATAGTTTTACCCCCTTGGCAGCCAATTATTTCAGCATTATTCCCCCGCCCTCTCAAATAATTACCTCTTCAATCTTATATCATTTCATCACCCTTGGTAGACCTGTTTTTACACCTGGGAGCCAATTTGTTTCTCCATTTTAACCCCTCTAAATAAATTCACCCTAAATATTACATCATTTTAACGCCTTGGCAGCCAATTTGTACGCCCTTTATCATCTCTGAAAAAACTACTCTCTCACTCCTACATTAGTTTACCCCCCCCCCCCCTTGCCGCCCATTTCTGCCACCATTTAACACAATTTGAATAAATTAACTCTCACTTTAACATCAGTTCACCCAATGGCAGCACACTTTACTTCCCTCGGCATCTTTTTACCTCTTGCACCCCCCATGTCTTTTCAATCCCCTTGGCAGCCAAATATACATCTTTTGCACCATTTCACGCCCTCTGAACAAATTACCACCTCACTCTTACATCGTTTTACCCCCATCGGGAGCCCAATTCTTACAACATTTTGCGGCTTGGCAGCCAATTTCCTCCAGCAATTTAACCGCTCTGAAAAAATTATCCTCTCGCTTTCGCATCATTTTAAATTCCCACACCCACCCTCACACTCTGAACAAATACAAACTTTACCCACTCTGAACAAATTAACTCCTCACTCTCAAATAAGTTCAACGCCCTTGGCGGCCCACTTTACTTCCCATGGCGCTTTTTTACTTTTTTACCTCTTACATATTTTATATCTTTTTACCCCACTTGGCAGCCCAATTTAACCCTTTTGCACCATTTTACGCCCTCTGAACAAAATACCACCTCAATTTTACACTTTTTTAACCTCTTGGCAGCCAAAACATACACCGTTTTACTTCCTCTGAACAAATTAACCCTCAATTTTACATCACTTGACCCTATTGGCAGCCCATTTTACCTCCCTTGGCATCTTTTTTACCTTCTACACCTCTTTGTATCATTTTGCCCCCCTTGGCAGCCCAATTCACTCTCTATGCATCATTTTACACCCTCTGAACAAATTAACCCTCAATCTTACTTTATTTTACTCCACTTGGCAAACAATTCGTACACCCTTTAATCTCCTCTGAAAAAACTATTCTCTCTCTCTTAAACCCGTTTAACTCCCCCTTCGCAGCCCAATTCTTTCGTCATTTGACACCCTTTGAACGAAATAAGCCTCAATTTTACATCATTTGACTCCCTTGGCAGCCCACTTTTCCACCCTTTTATCTCTTCCCGCTTGAGAGACCAAAGAAGTAGATTTATTTACCGTTAATTTATCTTGTAACGCCTCACTCCTATATTACTATAACCCTCTACAAACCAAATTTTAAACAACTTTATCCTTTCTGAACAAAATGCCCTCTCATTTTTTCTACCATTTTGCCCCCTTTGGCAGCCCAACTCTTACATCACCTTACCCGCTCTGATAAAATTACCCACTAATACTCACATCATTTTACCCCCTTGGCAGCCAATTCCTGCACCGTTTTACGCCATCTGCACAAATAAGCCCCTCACTTTTACACCATTTTACTCCCCTTGGCAGCCCAATTCTTACAAATTTTAACAACTCTGAACAATTTAGGCCCTCGCTTCGATATAGTTTTACCCCCTTGGCAGCCAATTATTTCATCATTATTCCCCCGCCCTCTCAAATAATTACCTCTTCAATCTTATATCATTTCATCACCCTTGGTAGACCTGTTTTTACACCTGGGAGCCAATTTGTTTCTCCATTTTAACCCCTCTAAATAAATTCACCCTAAATATTACATCATTTTAACGCCTTGGCAGCCAATTTGTACGCCCTTTTATCATCTCTGAAAAAACTACTCTCTCACTCCTACATTAGTTTACCCCCCCCCCCCTTGCCGCCCGTTTCTGCCACCATTTAACACAATTTGAATAAATTAACTCTCACTTTAACATCAGTTCACCCAGTGGCAGCACACTTTATTCCCCTCGGCATCTTTTTACCTCTTGCACCCCCCATGTCTTTTCAATCCCCTTGGCAGCCAAATATACATCTTTTGCACCATTTCACGCCCTCTGAACAAATTACCACCTCACTCTTACATCGTTTTACCCCCATCGGGAGCCCCATTCTTACAACATTTTGCGGCTTGGCAGCCAATTTCCTCCAGCAATTTAACCGCTCTGAAAAAATTATCCTCTCGCTTTCGCATCATTTTAAACTCCCACACCCACCCTCACACTCTGAACAAATACAAACTTTACCCACTCTGAACAAATTAACTCCTCACTCTCAAATAAGTTCAACGCCCTTGGCGGCCCACTTTACTTCCCATGGCGCTTTTTACTTTTTTACCTCTTACATATTTTATATCATTTTACCCCACTTGGCAGCCCAATTTAACCCTTTTGCACCATTTTACGCCCTCTGAACAAAATACCACCTCAATTTTACACTTTTTTAACCTCTTGGCAGCCAAAACATACACCGTTTTACTTCCTCTGAACAAATTAACCCTCAATTTTACATCCCTTGACCCTATTGGCAGCCCATTTTACCTCCCTTGGCATCTTTTTTACCTTCTACACCTCTTTGTATCATTTTGCCCCCCTTGGCAGCCCAATTCACTCTCTATGCATCATTTTACACCCTGTGAACAAATTAACCCTCAATTTTACATCACTTGACCCTATTGGCAGCCCATTTTACCTCCCTTGGCATCTTTTTTACCTTCTACACCTCTTTGTATCATTTTGCCCCCCTTGGCAGCCCAATTCACTCTCTATGCATCATTTTACACCCTGTGAACAAATTAACCCTCAATCTTACTTTATTTTACTCCACTTGGCAAACAATTCGTACACCCTTTAATCTCCTCTGAAAAAACTATTCTCTCTCCCTTAAACCCGTTTAACTCCCCCTTCGCAGCCCAATTCTTTCGTCATTTGACACCCTTTGAACGAAATAACCCTCAATTTTACATATTTTGACTCCCCTGGCAGCCCACTTTTCCACCCTTTTATCTCTTACAACTCTCATGTCTTTTTAATTTTCTTGGCATCCAAATTTACCACATTTGCACCATTTCAATCCCTCTGTAGAAATTGCCACCTCTCTCTTAAATCGTTTCACCCCCATCGGCAGCCCAGTTCTTACAACATTTTATACCTCTCCGAAAAAGGTACGTCCTCATTCTTACATCATTTTACCCCCGGCTGCCCCATTCTTACATCCCAGTACCCACTCTAAACAAATTATCCCCTCACAAAGACACAATTTTTTCGCCTTGGTAGACCATTTCTTACATCACTTTAACCGCTCTGAACAAATTACCCCTCCCTCTCGCATCATTTACCCGCCCACCCCACCCCCACATACACACACACACACTGAACAAATTTTACCAAATCTGACACTATATAACCCCTCACTCTCAGATAATTTCAACCCCCCCCCTGGCAGCCCACATTACCTACCTTGGCACTTTTTTGTCTCTTGCGCCTCTTAAATTTTTACCCCCCATGGCAAAAGATTTACGCACTTTGCAACATTTGGCGCCCTCTGAACAAATTACCACTTCATTTTTACACCTTTGTACCCCTCTCGGCAGACCACTTTACTTCCCTTGGCTCCATTTTACCTCTTTTACCTCTTATATAATATTAACCCCTTGGCAGCCCAAATTACCCCTTTGTGCGATTTTAAACCCTCTGAACAAATTAACATCTCACTCTTACAACGTTTTACCGCTCTCGGCAGCCCCCATCTCACACTATTTTATCCCCTCACTCTTACATCCTTTTCCCCTTGGCAGCCCAATTATTACATCCCATTACACCCTCTGAACAAAAAACCCCTCAAAAGTACATCAATTAGCCCAATTGGCAATCCAGTAGTTACGCATTTTTCCACCATCTGTACAAATTACCCCCTCACACCAACACCACATTACTTGCCTTGCACCTTTTTACCTTCTGCACCACAAATCACTTTAAACCCTAGCAGTGCAAATTACCTCCTTCGCACCGTTTTACGCCCTCTGAACAAATTACCACCTCACTTTTACCTCTTTTTAACTGCCTTGGCAGCCCAATTCTTACACTAATTTACCCCACTCTGAAAAAGGTACCCCTCCCCCCACAATAACATCATTTACGCCCCCCCCCCCGCCTGGCAGCCCAACTCTTACATCCCATTAGCCCCTCTGAACAAATACCCCCTCAATTTTTTACATCACTTAGCCCACTTAGCGGTCTAATACTTACGCCCTTTTACCCCATCTGAACAAAGTACCCCTCACATTTACAACCCCCTTGGCAGCCCATTTCTTACATCACTTTAACTGCTCTGAACAAATTACCCCTCCCTCTTGCATCATTTACCCCCCCCCTCCCCCCACCCCCACATACACACACACACTCTGAACAAATTTTACCAACTCTGACACTATATAACTCCTCACTCGCAGATAAATTCAAACCCCCCTGGCAGCCCACATTACCTACCTTGGCAGCTTTTTGTCTCTTGCACCTCTTAAATTTTTACCCCCCCCTTGGCGAAAAATTTACGCACTTTGCAACATTTGACGCCCTCTGAACAAATTACCACTTCATTTTTACACCTTTGTACCTCTCTTGGCAGTCCACTTTACTTCCCTTGGCTCCATTTTACCTCTTTTACCTCTTATATAATTTTAACCCCTTGGCAGCCCAAATTACCCCTTTGTGCGATTTTAAACCCTCTGAACAAATTAGCCCACAACATCTGAACATCATTTAGCCCACTTAGCAATCTAAAACTTATGCCCTTTTACCCATCTGAACAAAGTACCCCTCACATTTACACCACTTTACCCCCTTGGCAGCCCAATTCTTACATCAATTTAACCGCTCTGAAAAAACTAACCTCTCATTCTCAGATAACTCTAACACATTGGCAGTCCATTTTAACTCTATTTTACCTCCTCTGAACAAACTAACCCTCAATCTTAGATCACTTTAAGCCCTTGGCCAACTTTACTTCCCTTGACACCTTTTTACCTTCTACAACTCTTATATCATTTTATGCCTGGCAGCCCACTTTACCCCCTTTTCACCATTTTACGCCTTCTGAACAAAACACCACCTCACTATTACACCATTTTACCACCTTGGCGGTCCATTTCTTACATCACTTTACCCACTCTGAACAAATAACCCCTCACACTCTGATAATTTTACCCACCTTGGCAGCCCACATTACTTCCATTGTCGCCTTCTTAACTCTTACACCTCATATCTTTTTACCAACTTGGCATCCCTTTTGCACCATTTTAGGTGGTCCAAACAATTTATCATCTCACCTTTTCAACTTTTTAACCCCCATTCTTACACCGATTTACCTCATCTGAACAATTTAAAATTTTATCTTAAATCATTTTACCCCTCTTGGCAGCCCAGTTTTCTTACCTCGGCACTTTTTTACCTCTCAGACCTCTTATATCACTTTACCACCTTGGCAGCCCAACTTACCCCCTTTGCGCCATTTTAGCTTCTCTGACCAAATTAACGCTCAAACTTACATATTTTTACACCCCTGGCAGCCCAATTTTCTCCCTTTACGAAATTTTACACCCTCTGAACAGATTAGCCCCTCACTCTCAGATAATTTTACAACCCTTGGCAGCCCACTTTACTTCTTCTGGCAACATTTTACTCTTACAGCTCTTATATCATTTTACATTCCTTGGCAGCCAAATTTATGCACTTTGCATCAATTTACCACCTAACAAATTACCACCTAATTTTTACACATTTTTTTATCCCTCTTGGCAGCCCAACTCAATTCCCAAGTCAATTTTTTACCTCTGATACTACTTATACCTTTTTACTTCCCCTGGCAGCCAAATATATCCCCTTTGCACCATTTCAAACCCTTTGAACAAATTAGCCTCTCACTCTTACATCATTCTACCCCTGAACAAATTACCACTTTATTTTAACACATTTTTACCCCTCTTGGCAGACCACTTTATTTCCCTTGTCTCCATTTTACCTCTTTTAGCTCTTATAACATTTTAACCCCCTTGGCAGCCCAAATTACCCCTTTTTGCGATTCTAAAACCTCTGAACAAATTATCATCTCACTCTTGCAACGTTTTACCCCTCTCGGCAGCCCACTTCTCAAACTATTTTATCCCCTCACTCTCATATCCTTTCCCCCTGGCAGCCCACTTCTTACACCACTTTACCCCACTCTTGAAAAAGTACCCCCTCACTCTAACATCATTCATCATTTCCCCCCCCCCCCGCCTGGCAGCCCAACTCTTACATCCCATTAGCCCCTTCTGAACAAAAACCCCCTCAATCTTTTACATCATTAAGCCCACTTAGCAATCTAATACTTACGCCCTTTTACCCCATCTGAACAAAGTACCCCTCACATTTACACCCCTTTAACCCCCTTGGCAGCCCAATTCTTACTTCACTTTAACCGCTCTGAAAAAACTAACCTCTCACTCTCAGATAACTCTAACACATTGGCAGTCCATTTTTAACTCAATTTTACCTCCTCTGAACAATCTAACCCTCAATCGTTTTAAGCCCTTGGCCAACTTTACTTCCCGATCACTTTAAGCCCTTGGCCAACTTTACTTCCCTTGACACATTTTTACCTTTTACACCTCCTATATCATTTTATGCCTGGCAGCCCATTTTACCCCCTTTTCACCATTTTACGCCTTCTGAACAAAACACCACCTCACTATTACACCATTTTACCATCTTGGCGGTCCATTTCTTACATCACTTTACCCACTCTGAACAAATAACCCCTCACACTCTGATAATTTTACCTACCTTGGCAGCCCACTTTACTTGCATTGTCACCTTCTTAACTCTTACACCTCATATCATTTTACCAACTTGGCAGTCCATTTTATCCCTTTTGCACCATTTGAGGCGATCCGAACAATTTATCATCTCACTTTTTCAACTTTTTACCCCCATGGCAGCCAACTCTTACACCGGTTTGCCTCATCTGAACAAATTAAAATTTAATCGTACATCATTTTACCCCTCTGGCAGCCCAGTTTTCTTACCTCAGCACTTTTTTACCTCTCAGACCTCTTATATCATTTTACCACCTTGGCAGCCCAACTTACACCCTTTGCGCTATTTTAGCTTCTCTGAACGAACTAACGCTCAAACTAAAATATTTTTACCCGTTTGGCAGCCCAATTTTCTCCCTTTACGAAATTTTACACCCTCTGAACAGATTAGCCCCTCACTCTCAGATAATTTTACAACCCTTGGCAGCCCATTTTACTTCCCTTGGCACCATTTTACCTCTTACAGCTCTTATATAATTTTCCACTCTTTGGCAGCCCAATTTATGCACTTTGCACCAATTTGCAACCTAACAAATTACCACTTAATTTTTACACATTTTTAATCCCTCTTGGCAGCCCAATTCAATTCCCCAGTCAATTTTTTAACTCTGATACTAATTATACCTTTTTACTTCCCATGGCAGCCAAATATATCCCCTTTGCACCATTTCACACCCTCTGAACAAACTAGAAACTCACTCGTACAAAGTTTTACGCCCATTGGCATTCCAATTCTTACACAATATTACCCCTCTCTGTAAAAGGAACGCCCTCACTCTTACATCCCCAAAACGCACACACAACTTGAACAAATTTTACTCACTCCGATCAAAATTACCCCTCACTCTCAGATAATTCTGACCCCCTTTGGCAGTCCACTTTACTTCACTTGGCACCTTTTAACTTCTTACACCTCATATCATTTTACGCCCCTTGGCAGCTCAATTTACACCCAAGGCACCATTTTACGATCTCTGAACAAATTAGCCGCTCACTCTTACATCATTCTACCGCTGAACAAATTACCACTTCATTTTTACACATTTTTACCCCTCTTGACAGACCACTTTACTTCCCTTGCCTCAACTTTACCTCTTTTACCTCTTATATCTTTTTAACCCACTTGGCAGCCCAAATTACCCCTTTGTGCGATTTTAAACCCTCTGAACAAATAATCATCTCACTCTTGCAACGTTTTACCCCTCTCGGCAGCCCACTTCTCACACTATTTTATCCCCTCACTCTCATATCCTTTCCCCCGTTGTAGCCCAATTCTTACATCCCATTACACCCTCTGAACAAAAACCTCCTCAAAATTACATCATTTAGCCCAATTAGCAGTCCAAAACCTGCGCCTTTTTACACCATCGGAACAAATTATTCCCTCACACTAACACCACTTTACTGCCCTTGCCAACTGTTTACCTCCTTCACCACTTATATCACTTTAATTCCTGGCAGCCCAATTTACATCCTTCGCACCGTTTTACGCACTCTGAACAAATTACCAACTCACTTTTACACTTTTTTAACCCCCATGGCAGCCCACTTCTTACACCACTTTACCCCACTCTTGAAAAGGTACCCCCTCACTCTAACATCATTCATCATTTACGCCCCCCCCCCGCCTGGCATCCCAAATCTTACATCTCATTAGCCCTCTCTCAACAAATAACCCCCTCAATCTTTTACATCATTTAGCCCACTTAGCAATTTAAAACTTACGCCCTTTTACCCCATCTGAACAAAGTACCCCTCACATTCACACCCCTTTACCCCCTTGGCAGCCCAATTCTTACATCACTTTAACCGCTCTGAAACAACTAACCTCTCACTCTTAGATAACTCTAACACATTGGCAGTCCATTTTTAACTCTATTTTACATCCTCTGAACAATCTAACCCTCAATCTTAGATCACTTTAAGCCCCTGGCCAACTTTTCTTCCCTTGACACCTTTTTACCTTTTACACCTCTTATATCATTTTATGCCTGGCAGCCCAATTTACCCCCTTTTCACCATTTTACGCCTTCTGAACAAAACACCACCTCACTATTACACCATTTTACCACCTTGGCGGTCCATTTCTTACATCACTTTACCCACTCTGAACATATAACCCCTCACACTCTGATAACTTTACCCACCTTGGCAGCCCACTTTACTTGCATTGTCACCTTCTTAACTCTTACACCTCATATCAATTTACCAACTTGGCAGTCCATTTTATCCCTTTTGCACCATTTGAGGCGATCCGAACAATTTATCATCTCACTTTTTCAACTTTGTAACCCCATGGCAGCCAATTCTTACACCGGTTTGCCTCATCTGAACAAATTAAAATTTAATCGTACATCATTTTACCCCTCTTGGCAGTCCAGTTTTCTTACCTCGGCACTTTTTTACCTCTCAGACCTCTTATAACTTTTTACCACCTTGGCAGCCCAACTTACCCCCTTTGCGCTTTTTTAGCTTCTCTGAACAAATTAACGCTCAAACTTAAATAATTTTACCCCCCTTGGCAGCACAATTTTCTCCCTTTACGAAATTTTACACCCTCTGAACAGATTAGCCCCTCACTCTCAGATAATTTTACAACCTTGGCAGCCCATTTTACTTCCCTTGGCGCCATTTTACCTCTTACAGCTCTTATATCATTTTACACTCTTTGGCAGCCCAATTTATGCACTTTGCAACAATTTGCCACCTAACAAATTGCCACCTAATTTTTACACATTTTTAATCCCTCTTGGCAGCCCAATTCAATTCCCCAGTCAATTTTTTACCTCTGATACTAGTTATAACTTTTTACTTCCCCTGGCAGCCAAATATATCCCCTTTGCACCATTTCACACCCTCTGAACAAACTAGAAACTCACTCTTACAAAGTTTTACACCCATTGGCAGTCCAATTCTTACACAATATTACCCCTCTCTGTAAAAGGTACGCCCTCACTCTTACATCCCCAAAACACACACACAACTTGAACAAATTTTACTCACTCCGATCAAAATAACCCCTCACTCTCAGATAATTCTGACCCCCTTTGGCAGTCCACTTTACTTCACTTGGCACCTTTTATCCTCTTACACCTCATATCTTTTTACGCCCCTTGGCAGCTCAATTTACCCCCAAGGCGCCATTTTACGATCTCTGAACGAATTAGCCACTCACTCTTACATCATTCTACCCCTGAACAAATTACCACTTCATTTTTACACATTTTTACCCCTCTTGGCAGACCACTTTACTTCCCCTGCCTCAACTTTAATTCTTTTACCTCTTATATCTTTTTAACCCCCCTTGGCAGCCCAAATTACCCCTTTGTGCGATTTTAAACCCTCTGAACAAATTATCATCTCACTCTTTTAACATTTTACCGCTCTCGGCAGCCCACTTCTCACACTATTTTATCCCCTCTCTCTTATATCCTTTCCCCCTGGCAGCCCAATCCTTACATCCCATAAAACCCTCTGAACAAAAAGCCCCTAAAAATTACATCATTTAGCCCAATTAGCAGTCCAAAACTTACGCCTTTTTACACCATCTGAACGAATTATCCCCTCACACTAACACCACTTTACTGTCCTCGCCACCTTTTTACCTCCTACACCACTTAAACCACTTTAATTCCTGGCAGCCCAATTTACCTCCTTCGCACCCTTTTAAGCCCTCTGAACAAATTACCACCTCACTTTTACACTTTTTTAACCCCCTTGGGCAGCCCCATTCTTACATCACTTTAACCGCTCTGAATAAGTTATCCTCTCACTCTCAGATAACTCTAACACATTGGCAGTCCATTTTTTACTCTATTTTAACTCCTCTGAACAATTTAACCCTCAATCTTAGATCACTTTAAACCCTTGGCAAATTTTACTTCCCTTGACACCTTTTTACCTTTTACACCTCTTATATCATTTTATACCTGGCAGCCCAATTTACCCCCTTTTCACCATTCTACGCCTTCTGAACAAAATACCACCTCACTATTACACCAATTTACCACCTTGGCGGTCCGTTTCTTACATCACTTTATCCACTCTGAACAAACAATCCCTCACTCTCTGATAATTTTACCCAGCTTGGCAGCCCACTTTACTTTCATTGGCACCTTCTTACCTCTCACACCTCTTATATCATTTTACCCCCTTGAAAGACCACTTTATCCCTTTTGCAACATTTTAGGCAGTTAGAACAATTTATCATCTCACTTTTTCAACTTTTTAACACTCATGACAGCCAATTCTTACACCGATTTACGTCCTCTGAACAAATTAAACTTTAATCGTACTTCATTTTACCCCTCTTGGTAGCCCAGTTTACTTACCGCGGCACTTTTTTACCTCTCAGGCCTCTTATATCATTTTACCACTTTGGCAGCCCAATAAACCCTCTTTGCGGCCATTTAGCTGCTCTGAACGAATTGACCCTCAATTCTATACTATTTTACCCCCTTGGCCGCCCATTTCTTACATAACTTTACCCACTCTGAACAAATAACCCCTCACTCTCTGATAATATTACCCCCCTTTGTCAGCTCAATTTACTTCCCTGGGCTCCTTTTTACCTATCACTCCTCTTATATCATTTTACCCCCTTGGCAGCCCAACTTACCCCCTTTGCGCCATTTTAGCTTCTTTGAACAGATTAACGCTCAAACTTACATATTTTTACCCCCCCCCCCCCCCTTGTATCCCATTTTTCTCACTTTACGAAATTTTACACCCCCTGAACAGATTAGCCCCTCACTCTTAGATAGTTTTACCCCCCTTGTTAGCCCTTTTCTTACCTTATTTTACCCCCTCCAATCAAATTACCCCCTAACAGTTACACCATTTACCGCCTTGGCAGCCCATATCTTACATAACTTTAATCGTTCTGAGAAAATTACGACATCGGTCTCGTATTTTTCTACTCCCCCTCACACACACGCACACACACACTCTTTTAACAAAATTCACCCACTCTGAACAAATTACCCCTCACTCTCAGATAACTTTACAACCTTTGGCAGCCCATTTTACTTCCCTTGGCACCATTTTACCTCTTACAGCTCTTATATCATTTTACACTCTTTGGCAGCCCAATTTATGCACTTTGCACCAATTTGCCACCTAACAAATTACCACCTAATTTTTACACATTTTTAATTCCTCTTGGCAGCCCAATTCAATTCCCCAGTCAATTTTTTACCTCTGATACTAGTTATACCTTTTTACTGCCCCTGGCAGCCAAATATATCCCCTTTGCACCATTTCACACCCTCTGAACAAACTAGAAACTCACTCTTACAAAGTTTTACGCCCATTGGCAGTCCAATTCTTACACAATACTACCCATCTCAGTAAAAGGTACGCCCTCACTCTTACATCCCCAAAACACACACACAACTTGAACAAATTTTACTCACTCCGATCAAAATAACCCCTCACTCTCAGATAATTCTGACCCCCTTTGGCAGTCCACTTTACTTCACTTGGCACCTTTTAACCTCTTACACCTCATATCATTTTACGCCCCTTAGCAGCTCAATTTACCCCCAAGACACCATTTTACGATCTCTGAACAAATTAGCCGCTCACTCTTACATCATTCTACCCCTGAACAAATTACCACTTCATTTTTACACCTTCTTTATCCCTCTTGGCAGCCCAATTCAATTCCCCAGTCAGCTTTTTACGGTTTATACTCTTTATACCTTTTTACTTACCATGGCAGCCAAATATATCCCTTTTGCACCATTTCACACCCTCTGAACAAACTAGAACCTCTTTCTTACAACGTTTTACACCCATCAGCGGCCCAATTCTTACAGTTTACCCCTCTCTGTAAATGGTACGCCCTCACTCTTACACCCCCCCAAACACACACACACACACAACCTGAACAAAGTTTACTCCTTCCGAACAAATTAACCCCTCACTCTCAGATAATTTTACCCCCTTTGGCAGTCCACTATACTTCCCTTGGCACTTTTTAACCTCTTACACCTCATATCATTTTACGCCCCTTGGCAGCTCAATTTACCCCCAAAGTACCACTTTGCGATCCCTTAACAAATTAGCCACTCACTCTTTCATCATTTTACCCCCCCTCCCCTTGCAGCCCAAATTTACATCCCATTGCCCCCTCTGAACAAATTAACCCCTCACTTCTACAGTTTTTTTACCGCCTTAGCTGCCCATTTCTGAAATCACTCTAACCGCTCTGAACAAATAACCCCCTTGCTTCTGCATTCTTTTACCCCACCCCGCCCCATGACACACACGCACACACACACAAGCTTAACAAATTTTACCCACTCCGAACAATTTAACCCCTCACTCTCAGATTTTTTTACCCCCTTGGCAGTCCAATTTACTTCCCTTGGAACCTTTTTAACTCTTACATCTCACATCAATTTACTCCCCTTGGCCCCCAATTTACCGTCTTTGCACCATTTTACACCCTATGCACAAAATACCCGCTCATTCTTACACCGTTTTACACCCCTCGACAGCCCACTTCTTACACCATTTTACCCATCTCTCAAAAAAGTACCCTCTCAATCTTACATCATTAAACCCCCCTTGCAGCCCAATTCTTTTTTACCATTACCCATCTTAACAAAATACCCCCTCACACTTACACCACTTTAGACCCTTGGCAGCCCAAATCTTACGTCACTTCAACCGTTCTGAACAAATTAACCTATCACTCTCAGATAATTTTACCCCCTTGGTGGCCCATTTCGTACTCCATTTTACCCCTATGAACTAATTAACTCTCAACCTTAGATCATTTTACCCCCCTGACATTCCACTTCTTACCCTTCTTGGCAGTACCCTTCTTGGCAGTCAAACTCTTACACCGTTTTACCGCCTCTGAACAAATTTGGCTGATAACCCCTCGTGACAGCCAAATTCTTACACCGTTTTACAGCCTCTGAAGAAATTACACTCTATCTTATATCATTTTAACTCTCTTTTGAACCCACTTTAATACCCTCGGCAGCTTTTGACCTCTTACACTTCTTGCATACTTTTTCACTCCTTGGCAGCACAATTTACCCCTTTGCACCATTTTACGGCCTCTAAACAAATAACCAGCTCACACTTACATCGTTTTACCCCCTCGGCTAACCCTCTGAAAAAATTATCCCCTCAACCCTAAATCAATTAATTAACTTAGAAGCCCAATTCTTATGCTTTTTTATCTCATCAGCAGCCTGATTCGTTCGCCATTTCGCCTTGGCACCTTTTTTTATCTCCTACACCACTGAAATCTTTTTGCTCGCCTTGGCAGCCGAATTTACCCATTTACACGTCCTTTCACCCTCTGAACAAATTACCACCTCATTTTTACAACTTTTTAATACCCTTGGCAACCAATTCTTACACCGTTTCACCTCCTCTGAAAGAAATATTCCTCAATCTCACATCACTCTTGGCAGCCCTCTTTACTTCCCCTGGTTCTTTTTTACCTCATACACATCATATATCATTTTCGCCCCCCTTGCAGCCCAATTTACGCACTTTGCGCCATTTTAACTCCTTTGAACAAGTTAATCCTACATCAGTTTACCCAGTTTGGCAGCCAATTCGTACACCCTTTAATCACCTTTCTAAATCAGTTTACCTTCCAATTCGCAGCCCAATTATTTCACCATTTTACGCTCTCTGAACAAATTACCATAACAAATTACCACCTTTTTACCTCCATGGCAGCCAATTACTACGATGTTTTACTGCTCTTAACAAATTAACTCTCAATCTTACATCATTTTGCCCCCCTTGGCAGCACACTTTACTTCACTTGCCACCCTTTTACCTCCTACGCCTCTTATAGTTTTTTACTCCCCTTGGCAGCCAAACATACCCCATTTGCACCTAATCACGACCTCTGAACAGATAACCTCCTCAATCTTACATCGTACGCCCTCAATCTTACATCATTTTAACCCCCCCCCCCTGACATACCAATTCTTACAACTCATTACTCTGAACAAATTTCCCTCTCACTTACATCATTTTACCCCCTTAAAGGCCCAATTCTTACATCCCATCACCCCCTCTGAACAAAAACCCCGTTCAATGTTACATCATTAGCCCCTTTAGCAATCTAAAACTTACGCCTTTTTACCCCATCTGAACAAATCATACCCTCACAATTACACCAATTTTATTCCCTTGGCAGCCCAAGCCTTACATCACTTTAACCGCTCTGAACAAACTAATTTCTCATTCTGACATCATTTTACCCTCCTATGCAGCGATTTCCTACAACGTTTTACCTCCTCTGAAAAATCACTCCCTCAGTCTTACATCATTTAGCACTTTTAGCAATCTAATGTTTATGCCCTTTTACCCCATCTGAAGAAATTAGCCCTTCACACTTGCGCCACATTACCCCCTTTGGCAGCCCAATTCTCTCATCACTTCAACTGCTCTGAACAAATTAACCCCTCACTCTCAGATTTTTTTCCCCCTTGGCAGCCCATTTTTTACCCCATTTCACCACCTGCGACCATATTAGCCCCTCACGTTTGCACCATTACACCCTCTTGGCTGCCATTTTTTTTCACCGTTTTACCGACTCTGATCAAATTCACCCTCAATCATACATCATTTTACCCCTATTGGCAGCCCACTTTACTTCCTTTGGCACCATTTTAAATCTTAAACCTCTTGTAACTTTTTCACCACCTGGCAGCTTAATTTAACCCTTTGCACCATTTTACCCCCTCTGAAAAGGTTACGTCCTCAATCTTACATATTTTAACTCACTTAGCATTCCAATTCTTACGCGTCTTCATCGCGTGTGAGCAAAATAACCCATCACTCCTACATCAATTTATTTCCCCTTCGCAGCCTAATTTTTTCATCATTTTACACGCTTTGCCCTTTGAAATAATTAGTTCTCAATCTTTCATCATTTTTTGTCTTTGGCAGCCCACTTTGTTTCACTTCGCACATTCTTACCTCTCAAACCTCTTGCATCTTTTTCAACCCTTGACAGCACAAAAAACCCTTTGCACTTTTTACAAACATTTTACGACCTCTTATCAAATTACCACCTCACACTTACATCCTTTTAACTCCTCACCAACCCAATTCCTAAATCACATTACCCCTCTCAAAAAATTACACCCCCACTCTCAGATAATTTTACGCCCTTGGAAGCCCTTCTCTTACTCCATTTTATTTCCTCTGATCAAATTAGCCCCCACTTTTAAACCATTTTACCCCCTTGGCAACCCAATTTTTGCAACACTTTACCCACTCTGAACATATCATATCACTTTCAGATAATTTTACAGTCCAGTTCTTACTCCATTTTAATCCTTCTGATCAAATTAGCCCTTCACATTTACACCATTTTATCCCCATTGTCAGCCCAATTCTTACATCATTTTTTTCACCTCTCAAGAAATTAGCCTCTAATTGTCATACTATTTCAACCTCCTTGGTACCCCTGTCCTTACACCGTTTTAAAACCTCTGAAAAAAATGACCCTCAATATCGTTTTTAATTTTACACCCATTGGCAGACCAATTTACCACATCCGTTTCATTTTACGCCCTCTGAACAAATAACCACCTCACTCTTAACTTATATTCTCCCCCTTGGCAGCCCACTTTACCTCTCTTGGCATTATTTAAGCTTCTACAAGCTTTACAACTCTTGGCAGACCAATTTACCACCTTGGAATCACTTTGCGCCCTCTGAACAAATTAACCCCTCATTCTTTTTATCATTTTAGCCTCCCCCCCCCCTCCGTTGTTAGCCCAATTATTACATCCGTTTGCCCCCTCTGAACAATTAAAGCCAGGACTTTTACATATTTTTACAGCCCTTGATACCTCAACTTTATTTTACCCCCTCTCAAAACCCCCTCACTCTAAGATATTTTTACGCCCTTGGAAGCCCATTTATTACTCCACTTTATTCCCTCTGATCAAATTAGCCCCTCACTTTTACACCATTTTATCCCCTTGGCAGCTCAATTGTTACATCATTTTATCAATTCGGAACAATTTACTCCCTCGCTATTACATCTTCTTACCACTATTGGCAGCCAGTTCTTTCACCATTCTACCCACCTCTCACAAAATTAGCCTCTAACTCTTATACTATTTCAACCCCTTGGTAGCCCTATTCTTACACCGTTTTTCAACCCCAAAAAATAACCCTCAATCTTACATCATTTTACACCCCTTGGCAGCCCAATTTACCACCTTGGTACCATTTTACGCCCTCTGAACAAATCAACACCTCACTCTTAACTTATTTTACCCCACTTGACAGTCCATTTTAGCTCTCTTAGTATTATTTCACCTTTTACAACCTCTACCCCCTTTGGCAGCCCAATTTAACACCTTGGCACCATTTTGCGCCCTCTCAACAAATTAACCCCTCTTATATCATTTTAGCCCCCCCCCCCCCCGATGTCAGCCCAATTCTTACATTCTTTTTGGACCCTCTGACAGATTACCCGCGCACTTTTTCATCATTTTAACGCCCTTGCCAGCCCAACATTATGTTAACCCCTTTCAAAAAATTACCCCCTCACTCTTACATCATTTTACCTCACTTGTCAGACCATTTCTCACAACAATTCATCACCTCCGAACAAAGTACCAACTCATTCTTACACTCTAATTTCAACCCATTGCAACCCACTCTTATATCAAATTTTTGGCCAGGTTAAGTCTTCCCATCGCAGCTTATTGCAGCCCACTCTTAGATCGCAAGAGGTATCTCCTCAAAAGTCCTGCATTCCCGATGTACATCGCAATTTTGCCAGGGGACTAGATTAATTGAAAGTCCTCACAATGCAGCCCATTGCAGTCCACTCCTACATCGCAACTTCGACCAGGGGGGTTAAGTCCTCATTTCCTTGCCATTTCAGCCCATTGCAGTCCACTCCTACAATGCAACTTTGACCAGTGGGGTATTTCCTCAAAAACTCCCATTGCAGCCCTTTGCAGCCCACTCTTACATTGCAATTTCGGCCACGGTTTAATTCTTCAAAATTCCTCCCATTTGAGTCCCCCTCTTACATCTTTTATCCCCCCTGACCAAAAGGGGTGGACTTCCGGTCGACATTCGACCCTGTTCGCATTTGAACTTTCAACTCTGTCACTTGTATTTCAATTTTTAAGTCTTGGCCCAAACATATAATCTGGAGATAAAGCTCACCAAAACAAAAATTTCACATGCCGTGGGCTCTGGAATGAAATTTTTCCATTGGAAAATCATCACACTGAGCCAATATTTCAAGTCAACGTGTGTACTGCAGGGACAAGGCAATTATATCCAACAAAAAAGATTAAGAGACAAATATAGTAGAAAGAATAAAAAATAACGTTGTCTAACAGACATGAAGTTAAAAAAACATCAGAATAAATATTGACCCAGTTGTTAGAAATTCATTTCCTAAAAAGAGGCTCAATGGTGTGCGATCGCGTTTTTGTCTTAATTGTCAACCAAATGATGATGGGTAGAGACAAAAATCCATATATTGCTCGAAAATAAGTGATATATCCATTCAGAAAATTGCTCTAAGATCAAATCACTATGAAAAAACCTCCGATGATATAGAGTGCCGGTGATACCTGCCGTTAAAGCGAGTAAGAGACAAGCTCAATGGAAAACAAAAATACAGCAAGTCTCACTAACGACCAAGACTCAATGTCTATCCATTCGTTCAAAATAACCTAATGATCAAGTCAAATAGCATCCAAAACAAGCAAAGCTCAACCAAATAAGTTGCATTTCACAGGAAAAGATATGGGATCTGTTTTATTAAGAATAACAAACAAGAAAATAAAAAGAAGGGAAAACTTAAAATATCCGTTTGCATTTCTTGAACATGTTCAAATTCACAGTGAAGAAAAGCATTAGCAAAGCACATAAAATCTTCGAATGGATTCCGTTATAGCTTCATACGAAGCCACTGAAACCTCTCACTAACCAGAATCTCAAACGACTACAAAAACGAAAACAGTCAGTAATCAAAAATTCTATTCACTTTTGCAAAAAACCGAGTCGATGACTTTAAAATCTAATTACTAAATATAATAGAAAACTCTTTTTGCGCCTTCTTTCAGCGCCATAAACTTGATTAGTGACTTGTCCTTAATGTGATAATTGGACAAGATAATAAAAGAGAACCTTACAAAATAGAAAAATGTCCAAAAACACACAAAAGCTATGAAAACTCGTAGTATCAACGCCAAAATCAACATTTAAATGACAATACAGCCATGAAAACTTCATTTTGATTAACAAGAAGAGAATGACATGTTTTGGCGAATATTAAAAAAGATAAATTTTTTGAAAACAAACTTTTCACAACTATAATTCATAATAATGATAACCATTCAACAAAAAACTAATGGAAACCATAAAATTTTGAGCAATTAGCTTGCTACTGAAAAAGAGGCCAATTGGAAATTTCGTTAGTGATATTAAAACAAAAAACGCAAAAAATACAAAAACAGTCTGAACACCAAATATCTTCAACAATTTTATACTAAGGCTGTGGAAGCCAAAACAAAAACAAAAAATGTTTGCTGACCTTATCTTGTATGTTCATCGGCCGTCATTTGAATGTAGCTCCAAACTTTCAATGATTAAGTTCTGATTTGAATATAATTTTTTCCGTATTTAACATTTAAAAAAGTCAAATATTTATATCTTTTGAAAGTGCAGCGTCCAATTACAAACCAAGTAAAATATGAAATGTACAACCCCAAAAGATCACCAGAACTGGTTTCGTTATTGCCTCTTGTCCAATATAAAAACAAAAGACTTTCCACCTTTTACCTACTTAGATAATTTAACCAAAAGATAAATTTGTCAATGATGAGTTTCGATTAATTATGAACAACGATAGAATATCTATTGAAGGCTTTAGATAGTTTGCTAAGTGGATCCATAGGTACCGAAATAGACGTGTTTTATACAACGTGTTAAAAAACCTTCAAAAAACATGAAATGCTTTGCGGAACTCTAGAAATCATATAAAAATTACAAAAACTGTTTGTCGGAGCCGTGAAAAGTTTGAGTGTTACTCAAAAAACTCAATATTTACTCGTTGGACCTCATTTGAACATAATTGGAATTTTATAATAATTGAACAATTAAATAATAACCGACATGGCTTTAATGGATGTGAGAAAAGTCCAATATATTTTAAGAATGATAGAACCATTAAAAAATTCCGAATCCTTCATCATTGCAAAAATCAACAATGTGACCTGCGCCTGTCAAAGCACGCAATTGTTCCTTACAAATGCGATATGGTTTTTCGGCCAACAAAAACCTTATATTCTTAAACGAAGGATTTATTTAAATTAGCAAAATTAGCTAAAATGTTAGTTCCAGAACAATTTCTTACAAACTTGAGGAAAAAAAGCCTAAAAACAGGAAGCAAAAATAGACCTACCTGAAATGTCTGAGTAAACGAGGATTTCCCAAGCAGTTTACAAGTCTGAACTACCAGTTAAATTGGAAAAAATTTGGCCATATAAGCTTTTGGTCAAATAAAACCCTGGCTCCAAGAACGTGTAGGTGGCATTCGTAGATCGATCTCTATCGCTGGGCTGTTGGATTGTTTTGAAAAACGTCGGTCCTGTTGTCATACTCCAAGTCGCATAACATTGCATAGCTGTCTTCCTGGAGCTCAAAAAAATTGTTGCAATTTTCCAAGCACATTCCTTAGGAGGCCAGCTCAGGTCCAGCTAGGAGTTTATCATTGACGCTTGCTCCTCCTTGACCTCCTTTGGCATTGCAGATTATCTTTATCCTATCTGGTTTGTTTACGTCGACAAGACCATGATGTGTAATGTGAAATCCTGTGTCTTTCTGTTGATGGCAAGGTAACATTGCAATTTAAACTTTCTATAGGTTTGCTTGTGTACCCTCGTTGTCATTTTCTCGTTTCTCGGGCTGCCTGTGTTCTGGTGATAAGATGGTTGCGATGAGTTATTGTTTGTGGTCGGTTGTCTGGAAATCTGCTGTCGTTCCGCAAGAATATTGTTCATTACTGTCTATCTGTACGTCTTTGTCGTGTTGTGTTAATTATCTTGCTGGCTAACAGATCATCTGAATTAAATGCTCTATTTTTCAACTCAAAGGGATCGTCTCTGTTTTCCACAAATCAGAAACTTTTCCTGCAAAACAAAGCAGTATGGTGCATCAAAAACTGTCTTTTAATGTAGTCCACCACTATAGGAGGCCAAGAATAAATCATCCAAGATTGAAAACTCTTGCGTGTGGTGCTGAAGATTGTCTTTCATTCATTCTGACTGGTGAAACGATGTGAATGTTTTTTTCTCCAATCAATACTTCGACCTATAGGTTATCCAGAATTGAGATATTGTTGTCTAAGATTTTCGCATATTCTGGCGATGTCTCCTGGGTGCTCTTTCCAGTCTGCCAGATCAACGGTTTCTCATATATCAAACATATACCAGTGCGATAATGTACCGTCCGTTGTTTTCCAAATTGGAAACTCTTTCAACGTTCTTTACAAGTTTTTGTGTGTGTTTCATTGGCTCCTTTCTTGACAAATTGTGGATTTATCTCATTTTGAAGGCGCAGTTTATCAGCTGTTCTTGAGATTAGATTTGTCAAGCAGCTCCCTGGGTTGATAAAGGCGTATGCCTGTAATTATTAATTAAAATAACAAAAAGAAAACGTAGAGCAGATTTGTTGTTCCAGTCCCTACTGTTTTGTCTTCTGTCCAACTTTTTTCTTCGCCGCCGGTGGCAAACGAGTTGCCATTTACTACAGAGTTTTTCTTTTGAGTATTTGATTGTCCAAACAGGGTCGTTGTTTGCACATATCTGCTGTTGCCACCATGTAGCATAGTGTTATATCATTCTCCGGATTTTTGCTCCCTGCAGTTTGAAGGAAAGTTTTGGGCTCGATGTTGTGTTCAAAACAATTTTTACGGAGACTCATCTAATAAATTCTCTGCAGTATTTTATCTGTTGACTATGCGTTAAACGTTGGTACTGTTGCTGAGGACGCAATGTAAAATTTTATTTTTGCTTTTGCTTTCTGCTGTTGCCCCGCTGGTTGTATTGGCTAATAGAGTTCTGCTCTAGCTAAAAATGTTGCTTTCCTGTGCTGGTTTCTTTTGTTGCTCCCTGGTGGTTGAGAAGTGGCCTGTCAATTTCCACTTGAACTAAAATTTCTCAATTTTGCGTCACCGGTTTCGTTGGGGCTGATGCTGCTCTGCACTTGATTTTCTGTAGCGCTCCTTAAGCGATTGGTTGAAGTCTGCAAGTTTTAGCATTTCAATTTGCCCTAACAAATTAACACTGATTTCAATTGAATTCTTTTTGCCGTCAGTGAGTTTGTCGGTTGTTTGTTTCAAAATTGACGTTTTGTTTGGAGTTTTTTCGAAAAAAAGGGTTTGAAGTGTCCGTGTCATGGTGTTGATGAAAGTAGAAAAATTTACAATCTACCAAGGTAGGGATGATTTTGGTCGCCTGTAGTTGATGAGCTTATCCAATAAATTGATGATATTGAAGTCTGGTTTCCAAAACTGCTACTTCAACTCTTTTATTGCGTGTATGTGCAGATTTTAATAGCTGTTCTGGCAATAGCTGTTCTGGCTTTTACAAAAAATTTTCCTGCAGATAGGCAATCTTCTTTCCATCCAACCTTGCAGTTGGAAAAGCTGTACGAATCTGCCCATTTGACGGGTCACCGTTGAACTTCGGAACTGCTCCTTGAAATATTTTTGACAATCGCTTTGGCTGTAAAGTTGAAAGTTGCCTGTTGTAATGTCTGTGTGTCCCCCATTGCAGCCAGTCCGTTCTCGGGTTTAATCAGGCTGTTTTGAATAAGCTGGTGAGGTTATCAATTTCAACAGAAATACTCGATTCCATCTGTCCGCTAGATGAGTTTCCGTTGCTTGATATTGGCCGTTGAGCAGCTGCGTTGATTTTGATGATGTAGTTTTTGGTTGCTGCCGTTTCCCCGTCCTGTCGGCTGCTTTTGTTGTTTCGTTGTTTTTTTGTAGGATGACGTTTGCTGTCTTGCTTTTTTTAGTGTGACTCTGAATCTTAATTTTGATGTAATTGCTGCTATTTCTTGTGTCAGTTATTGTGCTAGTGTACTCTTCATGTTGATTGTCTTCAAGCTGAGGAATGAACTCGTAAGATGTTCCCCCACACCGAGAAATGGTTTACGCTGCCTTTTTATGAACGTATTATGTGCAATTTTTTGGCTCAGCATCATGATTTTTCTCTTCAAAGCGGGTGCCGCTTTCAACTAATTTTGAGTGTGCGATGTTGGTGGTGCTTTGGTCAGATGTCAGAGAACCAAGCTAATCAGCTTGATCCACTGACGTCAGTTTTTTGGTGTTCTAAAAAGGACCAATCAAATTCCACTGGGCACGATGTGGCATGTGGCACATCCCTTGTTGTTTCCTGGCAACAACTCAGATCTTTCTCGCGATTTGCATTACAAATCGTCTTTTGCTACCGAAAAAAATCATCAATGAATTGCATCTAACGAATCATTCTTATGACTTGTTGTTTCAAATTTACAATTTTTAATATAGCACATGGCTCCTAGCTAATATGTTATCATTATGTAGTGTATCTTAAGCAGTGTATCAGATCGTGTTCTGGAGAAAGATACTAAACGCGCTTAAGTTTAACACGTTTTTTAAAGTAAAGGTCTTTGCTATTATTTTAAATTAAAATTGTGATCCCTGCCTTTTAAAATTCCCATTCCACAAATTTTGGATCGACGTTGTTCCCCCTGACAAATTATCGTCTTATGAAACCTAGAGTACCTGCTTTTTAGAATTAATTTTATCTATCTAGTTGTTTTTTACACTTACTGAATTACTTATACTTCTTTTCGATGCAAAAAGTACTCGAATTAATTTTGTGGGTTCGGCTAATCAGAAAAAACTAATTATTGCCCCCCAAAATGTCGTTACCCATTTTTAATCGTGTACGACATAGGTAGAATTATAAACAAGATTAACCGATTCCTCCCCGGGTCCCCGGGGTGAAATTTCTGTTTCCAAACCATACTCACGAGAATTTTTACTGAAACAAATTTCCGCACGCGGGTTCAACCTTCTGACCTCAAGCGTACTAGTCACTTCTTCCACTGCGCCATTTGACATTTACATTTCGAATATTTTTTATAGTTTAAATCAGATTCCCCAGGTCGAGGTGTGCGTTAATGATCAGACCCATCCAGACTAAAATTGATCAGACCCATCCAGACCAGAGTCAGCCATGAACAGACTTTAGCTCGTTTTTAGAAATTGTGCTCGTTTTTACCTCGTTTTAAAACTCTTTGCTCGTTTTTACCTCGTTTTAAAAATTTTTTCTCGTTTTTACCGCGTTTAAAAATTTCTGCTCGTTTATAATTTTTTTCAGTCAGACTTTAGTTCATAGAAGCGGTGAATTTTTCTGTTATGCGATTAATTTTGAACATTTATTAGGTAGCAAGTACCACAAAACACAATTGTCATAATCTGTAAAAATTGACAAAGCACGTAGTCCCTGCAAAATAGTCAATAATACGTTTTGTGTTCCGATAACATAACGTTTTTCATTGATAAAATTTGTACCTTTCTAAAACCAGAAACCGTAACATTTCTCAACCTTCCAATCCGTTTTAAAGTCATCCTATAACAGGACGTGACGGCACACCGACTAAACTTTGCACATTCTTTACAGAAGAAATTTGGGATCTAAAACATTTTTTCGTCATAAAGATTTTTCTCTCGGGCCAAAAAGGAAAGTTTCATATAAACTTTACCGTCGTAAACTAGTTCATTGATCGTTTGAATAGTTCGATGATCGTTTGAATAGTTCTTTCTGCTGAAATCAAAAGTTTCAAACGGACAAATGGGCAAAGATAAAAAATTAGCAGTTTTTGACAGTTTAGTTAGGTTACGCTTTCATTGAAATTCTAATGAGCTATTAGCTACAAGTCACTAATCATTTTATTACGAGAAGTGAAACAATATTTAAAACAATTTGCTTCAATTTTTTTTGTCGGAAAGCGCTGATAAAGGACTGTTGAGCCATATTTATTAACTTATACCAATGGAGGCTTGTATTGTATCTCCTCTAGGATCAGTGGAAAGTGAAAAATCTAGTGTTGACAACTTGATTAAAAAAAGCATTTTTGGAACACTCTTAATAAAACAGCAGCAGGTGACTCGGGTTTGTAAACAACCGTTGAATAGATAAAGACGCTAGAATATTAACATTACAATTTTTTGCCGTTTTGGTATGTAACGTTATTTTAGAAATTTTAGTCAGACTTTAGTACAAAGAAGTGGTGAAATTTTCTGTTATTCGATTAATTTTGAACATTTATTAGGTAGCAAGTACCACAAAACACAATTGTCATAGGTCTGTTAAATGTGACAAAGCACGTAGTCCCTGTAAAATAGTCAATCATACGTGTTGATTTGTGATAACATAACATTTTCTTTGGTGAAACTTGTACCTTCCGAAAATCGTAAACCGTAATACTCCTCAACCTTCCGATCCATTTTCGATCCATTGATTCTATAGCTGAACTGCCCTCCTATTCAATATTACTTTTTCTGTAAGATTGGGATCCAAAACTTCCTCGCTTCATAATGACTTTTCTCTTGGTTCTAATCCAAAAGTTTCATAATAACTTTACCGTCGAAAATTAGTTGGTTGATCGTTTGAATAGTTCACTGCCCGTTTGAATCATTCATTTTGATAAAAACAAAAATTTATTATAAACAAATGGGCAAGGGTATCAAAATTAGCAGTTTTGGACAGTTTAAGTAGGTTGCGCCTTCTTTGAAATTTTAGTGACATATTCCCGACAAGTCACTAATATTTCTTTTAGAAACAAATGTCGGAACAAGCTGCTTTATATAATAATCGTTGTGGAACCCGGACGAAATACATAAATAATCAAGCTAGAACTGCTGATTTACGTTGACTCATTTTTGGAGAAAATGGGCTGCGCTTGCGCCCAAAAACGAGATAATAATCACTATCTCAAGAATATCTCTATAGGACCATATTTTTCAAAGTACCGTACCAAATGAATCAAGTTTGGTCACATTTTCATGATACTGATTAGCTCTTGTTTTCACTTCTGTGCTGTTGCCTGATAAGTTCTGGTAAAAAATTATTCAATGACAAAAGATGGAAAAAAATAGATATCTGTCTCTCAGAGCATGAAATCGAGGTTTTAGTTTACGTTTTTCATGATATCTCCTAAATTACTATATCAAGCTGAGCTTGAGAGCTTTCGTTTTGTTGATCCTAAACCCTTCTTGCCTGCACATCTATTTGATTTTTCCATTCAACCTGACCAGAGAAAATATTAAGGTGCAAATTTGAAAAAAAAAAATTTTTTAGCGTTTTGTGAACTGATGTAGTATTTCAGGAGTATTTCTAAATTTCTTTTCCAAATAATCATCTTTTGATTAACATTGACTTGCTCTTTTTCTTTCTCTTGTGCTGTAACCTGAACCTTTCTGGTAAAAAATTTATTCAAGGCCAAAGACAAGAAATTGATATCTGACCTGAGGGCTGAAATCGAAATTTTATTTTACGCTTTCATCGATATCTCCTGAAACACTTTATCACATTTAGTTTGAGAGAAAGCAATTTGTTGTTGCTAAACTCTTCTTTATTGCCCGCATTGTTGACTTTTTAAATCATACTGACCGAAAAGTTATTAAGGTGTAAATTTGAAAAAAAAAAGAATTTAATAAACGTTTTTTTGAAATGATGTAGTCGTTCTCGTAATCAGCAGTGTTATTATTTGAAAATTCTGTTATTTCACGGCCTGTTGGGTCCCTGAAGCTATTTCAATCATAGAACTGGTTTTCTTAGGTTTTTGAGGACCATTTTGCATTGCTTCTCTTTATATTTTTTTCTTTTCAGATACCGAATGTCAGGTTACAGTTTACTGTTTCATCGATATCTCCTGAAGTACTAAATCAAATTCAACCAATGAGGTGGCATTTTGTTTCTTTTGATCTGTTCCTGCTAGCCTTTTGCAGTCTTTTTTTGTATCGGCCTGTGCAAATTACAATTTGGGTGTAAACTTGAAAAAAAAATATCATTTTAAGCGTTATTATGAATTTATGTAGTTTTTATTGTAATGAGGGTTGTTGTTACTTGCAAATTGTGTTATTTACGCTAGTGTTGGTTCCATGAAGCTATTTGAATCAATGTCTTTTAGCAATTCAACAATTTTTCAATTTTTGTGAAATCATGACTTTCTTGTTGGTGTTGTGTTTTTGTCAAAACACACAAAACACCCTGTCCTCTAGGGCGAGGTGGGAATTTTTTACACTTCGCAGTAGAGGTCTTGGGTGTTCAGCAACTACTGAGTGGACTTGGATTGCCTTCAGATTTGTCTGCGTTGCACCGTTTATAGTCGCTTTGCGTTATTTCGCCAGAAATTGGTGTCTCCCATTAGCCCAAAAATCCTGGTACGCTTCATATCTTTGACGATTTCTCCAAGACTACTGTACCAAATTGTACGGGCATTGTCGCGTTATGTTGGCCCTAAACCCCCTTGCTTGCAGTGTTTAGTTGGTTTCTCAAATCGGCCGTATAAAAAAGTTATTAATGTTCAAAGTTGAAAAATGTTGAATTTTCGGGCCATTCTGGGTGACCCAAATTTCGTTACAACAAAACAGCTGATTTACCCAGGAAATGTTAGTGTTTTAGAATACTCAGTTTGTGGGGAGTAACCCCATATATATTGTCTATAGTATTTTATGTAGTTGAGGTGGTCAATTTTAGCTCTGAAGTCAGGTCACCTCGCTTTTTTGGTCATTTGGTACCGTACCTTATAATTGCTTTAACTCCTCGAAGATAGTACCGATTGGGTTCATTTTTTAATATGATGCGTATCTCAAGCAGTGCTACAAACTGTTTATTTTCGTTTTCGTTTTTTCGTTTTCGGTTCATTTTCGTTTCGCCGTTTTAGAGAAGTTGTCCAGTAAACTTGACCTCAGTTTTAGCCCCAGAAGCGGTTGACACCATCCGGCGCCACTTTGAAGTTTTGAATTTTGTCACTTCGGAAGACAAAATTAGTGTTCTGAACAGCCCGTCTAATGTAGATTCCGAATATGTATACTTTGTATAGCTTATTCAGAGCTTTAGGTGTTCAATTTTAGCTCTGCAGTCATGTCACCTCGCTTTTTGGTCATTTGGTACGGTACCTTATATTTGCTATAACTCCTCGAAGAATGTACCAATTGAGCTCATTTTTTGATATGATGCGTATCGCAAGCAGTGCTGCAAGCTGTACTAAGGGGGTTTGTTTTTGTTTTGCCGTTTTAGAGAAATTGGCCAGTAAACTTGACCTCGATTTTAGCCCCAGAAGCGGTTGACACCAGCGGGTGACCCCGTTGAAATCTTGAAGCTTTGAACTGTGTTTTAAAAAATTAGTGTTTTGAACAGCCCGTCTAACGTGGATTCAGAATATGTATACTTTATATAGCGTTTAGTGATGTTTAGATGTTCAATTTTAGCTCTGAAGGTGGTGTATCTCTCCTCTAAGCTCATTTGGTACGGTACCGTTATTTTGCTATAACTCCTGGAAGAGTCCACCGATTGAGCTCATTTTTTTAATATAAAGCGTGTCTCAAGCAGTGCTACAATTGGTATAAAGAACGTTTGTTTTTGTTCAGCCGTTTTTGAGAAATTGGCCAGGGAACTTTACCCAAGTTTGACCTCCTGAGGAGAGAAACACTACCTTGAGTACGATATTAAACTTGTTATGTCTTGAGTTAGACGGCGAATTTTAGTGTTTCACTTTCCTGGGTCAGTGGGGAGTCTCCCCATATATATTTTGTAGGGCGTTTTCTGTAGTTCAAATGGTCAATTTTAGCTCTGTAGCTCATCTCTCCTCGTTTCTGACGAGATTGGTACGGTACCTTAAATATGCAATATCTCCTTCTAGAATTAACCGATTTGGTTGATTTTTTGACATAAAGCGTGTCTTAAGCAGTACTTAGTTTGGTCCTAGTTTAATTTTTGTTTCGTTTGGCCAGTTTTGAAATTTAGACTATTAAATATACCCCAAGTTTGACCATCTGAAACAGGAGAATGGCCATCTGCAGCCTATTACTGACCGTTGATTTTGCTATTCGGGTTGTTTAGGTAGCTGAGTAGACTCAGCGTAATCCATGGCCTTGTTCTAGAACTGATGCCAATTGGCGTTGGTGTTTTGGGGGGTCTTTGAGGGGGGGGGTGGTGGGTGGCGTTTTGGCGCCGGGGGGGGGGGGGGGGTTGGCTCGCTGGGTGGGGGTTGGCCGTGCGTCTTGTGTTGTCTTTGATGTTCTTTTCTGTGTACTAACAAAGTGTTTTTTCAGAGTTTTGCTTTGTTTCTCTGCTGTCGTCCCCTCTAAGGTGAGTTCTTCCCGCTTCATTGCTTGCTAGCTTGACTAGCTGTCGCTTTCTTTCGGTCTGGTTTGCTCTGCACCGCAGAGCTGCGGTTTTCGGACCGGTTTTTTGGTCCGTGTTCCCACATCGTGGGAATGTGTTCTTGCAAAGCAAGAAGGTTCGCCGAAGCTTTGCGCTCTTCTTGGTTTTTCAATTTTGCGCTTTTTTTGTTTGTTTCCGCTTTTTTTTTTGGTCTGGTTTGCTGTGCAGCGCACAGTTTCGGTTTTTACAGCTAAGGACTTATTCAAAAAATTTGACATTCTACCTAAGAGTGTTATAGTCCTAGTAGATTCTGAAAAATAGCTAATTGCTGATCTAGCTGCTCTGAGTAAAAAGTACTTAATACGTTGTCAGATTTCGAGCTCAAAAATTGTTTTTGTACGTTTTCATAAAAAGTGAATTTCAGTGCAGTCAAGGACTTGTTCAATTGAATTGAGGGTCTACGTAGGAGTGTCACGGTCCTAGTAGATTCTGATATAGGGCTAATTGTTGATCTAGCTTATCTGAGTAAAAAGTACTTAATACGTTGTCAGATTTCGAGCTCAAATATTTTTTTTGTACGTTTTCATAAAAAGTGAATCTCAGTGCAGTCAAGGACTTGTTCAATTAAACTGAGGGTCTAAGTAGGAGTGTCATAGTCCTAGTAGGTTCTGATATAGGGCTAATTGTTGATCTAGCTTATCTGAGTAAAAAGTACTTAATACGTTGTCAGATTTCGAGCTCAAAAATTTTTTTTTGTGCGTTTTCATAAAAAAGTGAATTTCAGTGCAGTCAAGGACTTGTTCAATTGAATTGAGAGTCTAAGTAGGAGTGTCATAGTCCTAGTAGGTTCTGATAGAGGGCTAATTGTTGATCTAGCTGGTCTGAGTAAAAAGTACTCAATACGTTGTCAGATTTCGAGCTCAAAATTTACTTTTGTGCGTTTTCATAAAAAAGTGAATTTCACTGCAGTCAAGGACTTGTTCAATTGAATTGAGGGTCTACGTAGGAGTGTCATAGTCCTAGTAGGTTCTGATAGAATGCTAATTGTTTATCTAGCTGGTCTGAGTAAAAAGTACTTAATATGTTGTCAGATTTCGAGCTCAAAAATTATTTTTGTGCGTTTTCATAAAAAAGTGAATTTCAGTGCAGTCAAGGTTTTGTTCAATTGAATTGAGGGTCTACGTAGGAGTGTCATAGTCCTAGTAGGTCCTGATAGAGGGCTAATTGTTGATCTAGCTGGTCTGAGTAAAAAATACTCAATACGTTGTCAGATTTCGAGCTCAAAATTTATTTTTGTGCGTTTTCATACAAAGTGAATTTCAGTGCAGTCAAGGACTTGTTCAATTGAATTGAGGGTCTACGTAGGAGTGTCATAGTCCTAGTAGGTTCTGATATAGGGCTAATTGTTGATCTAGCTTATCTGAGTAAAAAGTACTTAATACGTTGTCAGATTTCGAGCTCAAAAATTTTTTTTGTGCGTTTTCATAAAAAAGTGGATTTCAGTGCAGTCAAGGATTTGTTCAATTGAATTGAGGGTCTAAGTAGGAGTGTCATAGTCCTAGTAGGTTCTGATAGAGGGCTAATTGTTGATCTAGCTGGTCTGAGTAAAAATTACTCAATACGTTGTCAGATTTCGAGCTCAAAATTTATTTTTGTGCGTTTTCATATAAAGTGAATTTCAGTGCAGTCAAGGACTTGTTCAATTGAACTGAGGGTCTACGTAGGAGTGTCATAGTCCTATTAGGTTCTGATAGAGGGCTAATTGTTGATCTAGCTGGTCTGAGTAAAAAATACTCAATACGTTGTCAGATTTCGAGCTCAAAATTTATTTTTGTGCGTTTTCATATAAAGTGAATTTCAGTGCAGTCAAGGACTTGTTCAATTGAACTGAGGGTCTAAGTAGGAGTGTCATAGTGCTAGTAGGTTCTGATATAGGGCTAATTGTTGATCTAGCTTATCTGAGTAAAAAGTACTTAATACGTTGTCAGATTTCGAGCTCAAATATTTTTTTTGTACGTTTTCATAAAAAGTGAATTTCAGTGCAGTCAAGGACTTGTTCAATTAAACTGAGGGTCTAAGTAGGAGTGTCATAGTCCTAGTAGGTTCTGATAGAGGGCTAATTGTTGATCTAGCTGGTCTGAGTAAAAAGTAATCAATACGTTGTCAGATTTCGAGCTCAAAATTTATTTTTGTGCGTTTTCATATAAAGTGAATTTCAGTGCAGTCAAGGACTTGTTCAATTGAACTGAGGGTCTACGTAGGAGTGTCATAGTCCTAGTAGGTTCTGATAGAGGGCTAATTGTTGATCTAGCTGGTCTGAGTAAAAAATACTCAATACGTTGTCAGATTTCGAGCTCAAAATTTATTTTTGTGCGTTTTCATATAAAGTGAATTTCAGTGCAGTCAAGGACTTGTTCAATTGAACTGAGGGTCTAAGTAGGAGTGTCATAATCCTAGTAGGTTCTGATAGAGGGCTAATTGTTGATCTAGCTGGTCTGAGCAAAAAGTACTTAATATATTGTCAGATTTTGAGTTCAAAAATTATTTTTGTGCGTTTTCATAAAAAGTGAATTTCAGTGCAGTCAAGGACTTGTTCAATTGAATTGAGGGTCTACGTAGGAGTGTCATAGTCCTAGTAGGTTCTGATATAGGGCTAATTGTTGATCTAGCTTATCTGAGTAAAAAGTACTTAATATTTTGTCAGATTTCGAGCTCAAAAATTTTTTTTGTGCGTTTTCATAAAAAAGTGAATTTCAGTGCAGTCAAGGACTTGTTCAATTGAATTGAGGGTCTAAGTAGGAGTGTCATAATCCTAGTAGGTTCTGATAGAGGGCTAATTGTTGATCTAGCTGGTCTGAGTAAAAGGTACTCAATACGTTGTCAGATTTCGAGCTCAAAATTTACTTTTGTGCGTTTTCATAAAAAAGTGAATTTCAGTGCAGTCAAGGACTTGTTCAATTGAATTGAGGGTCTACGTAGGAGTGTCATAGTCCTAGTAGGTTCTGATAGAATGCTAATTGTTGATCTAGCTGGTCTGAGTAAAACGTACTTAATATGTTGTCAGATTTCGAGCTCAAAAATTATTTTTGTGCGTTTTCATAAAAAAGTGAATTTCAGTGCAGTCAAGGTTTTGTTCAATTGAATTGAGGGTCTACGTAGGAGTGTCATAGTCCTAGTAGGTTCTGATAGAGGGCTAATTGTTGATCTAGCTGGTCTGAGTAAAAAATACTCAATACGTTGTCAGATTTCGAGCTCAAAATTTATTTTTGTGCGTTTTCATATAAAGTGAATTTCAGTGCAGTCAAGGACTTGTTCAATTGAACTGAGGGTCTAAGTAGGAGAGTCATAATCCTAGTAGGTTCTGATAGAGGGCTAATTGTTGATCTAGCTTGTCTGAGTAAAAAATACTTAATACGTTGTCAGATTTCGAGCTCAAAAATTATTTTTGTGCGTTTTCATAAAAAGTGAATTTCAGTGCAGTCAAGGACTTGTTCAATTGAATTGAGGGTCTACTTAGGAGTGTCACAGTCCTAGTAGGTTCTGATAGAGGGCTAATTGTTGATCTAGCTGGTCTGAGTAAAAAGTACTTAATATGTTGTCAGATTTCGAGCTCAAAAATTATTTTTGTGCGTTTTCATAAAAAAGTGAATTTCAGTGCAGTCAAGGACCTGTTCAAATGAATTGAGTGTCTACGTAGGAGTGTCATAGTCCTATTAGGTTCTGATAGAGGGCTAATTGTTGATCTAGCTGATCTGAGTAAAAAGTACTTAATACGTTGTCAGATTTCGAGCTCAAAAATTATTTTTGTGCGTTTTCATATAAAGTGAATTTCAGTGCAGTCAAGGACTTGTTCAATTGAACTGAGGGTCTAAGTAGGAGTGTCATAATCCTAGTAGGTTCTGATAGAGGGCTAATTGTTGATCTAGCTGGTCTGAGCAAAAAGTACTTAATATATTGTCAGATTTTGAGTTCAAAAATTATTTTTGTGCGTTTTCATAAAAAGTGAATTTCAGTGCAGTCAAGGACTTGTTCAATTGAATTGAGGGTCTACGTAGGAGTGTCATAGTCCTAGTAGGTTCTGATATAGGGCTAATTGTTGATCTAGCTTATCTGAGTAAAAAGTACTTAATATGTTGTCAGATTTCGAGCTCAAAAATTTTTTTTGTGCGTTTTCATAAAAAAGTGAATTTCAGTGCAGTCAAGGACTTGTTCAATTGAATTGAGGGTCTAAGTAGGAGTGTCATAGTCCTAGTAGGTTCTGATAGAGGGCTAATTGTTGATCTAGCTGGTCTGAGTAAAAAGTACTCAATACGTTGTCAGATTTCGAGCTCAAAATTTACTTTTGTGCGTTTTCATAAAAAAGTGAATTTCAGTGCAGTCAAGGACTTGTTCAATTGAATTGAGGGTCTACGTAGGAGTGTCATAGTCCTAGTAGGTTCTGATAGAATGCTAATTGTTGATCTAGCTGGTCTGAGTAAAAAGTACTTAATATGTTGTCAGATTTCGAGCTCAAAAATTATTTTTGTGCGTTTTCATAAAAAAGTGAATTTCAGTGCAGTCAAGGTTTTGTTCAATTGAATTGAGGGTCTACGTAGGAGTGTCATAGTCCTAGTAGGTTCTGATAGAGGGCTAATTGTTGATCTAGCTGGTCTGAGTAAAAAATACTCAATACGTTGTCAGATTTCGAGCTCAAAATTTATTTTTGTGCGTTTTCATATAAAGTGAATTTCAGTGCAGTCAAGGACTTGTTCAATTGAACTGAGGGTCTAAGTAGGAGTGTCATAATCCTAGTAGGTTCTGATAGAGGGCTAATTGTTGATCTAGCTTGTCTGAGTAAAAAATACTTAATACGTTGTCAGATTTCGAGCTCAAAAGTTTTTTTTGTGCGTTTTCATAAAAAGTGAATTTCAGTGCAGTCAAGGACTTGTTCAATTGAATTGAGGGTCTACTTAGGAGTGTCACAGTCCTAGTAGGTTCTGATAGAGGGCTAATTGTTGATCTAGCTGGTCTGAGTAAAAAGTACTTAATATGTTGTCAGATTTCGAGCTCAAAAATTATTTTTGTGCGTTTTCATAAAAAAGTGAATTTCAGTGCAGTCAAGGACTTGTTCAATTGAATTGAGGGTCTGCGTAGGAGTGTCATAGTCCTAGTAGGTTCTGATAGAGGGCTAATTGTTGATCTAGCTGGTCTGAGTAAAAAGTACTCAATACGTTGTCAGATTTCGAGCTCAAAATTTATTTTTGTGCGTTTTCATATAAAGTGAATTTCAGTGCAGTCAAGGACTTGTTCAATTGAACTGAGGGTCTAAGTAGGAGTGTCATAATCCTAGTAGGTTCTGATAGAGGGCTAATTGTTGATCTAGCTTGTCTGAGTAAAAAGTACTTAATACGTTGTCAGATTTCGAGCTCAAAAATTATTTTTGTGCGTTTTCATAAAAAGTGAATTTCAGTGCAGTCAAGGACTTGTTCAATTGAATTGAGGGTCTACGTAGGAGTGTCATAGTCCTAGTAGGTTCTGATAGAGGGCTAATTGTTGTTCTAGCTGATCTGAGTAAAAAGTACTTAATACGTTGTCAGATTTCGAGCTCAAAAATTATTTTTGTGCGTTTTCATAAAAAGTGAATTTCAGTGCAGTCAAGGACTTGTTCAATTGAATTGAGGGTCTACGTAGGAGTGTCATAGTCCTAGTAGGTTCTGATAGAGCGCTTATTGTTGATCTAGCTGGTCTGAGTATAAAGTACTTAATACGTTGTCAGATTTCGAGCTCAAAAATTATTTTTGTGCGTTTTCATAAAAGTGAATTTCAGTGCAGTCAAGGACTTGTTCAATTGAATTGAGGTTCTACGTAGGAGTGTCATAGTCCTTGTAGGTTCTGATAGAGGGCTACTTGTTGATCTAGCTGGTCTGAGTAAAATGTACTTAATACGTTGTCAGATTTCGAGCTCAAAAATTATTTTTGTACGATTTCATAAAAAGTGAATTTAATTTCAGTGCAGTCAAGGACTTGTTCAATTGAATTGAGGGTCTAAGTAGGAGTGTCATAGTCCTAGTAGGTTCTGATAGAGGGCTTATTGTTGATCTAGCTGGTCTGAGTAAAAAGTACTTAATACGTTGTCAGATTTCGAGCTCAAAAATTATTTTTGTACGTTTTCTTCAAAAGTGAACTTCAGTGCAGTCAAGGACTTGTTCAATTGAATTGAGGGTCTACTTAGGAGTGTCACAGTACTAGTAGGTTCTGATAGAGGGCTAATTGTTGATCTAGCTGGTCTGAGTAATAGTACTTAAGACGTTGTCAGATTTCGAGCTCAAAAATTATTTTTGTGCGTTTTCATAAAAAGTGAATTTCAGTGCAGTCAAGGACCTGTTCAAATGAATTGAGTGTCTACGTAGGAGTGTCATAGTCCTAGTAGGTTCTGATAGAGGGCTAATTGTTGATCTAGCTGATCTGAGTAAAAAGTACTTAATACGTTGTCAGATTTCGAGCTCAAAAATTATTTTTGTGCGTTTTCATAAAAAGTGAATTTCAGTGCAGTCAAGGACTTGTTCAATTGAATTGAGGGTCTACGTAGGAGTGTCATAGTCCTAGTAGGTTCTGATAGAGCGCTTGTTGTTGATCTAGCTGGTCTGAGTATAAAGTACTTAATACATTGTCAGATTTCGAGCTCAAAAATTATTTTTGTGCGTTTTCATAAAAAGTGAATTTCAGTGCAGTCAAGGACTTGTTCAATTGAATTGAGGTTCTACGTAGGAGTGTCATAGTCCTTGTAGGTTCTGATAGAGGGCTACTTGTTGATCTAGCTGGTCTGAGTAAAATGTACTTAATACGTTGTCAGATTTCGAGCTCAAAAATTATTTTTGTACGTTTTCATAAAAAGTGAATTTAATTTCAGTGCAGTCAAGGACTTGTTCAATTGAATTGAGGGTCTAAGTAGGAGTGTCATAGTCCTAGTAGGTTCTGATAGAGGGCTTATTGTTGATCTAGCTGGTCTGAGTAAAAAGTACTTAATACGTTGTCAGATTTCGAGCTCAAAAATTATTTTTGTACGTTTTCTTCAAAAGTGAACTTCAGTGCAGTCAAGGACTTGTTCAATTGAATTGAGGGTCTACTTAGGAGTGTCACAGTACTAGTAGGTTCTGATAGAGGGCTAATTGTTGATCTAGCTGGTCTGAGTAATAGTACTTAAGACGTTGTCAGATTTCGAGCTCAAAAATTATTTTTGTGCGTTTTCATAAAAAGTGAATTTCAGTGCAGTCAAGGACTTGTTCAATTGAATTGAGGGTCTACTTAGGAGTGTCATAGTCCTAGTAGGTTCTAATAGAGGGCTAATTGCTGATCTAGCTGGTCTGAGTAAAAAGTACTTAATACGTTGTCAGATTTCGAGCTCAAATTTTTTTTTTTGTGCGTTTTCATAAAAGTGAATTTCAGTGCAGTCAAGGAATTGTTGAATTGAATTGAGGGTCTACGTAGGAGTGTCAGGGTCCTAGTAGGTTCTGATAGAGGGCTAATTGTTGATCTAGCTGGTCTGAGTATAAAGTACTTAATACGTTGTCAGATTTCGAGCTCAAAAATTATTTTTGTGCGTTTTCATAAAAGTGAATTTCAGTGCAGTCAAGGACTTGTTCAATTGAATTGAGGTTCTACGTCGGAGTTTCATAGTCCTTGTAGGTTCTGATAGAGGGCTACTCGTGGACCTAGCTGGTCTGATTAAAATGTACTTAATACGTTGTCAGTTTTCGAGCTCAAAAATTATTTTTGTACGTTTTCATAAAAAGTGAATTTCAGTGCAGTCAAGGACTTGTTCAATTGAATTGAGGGTCTAAGTAGGAGTGTCATAGTCCTAGTAGGTTCTGATAGAGGGCTAATTGTTGATCTAGCTGGTCTGAGTAAAAAGTACTTAATACGTTGTCAGATTTCGAGCTCAAAAATTATTTTTGTACGTTTTCTTCAAAAGTGAACTTCAGTGCAGTCAAGGACTTGTTCAATTGAATTGAGGGTCTACTTAGGAGTGTCACAGTACTAGTAGGTTCTGATAGAGGGCTAATTGTTGATCTAGCTGGTCTGAGTAATAGTACTTAAGACGTTGTCAGATTTCGAGCTCAAAAATTATTTTTGTGCGTTTTCATAAAAAGTGAATTTCAGTGCAGTCAAGGACCTGTTCAAATGAATTGAGTGTCTACGTAGGAGTGTCAAAGTCCTAGTAGGTTCTAATAGAGTGCTAATTGCTGATCTAGCTGGTCTGAGTAAAAAGTACTTAATACGTTGTCAGATTTCGAGCTCAAAATTTTTTTTTGTGCGTTTTCATAAAAGTGAATTTCAGTGCAGTCAAGGACTTGTTGAATTGAATTGAGGGTCTACGTAGGAGTGTCATAGTCCTAGTAGGTTCTGATAGAGGGCTAATTGTTGATCTAGCTGGTCTGAGTAAAAAAGTACTTAATATGTTGTCAGATTTCGAGCTCAAAAATTAATTTTGTGCGTTTTCATAAAAAAGTGAATTTCAGTGCAGTCAAGGACTTGTTCAATTGAATTGAGGGTCTACCTAGGAGTGTCATAGTCCTAGTAGGTTCTGATAGAGGGCTAATTGTTGATCTAGCTGGTCTGAGTAAAAAGTACTCAATACGTTGTCAGATTTCGAGCTCAAAATTTATTTTTGTGCGTTTTCATATAAAGTGAATTTCAGTGCAGTCAAGGACTTGTTCAATTGAACTGAGGGTCTAAGTAGGAGTGTCATAATCCTAGTAGGTTCTGATAGAGGGCTAATTGTTGATCTAGCTTGTCTGAGTAAAAAGTACTTAATACGTTCTCAGATTTCGAGCTCAAAAATTTTTTTTGTGCGTTTTCAAAAAAAGTGAATTTCAGTGCAGTCAAGGACTTGTTCAATTGAATTGAGGGTCTACTTAGGAGTGTCACAGTACTAGTAGGTTCTGATAGAGGGCTAATTGTTGATCTAGCTGGTCTGAGTAATAGTACTTAAGACGTTGTCAGATTTCGAGCTCAAAAATTATTTTTGTGCGTTTTCATAAAAAGTGAATTTCAGTGCAGTCAAGGACCTGTTCAATTGAATTGAGTGTCTACGTAGGAGTGTCATAGTCCTAGTAGGTTCTAATAGAGGGCTAATTGCTGATCTAGCTGGTCTGAGTAAAAAGTACTTAATACGTTGTCAGATTTCGAGCTCAAAATTTTTTTTTTGTGCGTTTTCATAAAAGCGAATTTCAGTGCAGTCAAGGACTTGTTGAATTTAATTGAGGGTCTACGTAGGAGTGTCAAAGTCCTAGTAGGTTCTGATAGAGGGCTAATTGCTGATCTAGCTGGTCTGAGTAAAAAGTACTTAATACGTTGTCAGATTTCCAGCTCAAAAATTATTTTTGTGCGTTTTCATAAAAAGTGAATTTCAGTGCAGTCAAGGACTTGTTGAATTGAATTGAGGGTCTACTTAGGAGTGTCACAGTCCTAGTAGGTTCTGTTAGAGGGCTAATTGTTGATCTAGCTGGTCTGAGTAAAAAACACTTAATACGTTTTTTATAAGTCACCCAATATAATTTTTACAGGTCACCCAAACTTTTTAATTTTCAACTAATGTTGTTTGAAAGGTTGTTTGTATCGGAAGCTCCATGATATTAAATCTTGTCCTGTCTTAGGTGTTGATATTATGTGTGTATGTATATATAAAAGCTGGGTACGAGTGGGCTACGTTTTTTAAGAGGGCTAATTTATTGGCCATTTTTACAGGTCACCCAAACATTGAATTTTCAACTAATGTTGTTTGAAAGGTGGTTTGTATCGAAAGCTCCATGATATCCAATCTTGTCTTGTCTTAGGTGTTGATATTATGTGTGTTTGTATATATAAAAGCTGGATACGAGTGGGCTACGTTTTTTAAGAGGGCTAATTTATTGACCATTTTTACAGGTCACCCAAACTTTTTAATTTTCAACTAAAGTTGTTTGAAAGGTTGTTTGTATCGAAAGCTCCATGATATTCAATCTTGTCTTGTCTTAGGCGTTGATATTATGTGTGTATTTTTATATAAAAGCTGGGTACGAGTGGGCTACGTTTTTTAAGAGGGCTAATTTATTAACCATTTTTACAGGTCACCCAAACTTTTTAATTTTCAACTAATGTTGTTTGAAAGGTTGTTTGTATCGAAAACTCCATGATATTCAATCTTGTCTTGTCTTAGTTGTTGATATTATGTAAAAGTTGGGCTTAAACAAATTTAGAAAAAAGTTCAATTTTGTTTCAGCTAAAAATGAGCACATTTACACAGAAAAAGATAGGAATATTTGGGGACAGCCACGTTCAAAGGCTCCAATTACCCGAAAATGTTGTTGCCCTGGGCAAAGGTGGAGATAGAGCCCGCAATTGGCGGAGTTACACAAATGAGCTGCGAGGTTACGATGTATTAGTCATAATGATTGGAGGAAATGATATTTGCCCCAGAGACATCTTTACCCCCGCTGATATGTCCCTTAAAGAGTTGACTGCGGAAATCCGAGATTTGTTCAGTTACTGCCAGCAGAACAATTCAGTAGTCTTGACGGCAGATATTATTCCGCGCTTGAATAATCCTGACGGAATCTGCAAAATGAACAGTAGGCTGCTGAACAAATACAAGAGGAAACATATAGAATTAGCGGAAGCCATTGGTCGCGATTTCTCTGATGGGGTTCACCTCAGCTCTTATGAGTTTCTGAGCCAGTATTTAATAAAGAAGATCAAGCTTCTCGCTGAGAATTTGAATTGAAAGTTTGTTCGCCTGAAATTTGTAAATTTGTTGCGTGTGGTTTTGTTTTTGCACTTGAAATTAGTATTGTGACTTTATTGTTACGTAATTTGATGTTTTTAGCTATAGTTTGAATTTTTTGACACTTGCTTTTGTTATACCATTTTCGTCTGATTCAAAGTAGATAAAAACTCTCTCCCTGAACATAATTTTTGACTGAGCTGTTATATCACACTTTTGAATTTTTCCTCATTTGAGTATTCTGTGTACCTGGTGGATTTTGAACAGCTGATAGTGTGGCTGGTTGAAAAGACGATAGCGTGGTGTAAACAATAGGTAATTCAATAGTATGAACAGCCGATTGTGTGGCTGACTGAAAAGCCGGTGTGGCTTAAACAAGTATATAAACAAAATTTGAACAGCTGATTGTGTGGCTGTTTGAAAAGCCGATAGCGTGGCTTAAACAATAGGTAATTAATTAGTTTGAAAAGCCGATTGTGTGGCCGACTGAAAAGCCGATTGGGTGGCTTAAACAATAAATACATAAATAGTGTTTGAACAGCCGACTGTGTGGATGGTTGAAAAACGGATAGCGTGACTTAAACAAAAGGTAATTAAATAGTTTGAAAAGCCGATTGGGTGGCTTAAACAATAAATAGATAAATAGTGTTTGAACAGCCGATTGTGTGGCTGGTTGAAAATCCGAAAGAGTGGCTTAAACAATAGGTAATTAAATAGTTTGAACGGCCGATTGTGTGGCTGAACGAAAAGCCGATTGGTGGCTTAAACAATAAGTAGATAACTATAACTTGAACAGCTGATTGTGTGGCTGGTTGAAAAGCCGATAGCGTGGCTTAAACAAAGGTAACTCAATAGTTTGAACAGCCGATTTTGTGGCTGAGAGAAAAGCCGATTATGTGGCTTAAACAATAAGTAGATAACTAGAATTTGAACAGCTGATTGTGTGGCTGGTTGAAAAGCCGATAGCGTGGCTTAAACAAAGGTAACTCAATAGTTTGAACAGCCGATTGTGTGGCTGACTGAAAAGCCGATTGGGTGGCTTAAACAATAAATAGATAAATAGTGTTTGAACAGCCGACTGTGTGGATGGTTGAAAAGCCGATAGCGTGGCTTAAAAAAAAGGTAACTCAATAGTTGGAACAGCCGATTGTGTGGCTGAGTGAAAAGCCGATTATGTGGCTTAAACAATAAGTAGATAACTAGAATTTGAACAGCTGATTGTGTGGCTGGTTGAAAAGCCGATAGCGTGGCTTAAACAAAGGTAACTCAATAGTTTGAACAGCCGATTGTGTGGCCGACCAAAAAGCCGATTGGGTGGCTTAAACAATAAATAGATAAATAGTGTTTGAACAGCCGACTGTGTGGATGGTTGAAAAACGGATAGCGTGGCTTAAACAAAAGGTAATTAAATAGTTTGAAAAGCCGATTGGGTGGCTTAAACAATAAATAGATAAATAGTGTTTGAACAGCCGATTGTGTGGCTGGTTGAAAAGCCGAAAGAGTGGCTTAAACAATAGGTAATTAAATAGTTTGAACGGCCGATTGTGTGGCTGAACGAAAAGCCGATTGGTGGCTTAAACAATAAGTAGATAACTAGAACTTGAACAGCTGATTGTGTGGCTGGTTGAAAAGCCGATAGCGTGGCTTAAACAAAGGTAACTCAATAGTTTGAACAGCCGACTGTGGCTGAGTGAAAAGCTCATTATGTGGCTTAAACAATAAGTAGATAACTAGAATTTGAACAGCTGATTGTGTGGCTGGTTGAAAAGCCGATAGCGTGGCTTAAACAAAGGTAACTCAATAGTTTGAACAGCCGATTGTGTGGCTGACTGAAAAGCTGATTGTGTGGCTTAAACAATAATTAGATAAAAAGAATTTGAACAGCTGATTGTGTGGCTGGTTGAAAAGACGATAGCGTGGCGTAAACAATAGGTAATTCAATAGTATGAACAGCCGATTGTGTGGCTGATTGAAAAGCCGATTTTGTGGCTTAAACAAGTAGATAAATAAAATTTGAACAGCTGATTGTGTGGCTGGTTGAAAAGCCGATAGCGTGGCTTAAACAATAGGTAATTAAACAGTTTGCAAAGCCGATTGTGTGGCTGGCTGAAAAACCGATTGGGTGGCTTAAACAATAAATAGATAAAAAGTGTTTGAACAGCCGACTGTGTGGCTGGTTGAAAAGCCGAAAGAGTGGCTGAAACAATAGGTGATTAAATAGTTTGAACAGCTGATTGTGTGGCTGAACGAAAAGCCGATTGGGTGGCTCAAACAATGAGTAGATAACTAGAATTTGAACAGCTGATTGTGTGGCTGGTTGAAAAGCCGATAGCGTGGCTTAAACAATAGGTAAATCAATAGTATGAACGGCCGATTGTGTGGCTGACTGAAACGCCGATTGTGTGGCTTAAACAATAAGTAGATAAATAGAATTTGAACAGCTGATTGTGTGGCTGGTTGAAAAGACGATAGCGTGGCGTAAACAATAGGTAATTCAATAGTATGAACGGCCGATTGTGTGGCTGACTGAAAAGCCAATTGTGTGGCTTAAACAATAGGTAATTAAATAGTTTGAAAAGCCGATTGTGTGGCTGACCGAAAAGCCGATTGTGTGGCTTAAACAATAAATAGATAAATAGAATTTGAACAGCTGATTGTGTGGCTGGTTGAAAAGCCGATAGCGTGGCTTAAACAAAGGTAACTCAATAGTTTGAACAGCCGATTGTGTGGCTGACTGAAAAGCTGATTGTGTGGCTTAAACAATAATTAGATAAAAAGAATTTGAACAGCTGATTGTGTGGCTGGTTGAAAAGACGATAGCGTGGCGTAAACAATAGGTAATTCAATAGTATGAACAGCCGATTGTGTGGCTGATTGAAAAGCCGATTTTGTGGCTTAAACAAGTAGATAAATAAAACTTGAACAGCTGATTGTGTGGCTGGTTGAAAAGCCGATAGCGTGGCTTAAACAATAGGTAATTAAACAGTTTGAAAAGCCGATTGCGTGGCTGGCTGAAAAACCGATTGGGTGGCTTAAACAATAAATAGATAAAAAGTGTTTGAACAGCCGACTGTGTGGCTGGTTGAAAAGCCGAAAGAGTGGCTGAAACAATAGGTGATTAAATAGTTTGAACAGCTGATTGTGTGGCTGAACGAAAAGCCGATTGGGTGGCTCAAACAATGAGTAGATAACTAGAATTTGAACAGCTGATTGTGTGGCTGGTTGAAAAGCCGATAGCGTGGCTTAAACAATAGGTAAATCAATAGTATGAACGGCCGATTGTGTGGCTGACTGAAACGCCGATTGTGTGGCTTAAACAATAAGTAGATAAATAGAATTTGAACAGCTGATTGTGTGGCTGGTTGAAAAGACGATAGCGTGGCGTAAACAATAGGTAATTCAATAGTATGAACGGCCGATTGTGTGGCTGACTGAAAAGCCAATTGTGTGGCTTAAACAATAGGTAATTAAATAGTTTGAAAAGCCGATTGTGTGGCTGACCGAAAAGCCGATTGTGTGGCTTAAACAATAAATAGATAAAAAGTGTTTGAACAGCCGATTGTGTGGCTGGTTGAAAAGCCGAAAGAGTGGCTTAAACAATAGGTGATTAAATAGTTTGAACAGCCGATTGTGTGGCTGAACGAAAAGCCGATTGGGTGGCTTAAACAATAAGTAGATAACTAGAATTTGAACAGCTGATTGTGTGGCTGGTTGAAAAGCCGATAGCGTGGCTTAAACAATAGTAAATAAGTAGTTTGAAAAGCCGATCGTGTGGCTGACCGAAAAGCCGATTGGGTGGCTTAAACAATAAATAGACAAAAATAGTGTTTGAACAGCCGATTGCGTGGCTGGTTGAAAAGCCGATAGCGTGGCTTAAACAAAGGTAACTCAATAGTTTGAACAGCCGATTGTGTGGCTGACTGAAAACCCGATT
>NC_134471.1:37499212-37595687 GCF_964194025.1 Convolutriloba macropyga | reverse complement strand
ATTCAAACCAGAGATTGTTTGTCCTAAGAAAAAAACATATTACTTTTATAAATGAATATAAACGTCAGAATATAAAAAATATTATAACTGCCGATATAGAATGTCGCATTGTTGAAGTCTCAACTAATGGTTATGGCGAAGCATGGCCGGAGATCCATATAAATGTAATAGCTGAACATATTCCATTAGCTGTGGGTTACACCTGGCAAGGTAACTTCAAGCACTACTTCGGTCTAGGCTGCATCAAAAGACTTGCTAGAGATCTATTAGAAATAGAAACAGAGATTAATTTCCAACTTAATGAAAAGATGACATTCACAGAAGAAGATAAATTATATCTTGAAACTAATAACACTTGTCATATCTGCAGCAAAACATGTATTTATAAAGTAAGAGATCATTGTCATGAAACTGGTAAATATAGAGGACCAACGTGGAAAATATGTAATCTAAGATACAAACAACAAAACTTCATTCCAGTAATATTCCATAATGGCTCTGGCTATGACTTCAACCTACTATACAGTGAACTCTTCAAACAGAATAATGATGAAAGAAAACTGGATAACATACCCCTAGCTGCTGGTAAGTCTAAGATGTTTAGCATTGGTTTTCTCAAATTCTTAGATAGTTATAACTTCTTAGCTATGCCTCTAGATCAAATGACAAAGATGTACGGATGTAAAACTAAAACATTATATCCATATGAATACTTTGGTTTGTATAATTATGACAGCGAAGCTGCCAGTGGTAGCAAAGCTTTATATTATGAAGCTATATAAAAATAGAAGACTTCAAATCCTCTCTACCTAATAAATTACCAACACAAGAAGAAGTAGATAATTTTAATAAAGACAACAGTCATAAAACTGGTAAAGATCTAACTATAGAGTATTTACAGAATGATGTGGAAATATTAGACTACTGCACGAATGAATATGTCAAATTAAGTATGAAAGAATTTGGACTCAACCCGCTACACTATGTAAGTCTACCAGGTTATAGTTTTGATTGTTGGTTTACGTCAAGCGTTGTTACATTAGATACATTGCAAGATAAACAAATGCTAGATGATTTTGTTGGAGCAAAGAGAGGTGGTATATGTGGAATAATGGATGATAGATATGTTAATAGAAATAATATGGCAGAGCATGACCAAATGTCTATCTGGTACATAGACGCAAACAAACTTATGGTTATGCAATGATGCAAAAATTACATTGTAAGGACTTCCAATTTACTACTACTACTACTCTAGATCCGCGAAGCGGGTTCCTCGATACAATATCGAATACTCCAGATGATAGTTATCATGGTTACTATATAGTTTGTGATATTGATTTTACTAATACTTGTAAAGAGAGAACACAACATTTAGCACTAATGCCTAATAAGAGAAAGATAAATGATAATGAATTGGGATATCGAGAAAGAGATGGAGGCAAAGCAAGATCAGAGAAATTCATCTTAGATCAAAACAACAAAACAGAATATATGGTTCAATATAGGATGTTAAAGTCCTATGTTAAGATGGAAGTAAAAGTAACCAAAATACATAGAGTAATTAAATTTAAACAAGATTATATATGTAGAGATTATATACAAAATAATACAAATAAAAGAGCAACAGCTAAAACTGAAGCAGAAAAGGATGTAAGGAAATTAATGAACAATTCACTATATGGAAGAATGTGCAAGAATCCTCTACACTTCTTTCAAAGCAAATTCTTGCATGATGATGAAAAGATAATGAAAAGTGTAAGTAAACCAACATTTAAGAATATAACTAGATATAGAGATTATAGCCAAATGGAATATATAAAGAAAAAAATGGAATATAGCTCACCTGTATATGTAGGATTAACATTACTCGAACTTTGTAAATTACATATGTTTGATGTTATCTATAATATTCTACAACCATTCTTCAAAGATCTAACACTTCACTATATGGATACGGACAGTTTCGTATTAAGTTATAGTGAAGGTAAAGTTAGTGATGAGCATATGGACTCAAGTATTCTAGAAATACCTATAAAAACTAAAAATAAAGTCCCCGGCAAGTTTAAGCAAGAGCTGGGGAGTAGGATTATTGAGGAATTTATAGCATTGTCCCCCAAAACATATAGCTTCAAAAATTATCCTAAAAACACTAAAGAAAAAGGAATAAAGAAGCATAACAATACTAGGCACATAGATTATTATGATGCATTAATGAATAATACACAGAGAACAGTAGATGAAAGCAGAATACAAAAAGTTGGGGATAGCATGACAACAACAAAAACAAGTAAAAATTATTTCATATTTTTTGATGATAAAAGGTTTTATGTGAACAATATAAAAATTTATCCACATGATAAGGAACTATATTTGTTTAAAAGGTATTTGTTAAATAGGATTAGGAAACTATATCAGGATAAGGATAAGGATAAGGATAAGGATAAGGATAAGGATAAGGATAAGGATAAGGATAAGGATAAGGATAAGGATAAGGATAAGGATAAGGATAAGGATAAGGATAAGGATAAGGATAAGGATAAGGATAAGGATAAGGATAAGGATAAGGATAAGGATAAGGATAAGGATAAGGATAAGGATAAGGATAAGGATAAGGATAAGGATAAGGATAAGGATAAGGATAAGGATAAGGATAAGGATAAGGATAAGGATAAGGATAAGGATAATGATAAGGATAAGGATAAGGATAAGGACAAGGATAAGGATAAGTATAAGGATAAGGATAAGGATAAGGATAAGGATAAGGATAAGGATAAGGATAAGGATAAGGATAACGATAAGGATAAGGATAAGGATAAGGATAAGGATAAGGATAATGATAAGGATAAGGATAAGGATAAGGATAAGGGTAAGGATAAGGATAAGCAAAAGGTTAAGGATAAGGATAAGGATAAGGATAGGATAAGGATAAGGATAAGGATAAGGATAAGGATAAGGATAAGGATAAGGATAAGGATAAGGATAAGGATAAGGACAAGGATAAGGATAAGGATAAGGATAAGGATAAGGATAAGGATAAGGATAAGGATAAGGATAAGGATAAGGATAAGGATAAGGATAAGGATAAGGATAAGGATAAGGATAAGGATAAGGATAAAGATAAGGATAAGGATAAGGATAAGGATAAGGATAAGGATAAGGATAAGGATAAGGATAAGGATAAGGATAAGGATAAGGATAAGGATAAGGATAAGGATAAGTATGAGGATAAGGATAAGGCTAAGGATAAGGATAAGGATAAGGATAAGGATAAGGATAACGATAAGGATAAGGATAAGGATAAGGATAAGGATAAGGGTAAGGATAAGGATAAGGATAAGGATAAGGATAAGGATAAGGATAAGGATAAGGATAAGGATAAGGATAAGGATAAGGATAAGGATAAGGATAAGGATAAGGATAAGGATAAGGATAAGGATAAGGATAAGGATAAGGATAAGGATAAGGATAAGGATAAGGATAAGGATAAGGATAAGGATAAGGATAAGGATAAGGATAAGGATAAGGATAAGGATAAGGATAAGGATAAGGATAAGGATAAGGATAAGGATAAGGATAAGGATAAGGATAAGGATAAGGATAAGGATAAGGATAAGGATAAGGATAAGGATAAGGATAAGGATAAGGATAAGGATAAGGATAAGGATAAGGATAAGGATAAGGATAAGGATAAGGATAAGGATAAGGATAAGGATAAGGATAAGGATAAGGATAAGGATAAGGATAAGGATAAGGATAAGGATAAGGATAAGGATAAGGATAAGGATAAGGATAAGGATAAGGATAAGGATAAGGATAAGGATAAGGATAAGGATAAGGATAAGGATAAGGATAAGGATAAGGATAAGGATAAAGATGTAGATAAACTGATCTGCGAACAGACTTCGTCTGTGGCAAGCCAAGCAGGTTGGGGTACCAAGGACTTCGTCCCTTCCATGATTACTGATATTAACAAATTAAGTATAGATAGCAATAGAAAAATAATAGAAGCATCTATTATATTATTTAATGAGTTATCTGCGAAGCAGTTTCTCTGATTAAAATTAGTTTTTTTAATTATAATTATAGACCTAATTCATACTTAGTATAATATTTTTACATTAAAAAATGACTAAGCTAGTTGAAATTATAGAATTAAACTATCTAGAAAAACGAAACAGAAAGAATAGATTAGAAGATAAATTAAAACAACAAGAATATTATTGTGAAATAGAAGAGTTATTTGATCCTTTAACTAAAACTTTAAATGCGAACAGTGAACACAATCTAGCATTAAGTGAAAAAACATTAAGGGCAATAGATTGGCAAAATCAAGAGTTAGGTAAACAAACTAAGATGATCCAGCAGGCTGGCCTCCAGTTCAGTGAAGCTTTAATGAAGTCCAATGGCAAAGCAGTAGAGGAAGCTCGAGATAAACCAGGACTTTTAGTAGATAAAGACACCGATCAAATTATTAATTTAATGTCAGTTTAATCTAACCCGCAATTAAAGTTAAAGTTCGGAAAATTAGATATCGCTGAATTTGAAATGAATGGTGTTAAAATAATTTATCAAGAAAATGCATTTATCGTTAAGGATAATATATATGAATTTTCAGATGTGTTTATAATCTTTCTTACTAACCCAAATATAAAATATGGTGAAATCAAGGAAGTTGAAAACAAAATTAAAAGGTTTTTATTTGATATTGGATATGATTTAGGAAAAGGGGATAAGAAAAGTGCTAGATATAGAGCAATAAAACGTATAATAGGGGTAAAAGATTATGTATATGGTAGATGTTTAAAAAGCAACCCTAACCCAAACAATCAACGAAGTTGCCATTTAAATGGTTTAGTAGAAATATTCAAATTATTAATACTAGAAACAAAAGCTGGTCATGATGGATTATATGATGAAATGCTAGATATATCTAAGCAACTATTATTTATGAATTTTATTAATCAAGAACAATTAGATAATTTTGTTTTTGACTATGGTAAATAAATAATGATGGAAAAACAACAGCAACAACTATTAGCTAAAGAAGTAATCAGTCCTCAAATAACAAAGTTTAGAAGAGAAAGAATAATACCATTATATAAAGATGAAACATGGTCAGCTGATTTCATAGACAAATCATCTCTAAATAAAAACAATCATAATTATAAGTTTATATTAACTGTTAGAGATGTATTCACAAAATATGCATGGACTAATCCCTTAAAGAATAAATCTGGTTTATCCATAACTAATTGTTTTAAAACAATGCTTTCAGAAGGTCCATAAGGTGGCTCTGAACATAGAAAACCAGAAAAGTTATGAGTAGATAGAGGTAGTGAGTTTTACAATAAAACATTTATATCTTTACTCAAAGAACATGAAACAACTATATTCTACTTATAGTGATTTAAAGGCTGTGTTTATAGAGATATTCGATAGAACATTATTACACATAATTAAAAAACCAATGTTCATCAATGGCGATGGTAATTGGGTAAATATACTAACTGATGCAGTCATAACATATAACAATAACAATCATTCAACAATTAATATGACACCAGTTGATGCTTCTAATAATTCCGATAAGGTTAAATACTATGTTAAATGTACCAAAGCAACACCAAAATTTAAAGTTGGTGATTGTGTTAGAAATGCAGATAAATGTAATATCTTCTCTAAAGGTTACACCTCTAATTGGAATAGAGAACTGTTTAAAGTTAATGAAGTTCTAAAAACACAACCACCAACATATAAAATAGAAGATATTAATGGAGAGATAATAGAAGGCAAGTATTATGAACAGGAACTATTAAAATCCGAGTTTGACTTTGAATCTAATAATAAAGTTTTAGATTCATTAAACATAATTTTTAATATAAATAATGACAAGAAATACATTTAACCAAGCAAAACATCACATGGGGAATGGAAACAACTTAACACTAAGTAAGGCTCATGGTTTTTTCCTAGAAGATAATGATAATATTGACATGAAAGGTACCTATCAAAATACAAAAGTTCATCCTCCAATAGATGAAAAAGATGTTGTTAATAAAAAGTATTGTGACAATAACTTATTATTCTCTTCTAATAAAATAGAAATTTTAAGTAGAAACATAACTGAACTAAGAAAGGGTTATTTTGATATAGTTACAACCAAAACATTACAACTAAATGAAACACAAGTTAATGAGGAACTAATTAAAGAATTTATTAAATCAGCAAATGAAAACACAAATACTGTTAAGTTTTGTGATAAAGTTGCTGCTGATACTATCTCTAAATATAATCAAATAAAACAAGAATTTGATAATAATAAGTTTATTTAGAATATCACTAACAAACAACTAGATGATATGTTTACTACGGGTCTAAAAGAATTTAAAGAAATTAATAAAAAGACTAATTCTGCCGTTGATGAAGTACTTATAAAGAATATAAGGACAATAGTACAATATGTAATTGCTAAACTTCTACGAAGTACGTTAGTTGATAATAAAGAAGAAGCAAGACTTGAGAAGCATTATGGTTATAAACAAGAAGATATAACGAAAGAAATAGAAAGTTTTTTACTAATGAAAATAAGTAAAGCTATGACGGAGTCCATGAGTCAACTAACAGCACCGAGTGAGAGATTACTATATCCCAACTTGTCAACCGTTAATGAACAATACATAAATGAAAAGATTCAAGCTAATAATAAATTGAATAACAACATTAACATTATAAAAGATATTAGAAATTATTATGAAACTGAAACTAATAACTATAATAAGAAGTTAAGTAAATATAAAAATTATATTAAAGTAGCTGAGATAACAGAAATACTATTATCATCAATAGCAACAACAACATCAGTTGCAATAACAGTTATAGGATTACCTTGTTCTATACCAACAGCTTTTGCTACAGCAACTGTTTGTGGTTCATTATCAAAAACAATTTATACTAAAATAAGAATTAAAGCTATAAAGTATTCAAAAATGTACATTTTAAGTAAACAGTTTAGCGACAAGTTTAATAAACTATACACTAATTCAAAGAAAGATAATAAAATAGATAATGATGAATATAATGAATTAGTCAAGGCATATGAAGAATATAAGAAGAACAAGAAAAATAAATTAAGTGTTTTTTTAAACTAAAGTTAATAGTGTTTAGTAATAATAGTACGTTAGGTAATAATAATATTAGTATTATTATTTATCGATAATCATACATAAACATAATATAAATATAATCATAATCATAAACATAATCATAAATATAATAAAATCATAATCATAAACATAATCATAAACATAATATAATCATAATCATAATCAAATAATTATCTCTTCTTAATACCTAAGTATAACCCTCTTCCTTTTTGTACTATCTTTATGCCTTCACCAGTAGTTGCAAATTTAATTAAATCAGGTGTGGTTGATCAAACAGCTCTAGGATTTCTAGATGCAGCTGCACTTCCTACCTTACTTGCTATTTCTAATGCTCTTACAAGATTATTAGCAACTTTCTTTCCAAAGTTAACCGTAGCTGTACCAACACTTTTGAAGTAATATTTCAATCTCTCAGCTTCTATTGTGTTATCAGATACTGATATTGACTTATTTCTCTTACATTTAACACAATTACCCTTTAACATTTTAGTACCTTTTGAAGTAATAGCTCCACTGATATTATTAGTACCACTATAATGTCTACCACCAACGCAATATGAATTAGTTTTGAACTTATTTAAAAGACTCATTTCTATATATAAAAAATAATGGAAGTTAAAAAGTATAATCCTTTTGTTGTTATTAAGCCTAAGCCTAAGCCTAAGGTTAGGCCCAATGCTAAGATTAAGCTTGAAGCTGGAGGCTTAGCTCTAGAGAATAAAAGAAACTAGATATTATTTATGCTAAGTGTTTTGTTAAGACAAGTAAGAAATAGTTATAATGACTAGGGCCATAATTATAAATAATTATGATACTATAGATCTTCGGTCATATGCGAAGCAATTTCACTGATTAGTTTCTACGAGACTATATCAACCATCTTATTTCCATCACTAATCACACTAATAACCTTTCTAGTTAATACTAATGCATGACATATAACATCTGCAACTGCAGCACTAAATTTAGAATTAAGTTGTTTTGGTTGTGGACCTATATGATCACTTAGATATCTAGTATCAAATATATATATTCTATAACTACTTTTGAATGTTCTATGATTTATATATGGTTTTATATTATGTGGTAGCCCATTATAATTATTATTAAAGCTAACAATCTCTTTCAAAGCCCCATTATAGTTATTGGTACCATAATTAATATTCATTCTATCCTCGTGATAAAACTCCTTACCAATCTTACAATAGCATTCAGTAACATTCATGATATGAAATGTAATTGCATCATGAGTTTGTTCATTAACATTATTATTGTCAAAAGCAATTATTATATATTGTGGTCATTCCATACCACTTTCCATACCTAGGTCAAACAAGAAGTTAGTAGCAATGGTTAGTACATTCTTATAAAATGTCTTTCTTCTCATAATAACTAAAGTCTACAGCGTTCTTTTTATTTAAACCCTTTTGTACAATAATTCTATTATCATTACTAGGATCAATACTAGGTACACACCATGATATATCTCTAATTTCTATATTAGCATCATTAGCAACTGCACCAGGATTAGCATCGATTTTATATAGAGCTCTATCATTATTATTCTTTTTTAATATTAATTTAAATCCTAAACCATATATAATCCTTTACAAAACCAAATAGATCTCTCATCTTAATCATCATACACATATGACCTCGTTCTGCAGCAATATGTTCAGTTTTAAGTATCTCTATTACCTTGATTTTTAACAAAACCACTCTCATATTCATCATCAGTACTAGTTAATAACTTATACATCAATAGATTAGGATGACAATGATCTATATGTTCAATAGTCCTACCACCACTAGTTTCAAGCTTAACTGAATTAAATAATGCAATCATACCATAATTAAGTAATCTGATATTAGCATCATTAGCAAATACACCACCAGCATCATCTGATACAACAAACTCTATCTCTAGATATGAATCATGTAAATTTAAATGATTCTCTTCTCTATTGAGTATGATATTAATGTTAGTATTAACCGTATTCATTGTTGCTAGATTATTTGGTTTCTACTTTATAATCTTATTTTTGTGAATATCATTATTATAACCTTAAGTTGTATCCAAATTGAAATTCATTTTTATAAGATAAAAAATGACAGGCAATTTAATTCTATATGAAAAGTTTGACTTTAGTGAAGCTATACTTAACTCGTCAAAACTAGGTTTAATTAGATTATCTGTTTAAAATTCGGTGTTTATGTGAATAGAGGGAATAATCAATTCTTATATAGTGATGGTGAAACATCGGTGGAACCGCTTCACGGATGGGCGAAGCCCCATAACAAAGCTATTACAGCAGGTGCATATGAATTAATTGAAATAACAGCATTAATAAAAGAAGAAACTAACGGTAATGTTATAATAGAACCCGATAGGAATACAATGAAATGTTTAATGGAAATAAAACAAGGGGCAATTAGTTTTGATGTAGAAAACTCAATAGCCTCATTACTAGGATTTAGAAAAGCAGTTTAGAAAAAAGGTAAATATACATCTCAGAAAATTGTTGATATTATGGGATTGAATACTATTAACATTCATTGTAACGTGATATCTGGTGTTAAAGACAATGGTAATAACACAGACATACTATATACTTTTACTCTAACAGAACCACCAGGCTATCTAAAAAATATTATACTAACTAGTATCTTATATCAAAATATAACTAAAGATAGAATAGAAAATATAGAGTTTCATATCAAAGATGAGTATGGAAGACCTATAGACTTTAATGGCGATGTATCAAATTTTACATTACATTTGGTAAAAATATAAATATAAATATAAATATAAATATAAATATAAATATAAATATAAATATAAATATAAATATTAATATAAATATAAATATAAATATAAATATAAATATAACTATAAATATAACTATTAATATAGATTGATCAATTTGAAATAATATTTGTCCCATTAAATGTGTTTCGTACTAAATGTGATAGTTATAAAAATAAACCATGGAGTCAATGTTGTGATTGGTGCCTGGGTAAACCATTCCGGTGTTTTGTAAGTAATAAGATTATAACATATAGAGAAAAACAAGAACACATGCAATATCATTATTATGTTAAACCGGAGGACATGCTCTGCCCTCTGCAAATTTGCAAACGAGGGAAGCTCGTGGTTAACCAAACAACTTCGTTGAGCAGTTTCACTGATCCTAATTATACATGTAAATCATGTACAAAATATAATAGAAACCCTCCCCTATAGTTATAATTAATTATAATTAGATATAATTAGTTACATATATAACATTAGCATAATATTCAATTGCAATCTGTTTTTAAATAGTAGCTTAGCTATTCTCATTTAACTTATACTACAAAACTCTCCGATCCCAACTAATTATTAGTTTACCATTAATATTCTTATTTTTAGTTATAGCAATGACAATATAATTATAAGGCTCTTTCCATACCTTGTTACATATATTAGCAAAATCATTATAACTAAGTTCAATATTATTAAAGAAATCTTGATATATTGATGCTAGGACTTAACCTCTCTGTTCAAATAAAATAAATAGATTACAGTTATCTCTAACACTTTGTCTATCCTGAGAGAACAGGTTTTGATTAAGATATATCATATTGCAATTATTATGTCTACCTCAACTGTATTCATTAATAACTGGTTCTTTGGCTCTAACATCATCGAAAATCATTAGTTTATTTAAGTCTTTGGGTAGTTTATCAGGAGATTGTAAATCTTTTAAATCTTTAATAAACTCTATTATTTCTTTATCGCTTATTCTTTCTAATCCTTTGTATTGATCACCAGTAGGTCCAATGATGTATAGCTTATCAAAAAATATACTAGCTAGATTTAGTTTTTTAATAAGAATGTCTTGCCGCATTCACTAGGACCAGATATCATACATCTAAAGTTATCTGGGAATGTGGCTTCAGTAATTATATCATCATCATTGAGCCATGATTGTAGATCTTCTTTTATGTTTTTAGAGATACTGTTATTAGGACTATTGTTATTAGGTTTACCCCTTTGATGGGGCTCTGCTTGCCATGTTTCACCATGTTTTTCATCAAATAGATCTGCCAAGCAGGTTCCCTGGTATATAAAATTATCTTTATCACTATCATTTTCTTTATCAATATCATTGTCATTATTATTAGTATTATTATTATTATTATTATTATTATTATTATTATTATTATTATTATTATTATTACTATTATTATTATTATTATTATTATTATTATTATTATTATTATTATTATGATTATTATTATTATTATTATTATTATTATTATTATTATTATTATTATTATTATTATTATTATTATTATTGTTATTATTATTATTATTATTATTATTATTATCATTATCATTATCATTATCATTATCATTAACATTATCATTATCCTTAACATTATCATTATCTTTTTCATTATCATTATCATCTGCGAAGCAGGTTCCCTGATTACCATTAACATTATCATTATCATTATCATTATCATTATCATTATCATTATCATTATCATTATCATTATCATTATCATTATCATTATCATTATCATTATCATTATCATTATCATTTTCATTATCATTATCATTATCATTAACATTATCATTATCATTATCATTATCCTTAATATTATCATTATCATTAACATTAACATTATATTTATCATCAACATTACAACCTAAACAAAAACACTCATTATATATTCCTGGATATTTACATTGATTAACTAGAATATTTAAAGAACTCTTAATTCTGAATCCTCTATCAAAAAGATAGATCATATATAAACAATAAGCCCCACAATAAGATTCATCATATTGTCGTATTCTTTCATTAGAGCCTAGATCAACATATTCTTCTAAAATTAATGGTGGGGTCTCAACACCAAAACTATCAAAGTAATACACAGGACCACCTTCTCTTCTTATAACTAAAACTCAATGTGTACCATCAGTTGGATGCAGATTGACAATAAAGATGACGTTAGGTTCATTTGTGTTATCTAGTTTACCATCTCTCATTACAATTTCAATTGGTGTTAGACTTATATCTTTAACTATATCTTTTATTCTGATATCGCTCATAGCTTTTTTATCAAAAATAAATTTATTATTAAATTCCTCAAAAGTTAGGATAAGCATTTTTATATAAAAATTATTGATGTTTAATTATAGGTCTGAGTCTAAGTTGAATTATAAGTCTAATTATAAGTCTATATTTATCTATGTATTCATATATAAAAATGGAGACAGGTAGCGCAGTTATAATTTTTATTTTTAAATTGTAATTTGTTATATAATATATGATTCAATACCGAGTAAATACACAAAACTAGAAGAACGCTTTGGTGGATTTATGAATAGGAGTCTAGTTAGATTTGAAAATGAAAAGTCACCATTACATACTATTGTTTATGGTGGAACTGGTACGGGCAAAACATATTTTATTAGACAATACTTAAAATTATACTCAGTCCAAAACCAACACCAAAACCAAAACCGGGAACAAAACCAAAACCAAGACCAAAACCAAAACCAAAACCAAAACCAAGCTATAAATACAGTTATAATGTGTAAAGATGACAGAGACTGGATAGATCCTGAGTCTAATAAGTTTTATACTGGGTTTAATAAATGTGATATAAATATGATTACAGAAAAAAATATGCATAAATTTCAATATTGTGTAATAGTTCTCGATGATATGGGTGATAGGTTAAATAAGGATATAGCTTATTATTTTACTGAAGGTAGACATTATAATATTCAAATGATTGTAATGTGCCATTAACCAGCTCAAATAATTAATACAGCAAGAATGATTTGTGATACTATTTTTTAGCAACTTATAATGGACATGATCTATTTAAAAACTTTAATGAGATATATATATATATATATATATATATATATGAACATGACTTTAGTAAAATAATTAGTGAGTTAAATAGTAACCATTATAATCGTACAGATGGAATGTCAGATGAACTTCGTTATGGTATAATTAAATATAATAAGAAGGAAAATACTTTTATTAATATTAATAGTAATAGAACAATGATATATGATTCATGAGTTGATTTCCTTGATTTAAAAGCTCTTAGTTTAAAAGAAGAATTAGAAAGAGAAGATGTAAATAAACTTATAGCATAAATAAAACCACTCATGATAAATGCAACGGATAGAAATACCATTAACCATGATAATTATTTTATTTTAATAAACTTCTTACTTTAAATAATATTAAAATTCAGAATGATGTTTTAACAAAAGAGATGGTTAAATCAAAAGGTTTAAAAGAATTATCAAAAATTGGTGGAATTTTAGGTTGGGTTTAGTTATAACTAGTTCTGTTTATCCTGATTCAATAATGAAAACTGTTGGAGCCGTGGCAATGAGTGCAAGCAAAATGTTGAATAGAGCAAACACTTTGGTTAACGTTGGATATGGAGAAGATCTGCCAAGCAGGTTCGCTGATGGTGAAACATGGAAAAACTCCTATTTGCAAAGTGATTATACTGATACACAAAGTGATTATACCGATAGTGAAACATGGACAAAGTCCTATCCCCGAAGCGGTTTCACCGATCTAAAAAATAGTTTAGTTAATGGTGCACGTAAACTTGTTACACACTTAGAAAAACTACAAGAAGAATATATGAATGAAGAGATGGGAATTTTGAATAGAAAGGGAGGAAAGTTTTTAACCAGACTATATGGAAATAAAGAAGAAATTAGAGAAGAGATTAAAAATTTTGTTAGAGATAAAAAAGAATTAGACCTTGAATTGATTTTCGATAAGAGATGTAAATCTAATACACTCAATACGTTAGGAAATAAATATTTAGCAGAGTGTATCACATCTAAAGATAATACTAAAGATTTAATTGAAATCATGGCTAAATATTATCTGCGAAGGAGTTTGGTAAACCACGAACAAAGTTCGTTGGAGAAGGGCAAGCCTTGTTACACCAACCACGAGCAAAGCTCGTTCACTGATCTGCGAAAGGATTACGTAAATATTAAAGTTTACCCTATTATAACTGCTTTTAAAATGTTTAGAGTGTAACTATATATATGGAAGCATTATTTGTTTAAAATATCATTATGAATCTTGTCATAAAGATAAAACTGATAAATGTATGTGTGGTAATATAAAACTAAGTGGTATTTGTGCTAATAATTTTTCTCCATGGGGTAGTTCTTTAAAAATGAATCTAACTCTAATTCTAGTTCTGGTTCTATCTCTAGTTCTAGTTCTGGTTCTGGTTCTAGTTCTATCTATGACTCTAACTCTAACTCAGACCCTAACCCTAACCCTAACCCTAACCTTAACCCTAACCCCAACCCCCGAAAAAGAGTGAATTGCTCTTAAAGAGTGAATTGTAAATTTTGCTTTGATTTTTTGTTTTTTTTTATTTTAATTGATTTTTGATTTATTTTTGATCGAATATAGAGCTAATATATAGTAGTGGATAAAACAAGGAAATCAACAATTAGTAAAATTTGGCCCTATTCGGCATGAGCGATTAGCGTTTGGAGAACAGGCCAAATTTTGCTGGTGGTTGATTTCCTTGTTTTATCCACTTCACAGGCATGGGCCAGACCGACCATACCCTAAACAGGCATGGGCCAGACCAACCATACCCAAGACAGGCATTAGCCAGACCGACCATACCCAAGACAGGCATTGGCCAGACCGACCATACCCATGACAGGCATTGGCCAGACCGACCATACCCAAAACAGGCATTGGCCAGACCGACCATACCCAAAACAGGCATTGGCCAGACCGACCATGCCCAAAGATAGGTATTGGCCAGACCGAACAGACTTTGGCCACCCTTGGCCAGACCAAACAGACTTCGACCACCATTGGCCAGACTAAACAGACCCTACGCCAGACCGTTGTCCAGACCAGCGGCCAGACCGTTGTCTAGACCAATGGCCAGACCGAACAGACCCTAGGCCAGACCATTGTCCAGACCGTAGGCCAGATCATCCGCCACAGACCGTTCTCCAGACCAATGGTCAGGCCGAACAGACCTTAGGCCAGACCATTCTCCAGACCGGGTTTACCTCGTTTTAAAACTTTTTGCTCGTTTTTACCGCGTTTTAAAATTTCTGCTCGTTTATAGTTTATTTCACTGAGCAAGAACTTCCAAAGTCGCGTTATCTTTCACTTAGTTTTTAATTGTGACACGACTTTTAAAAATGAAACTTTTCTCTGGGTCTTGTAAATTAAAAGGAAAAAAAGATGTTCAATTGACATTTGATGACTAATATATACGTTGTAAGAATAAAAAAAACATTTGGTTTGTTACATAATAATAATAATAATAATAATAATAAAAAATAAAAATAATAATAATATTATTATTAATAATAATAATAATAATAAAAATAATAATAATAATAATAATAATAAAAATAATTATAATAATAATACTAAAAAAATAAAATTTCTTTTTGCAGCGTTACTTGATGCTTATCGCATACTTAATTGCAAGAAATAAACACTGAATATTAAAGTTATAACAATTTTCAACCTCTTTTGGTAAATAACGTCATGTTTAGTCAGACTTTAGTGCATAGAAATGGTGAGTTTTTCTGTGAGTGGATTCGTTTTGAATCATTATCAGGTATCAAGTACCACTAAAATCAACTGTCTGCAGTCTGTTGAGAGTAAAAAAGCACGTAGTCCCCGCAAAATAGTCAACCGTACGTTTTTACTCCGCGTTGAGAAATACCAAAAAAGACGACGTAAGAAGCGTCGGTTTCTGTCGGTTTTTGTCGGTTTCATCGGTTTTGCTTGTAAGAAGTGTCGGTTTGTGTCGGTTTTGTCGAAATAGTCAGCAATGTTGTAAGGGGCGCCGGATTAATCGGAATTGCCAGTTTCAACCTAACAAGCGACGTCTTAAAAAAGAATCACCATCCTAGCAGCGTTGGCATCTTTCGGTAGTAGTAGTAGCATTAAATAGTTGTAGTAATAGTAGTAGTAAAAGGAGTAGTAGTAGTAGTAGTAGTAGTAGTAGAAGTAGTAGTAATAGTAGTAGTAGTAGTAGTAGTAGTAGTAGTAGTAGTAGTAGTAGTAGTAGTAGTAGTAGTAGTAGTAGTAGTAGTAGTAGCATTGGTGTTCGCCAGGGTGATGTATGGTCACCTATTCTCTTTGGCCTTGTGATAAACTATGTGTTGGCTAATTCAGTTCAAGGAGGAATCGACATTGGACGCTGTGTTGCTGATCTTGACTTCGCCAATGATGTTGCCCTATTGGGCGTCTCTGATTCCGAAGTTCAAGCAAATCTACATAGAATTGAATCTTTAGCCGAGGCTGTCGGCCAAATGATCAATGTTGGGAAGACAAAGAATATTGTTGTTAAACCCGGAGCCAGTGTACCCTTGCTCAAAGGAACGTGGAAGTTCTTATAGGAAACCACAAAGGCCGTTTTGGGACTCTCATTGAGGCCGGAAACCAATCCCGACTACTCATTGGCAGAGAGGTGCTGGTGGGCAAGAAGAAGAATGCGGGCTGGTTCGAGACACTAGCTGGTGAGAAACTGAGACTGAAAAGTTCAGCGGAGGCTGAACTTGTGACAGTTAGCAGCGACGAGAGGTCAGTGGTTGCTGATCTAGTGTCTACGGCGAATAACAGTTCATCTGCGGTCTCTGATGACGATAGTTGTGTATGTTCAGGTTGTAAACGTCGCTTCGACACTGCAAAAGGCTGCAAAGTGCATGAAGCCAGATTGTGCAAGTCTAAGAATTCGAAGAGGGTCGAAGACAGCGCGTCAATGTTTGTTGGGCTAGAGAAAAGCCTCACTTGTCAGAAGTGCACTAGGAAATTCGCAACTGTGAAAGGCCCACAAAATCACGAGTCACGATACTGCGGCAGAGAAAAGGCTGGAAGATCTCGCATTTTCTCCTGCAATGTCCACGATCGAGATGGAGTGGAGTTTGAAAATGTAGAAGCTTTCAAGTGTCTCGGTTCTTTCGTGAGCTTGCAACATGGTGACCTAAAGGAAATCAGTGCCAAGCTGGCGGAAGGGAGACAGCGATTTGCGAGCTTTCAGAAGCTTTGGAAGAGCAAACAACTTAGTATTCCCCTCAAATGCAAGTTATACAGAGCTCTCGTGTTATCAGTGGTCTTATATAGCTCTGAAACGTTGACCATAAATAAATCAACGCAACGGAAACTTGAGAGCTTTCACACCAGTTGTCTGCGAAGGATACTATATTTTTCATATCTGGAGAGGTTGACAAATGAAGAAGTACTGGCTACATCACGTATGTCGACACTTTCTGCAATGATCATGATTAAACGGTTGAAATGGTTTGGCCATATGCTGAGGATAAATGACGATCGTCTAGCGCTCCGAACCTTCACCTGGGAGCCGACAAAAAAATATCGATATGCTAAATGAGCTCCAGGGGGTCAACGCAAGACGTGGATGGATCAAATTGAAGAGGATTGCTCAAGGAACAACATGAGCTACATGACCTTACGACAGAAAGCGAAAAGAGAGTCTAAATCCCGCTTCAACAGTTTTGTCGAACAGCATTTCCTGGATTAAATAAAGCCAAATAAGCTCAAACTTATGCATTTTATTAACTTGTTTGTACTTATTGTCATTGTTCCTTTATTTCTTTATGGAATTTAAGTGTTCAAACAGTAGTAGTAGTATTAGTAGTAGTAGTAGTAGTAGTAGTAGTAGTAGTAGTAGTAGTAGTAGTAGTAGTAGTAGTAGTAGTAGTAGTAGTAGTAGTAGTAGTAGTAGTAGTAGTAGTAGTAGTAGTAGTAGTAGTAGGAGTAGGAGTAGTGGTAGTAGTAGTAGTAGTAGTAGTAGTAGTAGTAGTAGTAGTAGTAGTAGTAGTAGTAGTAGTAGTAGTAGAAGTAGTAGTAGTAGTAGTAGTAGTAGTAGTAGTAGTAGTAGTAGTAGTAGTAGTAGCAGCAGCAGTAGTAGTAGTACACACTAAAAAAATTCAAGTAAACTCACTTTGTTGTGATTGGATTCATTTTGAACCCTCATTCTTTAGCAGGCCCCACAAAGACCAATTTTCGGAAACTTGTCGAAGTCAAAAACCACATAGTCTCTGCAAAGTTGTCAGTCATACGTTTTGTGTTGCGATAACATAACGTTTTTGACTGATAAAATATGCAGCTGCCAAAAATCGTAAATCGACACTTTTCCGGAAGAATAGGTTCTAAAGCATAAAGAACTTTTGTTCTAGGTGGTCTGAGTAAAAAAGTACATAACACTTTGTCAGATTTGGCACTCAAAATACTATCTTTATACAGTTTAACAAAAATTGTTTCTCAATATAGTGAACAATATATTCAAATCAATTGAGGGCCTACGTATGAGTGGGAAAGTCGAAATAGGTTCAAAAAGAGAAAAAAATTTTGTTCTAGGGGGTCTGAGAAAAAAGTAATTGACTCGTTGTCAGATTTCGCGCCCAAAATACTATCTTTATATAGTTTATCCAAAAAGTGTTTTCCAATATAGCGAAAAATTTATTCAAATCAAATGAGGGCCTACGTATGAGTGGGAAAGTCCAAATAGGTTCTAAAAGAGAAAAAATTTTTGTTCTAGGGGGTCTGAGAAAAAAGTAATTGACTCGTTGTCAGATTTCGCGCTCAAAATACTATCTTTATATAGTTTATCCAAAAAGTGTTTTTCAATATAGCGAAAAACTTATTCAAATCAAATGAGGGCCTACGTATGAGTGAAAACGAGGTCTGAGAAAAAAGAACTTAGCACGTCAGACTTCGCGCTCTGCTCAAAATCTTCTATAGTTGCTTGTTCGTAATTCCGCCCTAGTCGGTCCCCTGCCCGGATGAGAAAGGAGGAGGGAAACACCACCAGAAAAAAGAGGAAAATCTCAAAAACTGGTTTTTTCAATCAACTTGTTATAATTTTTAGACATAATGTTAACACACAAGTTTTGGTCGGTTGGATCTGGCGAGTGGTCTGGCCTAAGGTTGAATCAGTCTGGCCCGAAGTCTGTTCAAAGTCTGTATGTTCTTGCCAATACCCATTTTTTGGTCTGGCCGTTCAGGCCAGATCAAAATGTGGTTATTGGCCAGACCGAAGAATGATAGCAGACAGAAAAATGGTATTGGGCAGACCAAGCAGACCGAAGTATTCGTATTAGCCAGACCAAACAGACCGAAATATGGGTATTGGCCAGACGGAATAGACCGAAATATGGGTATTAGCCAGACCGAACAGACTGAAATATGAGTATTGGCCAGACTGAACAGACAAAAATATGGGTATTGGCCAGACCAAACAGACCAGAATATGGGTATTGGCCAGGCCAAACAGATCAAAATATGGGTATTGGCCAGACCGGACAGAACGAAATTGCCACTGACCAGACGGAAGGCGCGACCCACATTTTTTCCAGACCATTGTGGACGGTCGCACCGGACCCCCTGTCCGCGACCCAAGTCGGTCTGGCCAATACCTGTCTTGGGTCGCGGACTTCATTATGGGTAGAGAACGTTATTTTGTTAGTGTTAGTGGGCGTATTGATTTTGATGAATCAAGCTCGCAGTTCGTTTTCTCTTTTCCTCCGTGGAAACAGAATGCTCAAACCTTTGCTTTTTAACCACGGAGGAATTCACTTCTTCTGAATTAAATTCTCTAACAAAGTAGTGGTGGGTAAATCGCCTGTGTTGATCAAGGTCTCGGAGATGTTCAAACTCTTTTGCGAAGAAAGTTTAGAAATACTTATTGTAACCGCTGATATCCTATCATTGACAAGGAAAATTTTACAGCGCTGATTTGGTTTCAGCGATTTCAAATCTCTCCGGATATTACTTTTCCGAAATAAACTTTGTGATTTGTGTTTATCGGTATAATGCAGATTATCGATACGTTAATTAATTCTCAATTGGTTCCAATAACTACTCGTTCAGCTTTGCTGTTCAGCCATTTGTTTCGCCCAGAATCACCAAATGATTCAAGCCCAAACAATTGAAAAATTGCCTGATATTTCGGTTAAAAATTTGGACTTCCGTGGATTTATTGATCAAAATTTTGTTGATAACAACTAATTTATCACTCAGGGTGAGGGATGTTTTATGCTCGAGTACGAGTTGCATGTCAGTTTAATAAAAACAAAAATTTCAAATATTCAAGATAGATATGGCTGTCGAAGGAATGTAAAAAATTTTTCATAATGTCATTTTTTCGATGTATGTTGGATGTCATGGGAAGTTCGCTAAATATACAAAAGGTTTGTGGAATATTCTGTATCATTAAAAGGTCGATTCGCAAACCAATCGTAACGAATAGTTCAAGTTGTATTTAAGTCTTCACAGTGTGTTGCTGGTATTCAGGTAATCCGCGAATGAGTTGCATTATCACTTAATGAAGATTAATCACGTGCTAATAATAGTAACTAACAATAAATCTCTACAATTATGAACAAATCAATATGGCATAGATAGAACGTAGCATTGATTTTTACTTGTCAAGCCATTCTAACTGCATTGCTTGATTAGATTTGCTTATTTATAAAATTCAGCCTTCACATCGCTGAACCCGTTTTTCCTTGAGAAAACACCAACTCTGGAAGTATAGGGGCCAACCTCACTACTAGTATCTTGTAGACTCCGTCGTTAATTCGAAATATCGCTGGTCGAATTACACCCTCAGAACCATCAGTGGTCTCCGTAACTCGGCCCAGACTGAAAAAATCTCGCCTATCGCTTGTTTCGAGCAACCAAACGAGATAGCACTCCTTAAGGTTTTCCTTAGAATATGAGATATGCATATATTTTTGCTTTTTCATTCATCATTCATTGGCCGATAAGTTCTTCTGCGCATCTTAGCTGCGGTGAACATAACATTCAACATTCTTGATGCTCAGCAAGATGTGATGAGGAGATGTTCCTTTTTCTTTAATATCTGAGTTGACAAAAGTCAATGGTCTCGCCTTCTATGTCGATATGCAACAATTCACATCGTAGATAAATAAACGCATCCAAACTGAGGTGGTGCGCGTGAGATGAGCTTCTATCTGATTCCTCGTTGAACTTTATCTTCTCTGGTGTCTTCTTTGTACCATGCACCAACCTATTCTACATATTCTCGTTCAGCTCTAACACATCTGTCCCGATGTTGATGGTTGTTGTACTCGGTTTGCCTGTTTGTGCAATAAACCGCAAGGTTGCATTGAGATTCTATATCACCGCTCACATAACTACACAACTGAAATTGAGTAGAGAACAACATCGTGTTTGAGTCCTTCGATCAACCTTGAAAATGAGAATTCAGAAAAATTCCACCGCATTATTTGTAAAGCATCTAACCGCAATTCGGTAAATCTGCCCGTACTGTTGTAAACGCTCGTGCTCTAACATTTCTTTGTGTAACGCGCTTTTTATTGATTTTAGGGCGTCTTGCTTGCTGAGGTTCTATATCCTCTGCAGAAAAATGTTCCATTCACACTGACTGCCTTTGTGTTGAGTGTTCTTGTGTTCGGTTTGCGAGAATACTTCATTTGCAAGATGTTTTCAAGGCAGCAAAATTGGATGTTTTGCATTGTAGTTCAGTTGACTTTAGCTTATTCTGCCTTTGGCTTGGAAAAGTCCGTCATCGTCAAGGAAGGGCGTGAACTGTAGGACGTTGCTGCCTTTGGAAGTTCTTTTTCAGTTTTGAGAGACTTCATCTGTTCACCAATATGTTCTTGCAGTAGTGGCTTTAAGATGGTTGTCCTTACTTTTCTCTTTGTTCAAAGCTGACTGAAACTGTCGTTGGTTTGATTTTGTTGTATCTATGCCACTGTATTTACTAGCCTGTTAAAGTAACGGAATTGTTCCCACTGAATAACAGGCTTCTCTTCTTCACCTGACATGAAGACTGGTGAGGGTATAATCTTGTCATCTGAGGCAAAATTTAGGTTGCTCTGACCGCTCAACTTTCGGTCGCTTCTAGCAACCCTTCCCATTGAGCAATTCACGTCTTATGATATTTTCAGTGTTGATTGCGCTCATGCCAAAATCCACTGTGTTGATGATATTACTCATATGCTACCACTGTGAAACATCATTTGTAACCAGTATCTCAGCTATTGGATTGGCCGCAAAAATTTGCCTACGAAGCGAGTTCTGTATCCATTGCAACACTGCAGTTGAGTCTGACTAACCACTGCAACTGTGTATCTGCGTTTCATGTTCCATGATTTTCTGTTCTTTCAAAATCACTCAAATGAAAGCCGCTTGTAATTCTAAACGCGGTATTAAAAAATGTCTCATATGTGCCACGCTGCTTTTTCTAATTTCAATTGACAAGTCTAGTGAGTTTCCCTTTGTTTGAGAGTGTGGATAGAGCACTGCACACATGGTTTCTGATACGTCAGCAAACATGAACAATTCTTGTTGTCCCGTTTTGTTTTGAAGTTGAAAACCCTTGATATTTGAAAAGGCTTCATGTACGAATGTCCATGTGTCAAACCTTATCAAGTTAAGCCGTTCTTCATCCCTATCATCAAAATTGAACCACCACAGCCCGTTGATAACTTGAAGTAGTTTAGCCCCTGTCAAATACAGTTTCAAGATTTTTTTGGAGATCACCCAGTTTACTAACTTGGTTGAGCACGTTCACAAGGTTAGCCACAATAATTAGGAAATTGATCAGACCTAATGAGATGTGAGGCATCACTTGAACTGAAAAGAGGAGAATCTCCAGCTTCGCATTGATGATGACATAAGGCTTTCAAACTTTTCTTTCCAGAATGATCCAGGCAGCACCACAGAACTGTCCCAGATAGCCACTTCCAGAAATCTTTGACTTTCCATTGCCTGTCAGTAGAATTTTCAGATAGTTCATATTCTCTGAGTTTGATCGTTGAACATACTAGATTTCATACTAGTTGAACATACTAGATTCCATTGTTGATCATACTTTGGCTATTCGAAAGGGTTCCCATCAAAAAAATTCAGCTTCAGTCTCCATAAGTTAATCCTGTCCGAGTAAGCATTGCTGGATAGTATTTAAGATCTGGAAAAGAACTCAAGTTTTAATGATTAATGAACCATGGCGTGAACTTCGGTATCGTGAGGAATTTCTCTGCCTGTTCCATTCAGGATTTGCTCTAAGGCGATCCTTTAGAAGATCTGGCTTTGGAAGTTTGTCTAATCAACTTACCCAACCAGACACAATGCTATTTTTTGAGTTCCAGCGTGACTCGTCTCGCACACTGGTGGACTGGGAGGAAATTCGTCATTTCCTTCTGCCGTTCTCTTCCGTTTTTCGCTCCAGCTCACGCTTTTTTTCAAGTAGCTGATGCTTTTTTTAGACTCCCTTCAATTGAAATTCTATCTCCAGCTTTCTTCATTCAAACCGTGCTTGTTTTAGTCGCAACTTTGTTTCGAATGTGACATCAAACGTTTTCATCAGATCTTCACGCTTCTCTGATTAACAAAGATTAACAAAGATTAACAAAATTATTCCAATTGAAGTAGTCAAAATTTGCTTAAATTTATCTACATAATTCAACTTATGACCCTTTTTAGGAAATCAAAGTCCATACAACTGTAGCCCCAAAATTTGCCTATTGTCGTGCAAAGTTGCTTTCAGCTACAGCGAATAGATGTTAAAAAAGAGATCTTACACAATGCAAGTCCAACAATAATGATATTAAAATAATGACCAAAGTTTTTGCTCTTAGGCTAGAAAGATATCAATATCGAAACAATGCTAGGCTGCGTTAAAGCAATCAAAAGAAACTGATTTTTTGTTCGGCACAAAATTATTCTCACTAAGTAACATTCCATAGAGGGACGGATTGAGTACAGGAAATTTAATTCCCTTTTGAACAGCTAAAATTCAGTTGAAGGATGCAATCACTAAGATGTTCTACAGTACAAGACACGGCAACAAGTCGTATAACGCTGAAAGAATTGTGATCCTGTTAGTATTGTACGTCAATTTAATAAGACGAAATATCAACTTTGGACTCTTTTTTGTTAGTTTTTCAAGCGTATTTTATGCAGCTAGTCACGTGGCTTATCATATAAAAAATCAATCTCTGATTGCTAGTAGATACGGATTTTGACAATTTTCCACAACGGTACTATTTTCATGCACGTTTGATTTCGTGGGAAATCTTTTAACCAAATCGAAGTCTCGTCAAATGTTCTATCAACAATAGGTTGATTCAAAAAACCAATTCAATCTAAAGCAATTTTTGTAGTTGTCTAAACAGCGTATTATTGTTTTGCAGTTATTGGAGTAATTCGATTCCCCATCCTTTCATGTATGGTAGTCACGTAATGTTTATAATTTCTAGATTAAAATGTTGACAAAAATGAGCAAATCAGTTTGGCTTTATTAGGCTGTAGCATTGAATTTGCTGTTCTAATTTCACTGCATGATTTGGCCTTATGATTTGTTTTTCTGTGAAGCCTTCACAGATAGGATTGCCAAGTTTGCCTAATATTTGATAGCTCTGACGGAATATAGAGTGTTTTGGAAGTGGAAATACAGCGGTGATAGGACGGGACTCAATGAGTGTCAAAACACACTTTTCATTTTTTTAGAATGTGCAAGAGCCACATTTATGTCCGCTCTGTCTAACCAAAACTCATTTTTTGGCCTGCTCCCTACCTTCCGTTCGGGCTAACCCATAGTAATCAAAAATAATTTTTCTGCAGCTAACGGCTGCATTCACTATGGTATGTCTGGGCTGTCAATGTTCCCATTATGATTTGTTTCATCTAGCTCATGGTTTGATAAAAAATTGTTTGGTCTGGCTGAAAAACAATAACAAGTTTTGATATTCTTGATATGGTCATTAGGTGAATGTGAGTCCTTTAATTTGTAATTTTTTGCGAATAATCTTCCTTAAAGACGTAAGCCTGGAACTCCTGATAAAAAATATCATGATATACAAAAAAAAATAATTTTTTCGGAAATATTTGCAAGACAAATCTGAGCACCCAACTTACAAGGCTGAAATTCTTAGTCATTGCAAGCAAATTCTTGATTTAAAAACTGGACTCAAAAATTGCTGTTTACTTTGTTTTTTAGACAAAAAGTGATTATAGCCCAATTGTTTGTACATATGATACAAGATATAGAGCCGACGTTAAAAAGCGTCAGTTTATGATATGATTCAAAAAGGACCCAAAACAAAAGTTGTCTTGAATTACCCTTAGTTTTTTAGTTAATTACCATAAGAAGTACCTAATTGGTTTAATTGATCTCATGCTTGGCTGGGTTAGTTCCATATCAAGTCCCATGAGCCGCTGACGCCAGAGAAAATGTCAAGATAATTAGTTATTAATTGGATTTCAGTTTCTTTTTCTAGAAATTGTTGAAAAACCTTTTGTCAATACTCATTAATGATTGGTTGAGAAATTGGTAGTCTTATTTATGATGTCAAATTAATTGGATGCAAAATTTATCTTTATTGATCTCTCAATAACTTCAATAAACTTTTGCCTCTCTTTCAGTCGGCTCTTCTAATATCGGCTCTCTTGCACGTCACCGTACGTATTCTCACAATTATTGATATCGGATTCTGCCTAGAAAATTTTCTTCTCAATTGCTTCAAGCCTCATATCGCACGTATTTTCTTTTCTTATCGCATACGACCGCAACATTTTCCTTTCGTTTATAGTAGCGAAAAACTCAAAGAAGGCAAAAACAAAAACGTCAGCGAAAAGCGTTTGGAAAAAGGGTCGCCAACTTATTAAGCTTTTAAAACCAATACTTGATTACAAACGCGACTGAATTTAATCGCCTTTTATATGTTCCAGTTACTCAAAAGCAACGGACAGCAATCATAATCCAGCTGTAATTTAAAAGCGGTTTCTGACTATTTTCAAGTTTGTCAATTATTGGACTTAGATATACATGAAAATTATGCCAAGACTTGAAATTAGATTTCTTTGAACTTTAAAGTTTATGATTTGGATTTAGATTTGTAAGTCTAACAACAATATATGTTCAATCATACTCCAGTTTGAAAGTGTTGCCCAGGTTTATGCCGCGACTTAAGAAAAGACCATGCTCGACCAAAAAGTGGTATGGAAAGACCATGCTGGGACTCAAACAGCCCATGAAAAGAGTTTAGCTGGAACTAATCGTTTAGTCAGATTTTGGCTCGACCAGAATTTTTGATGCTGGACTTTAGTTCGACCCAAAAATGGTTCTCGACTTTAACTCAATCTAAAATTTTCATGCTGGACCCAAAATGTTTGTAGAAAGTTTTGTCCGATTTGGTTTTTAAATTACGCTTTGGATAACGCTATTAACGATCTTTCGTTTTGAGTTTATTTTTATATCTTTTTTGCGATTTCTTGTAGATTTTTTTTTCGTTATATTGTCTTTTTTTCTAATCTAAAAAGTCATTTTTTTCGGGAGAATTATTGTACTTGTCATAGCTTCCATAAAATCGCTTAAGAACGCACGATAAGGTAACAAATCAGTGAAAGTCAGACAGCCCAAACAAAACCAAAATTTCTGGACCACAGTTGGTACGGAATCGGAATACAGGTCAATTTGTGCGGAAAAACTTATAAACCAACTTATATCAACAGTCTGCTCAGAAAAGAACAGAAAAAACCGGTTTTTAATGAGCATAGTTTGGACCGTTGCCTCGCGTCCATAAATTTAAGAGAATCAGATTCATTTTGATTTGTTAATGTTGATTAGTCAGATCTGCCTTGCTATGAAAAGTTCAGAAGAGCAAAAAGTATAGTAAATTGATAACAGATTTGATGCAGAAAATGTGAAACTTTTTTTGTTTGAACCCGAACTCAGTGTAGCTGTTACAAATTCGGTAAAAAAATGTTCAATGACTCAATTTACAGCTAGCTGATTAATGGAATTTTGATTAATATTCGATAATTACATTTTTAATTTGAATAACCAATGCTTTTCGTTCTGTGTTGTTTACAATAGTGCAAATATTGAAACTATAATAGGCTGCGTTAAAGCAAGTAAAAGGCACTGATTTTTTTGCTTGTCACAAAATTATTTTCACTTAAGAGCCTTCCTCTTGAGAAGGAAGGATTGAGAAAAAGAATTTTAACTCCTCTTAGAACAATTAAGATTTAGATCAACTTTACAATCACTAAGATGTTCTACAGAATAAGACACGGTAACAAGTAGTATAGAATATGAAAGAACTGTGCTCCAGTATGCACTGTATGTCATTTTAATATGACAAAAAATTTCAAATTTCGGATTGTATTTTTTTAGTTCTTCCGCTAGGGCCTTTTTTGCCGCTAGTCACGTGGCTCTAAATGTCAAAAATTGCTCTCTGATTGGTTCTAGATGCGGAATTTGACAGAGGGTAAACTATTTTCCATAACGTCACTTTTTCGATGTACGTTTGATGTCGTGGGAAGTTTGTTAAGCAAATAGAAATTTTGTCAGATATTCTTTAACAAGAGGTTGATTCGCAAGCCAATTGAGTCTCATTCAATTTTTTGAAGTCGTTTATACATCGTATTATTGTTTTGCTGATATTGGAGTATTTCAATTCTTCATCCTTTCATGTAAGATAATCACGTACTAATTATAGTTTCTAGATATAAAAATTGACAAAAGTGAATAAATCAGTTCGGCTTCGATAGGCTTGAACTCTGTAGCATTGAACTTCATAACTTTTTATGCTATTCTAACTTCACTGCTTGATTTGGCCTCAAAATGATTTGCTTTTTTGTGAAGTTGAGCTTTCACGGTTAGGTTTGGGATTTTCGCCTAATTTTTGTGAAGAGCTGTGACGGAATATAGAGTGTTTTGGAAGTAAAAATAAAGCGGTGATAGAACGGGACTCAATGAGTGTCAAAACACACTTTTCAGTTTATTAAGAATGTGCATGAGCCACATTTATGTTTGCTCGGACTAACCAAAACTCATTTTTTGCCGGCTCCTTAGGGTTCGTTCGGGCTGACCCACAGTGATCAAATTTCTGTAGCTAACGCCTGCATTCACTACGGTATGTCCGGACTGGTCAATATTCCCATTATGATTTGTTTCGTCTGGTCAATGGTTTGGACAAAAAATTGTTCGGTCAGCCCTAGATATAATAACAACTCTGGATATTCTTGATGTGGTCAATATATGTTTGCGAGTCCATCAGTATGTACCTTTTTTAAGAATAATCTTCCTTAAAGAGGTAAGCTTGGAGCTCCTGATCCGAAAATTATCAAGCTATACATAAAACTCATTTTTAAAAAAATTGACAATTTCGTTTTTTAAAATCCAAATGTGCCTTATCTAATGAACCGATGATACCGATGATTTCTTACGTTTTCATTTCAACCTTAAAGAAATATTTTTACGTCGTTTTTGTCCAGTTTTTTGGAATAGGGTATCTGTGGCTTTCGATGGTGTGCACAATCTAAGTGCGCAGCCCCATATCAAAAGATATTTGCAAATGGAAATTAGCTAGCATAACAGGTCAAACGGTTCCATTTCCGTCTCTTTAAGAACATCCGGCCTCTTTGGAAGTCTGGGGCCTTTTTTCGTAATTATGCCATACCATCCTTATGTACATTGCGGATAGGGATCACAATACGCTCAGAATGGTCTAACTAATTTTTTTATCTTCAAAAACTTGCAATTGGTTTTGAATAAATTTTGAATATATACCAACGGTTTTACAACTGCAGGTGTACATGTGTGCAGGACAAATCAAAGCACCGGGCTTAGACGGCTGAAACCCTTAGCCATTGCAAGCAATTTAAAAATCAGGTTAACATATTCGCTGTTTTCTCGGCTTTTTAAGACAAAAAGTCATTACAGCTCAATGATTTGTACTTATGGTTCAAGTAATAGAGCCGACGTTACAAAGAGCCGATGTTAGAAAACGTCGATTTATGACATGAGTTAAAAAAGTCCAAAAACAAAAGGTTGTCTTTAATCACGCTTATTACTAGGTAATTACCATAATAACTAATTCATTAGGTTAATTGATCTCATGTTCAATTGGTATGGTTTCATATCAAGTGCCATAAGCCGCTGAGGCCAGCGAAATTGTTAAGATAATTAGTAATTAATTCTCTTTGTTTCTTTTTTTCTAGAAATTAATAAAATTTTATTTGTCAAATACTAGATTGCAATTGGTTGAGAAGATGTTAGTCTTATTTAAGATGTCAATTTGATTGGTTGCAGCATTTATCGTTATATATCTCCAAATAATTTCCATTAACTTTTGCCTCTCTTTCAGCCGGATCTTTTTAATGTCGGCTCTCTTACACGTCACCGTACGTATTGACTCATTTAGGGATATCGGATTTTACCAACAAAAAATGTCTTTCAATTGCCTTAAACTTCATATTGTACGTATTTTCGTTTCTTATCGACCAAAATTTTCATTTCGTTTAGATTAGAGAAAAAACTCAATGAAGGCAAAAATAAAAGCGTGAGCGAAAAGCGATTCAAAAAAGTGTTGCCCAATTATTAAGGTCTTGAAGCGGAACTCGATTACAAATGCGACTGAATTTAATCGCCTCTTATGGTGCAACCAAATTGAGCCGAAAGCAGATTTAGCCGAAAAGGAGATAAGAATGGTCGTGATATTTTGTTCGGTTGTGATAGATTCATATCAAGTCCCAAACGCCGCTGAGGCATGGCCGTGGCCCGAGAAGCATGGCCAAATGCGTATTTTCATGTGCGTTATTTTCATTACCACAACGGACAGTAATGGTAATCCAGCGGTAATTTATAAACGTTTCTGAATATTTTCAGTACATAACGTTCTGACTATTTTCGTGTACATGTGTGCAGGACAAATCAAAGCACCGGGCTTAGACGGCTGAAACCCTTAGCCATTATAAGCAATTTAAAAATCAGGTTAACATATTCGCTGTTTTCTCGGCTTTTTAAGACAAAAAGTCATTACAGCTCAATGATTTGTACTTATGGTTCAAGTAATAGAGCCGACGTTACAAAGAGCCGATGTTAGAAAACGTCGATTTATGACATGAGTTAAAAAAGTCCAAAAACAAAAGGTTGTCTTTAATCACGCTTATTACTAGGTAATTACCATAATAACTAATTCATTAGGTTAATTGATCTCATGTTCAATTGGTATGGTTTCATATCAAGTGCCATAAGCCGCTGAGGCCAGCGAAATTGTTAAGATAATTAGTAATTAATTCTCTTTGTTTCTTTTTTTCTAGAAATTAATAAAATTTTATTTGTCAAATACTAGATTGCAATTGGTTGAGAAGATGTTAGTCTTATTTAAGATGTCAATTTGATTGGTTGCAGCATTTATCGTTATATATCTCCAAATAATTTCCATTAACTTTTGCCTCTCTTTCAGCCGGATCTTTTTAATGTCGGCTCTCTTACACGTCACCGTACGTATTGACTCATTTAGTGATATCGGATTTTACCAACAAAAAATGTCTTTCAATTGCCTTAAACTTCATATTGTACCTATTTTCGTTTCTTATCGACCAAAATTTTCATTTCGTTTAGATTAGAGAAAAAACTCAATGAAGGCAAAAATAAAAGCGTGAGCGAAAAGCGATTCAAAAAAGTGTTGCCCAATTATTAAGGTCTTGAAGCGGAACTCGATTACAAATGCTACTGAATTTAATCGCCTCTTATGGTGCAACCAAATTGAGCCGAAAGCAGATTTAGCCGAAAAGGAGATAAGAATGGTCGTGATATTTTGTTCGGTTGTGATAGATTCATATCAAGTCCCAAACGCCGCTGAGGCATGGCCGTGGCCCGAGAAGCATGGCCAAATGCGTATTTTCATGTGCGTTATTTTCATTACCACAACGGACAGTAATGGTAATCCAGCGGTAATTTATAAACGTTTCTGACTATTTTCAAGCATGTCACTTATTGGATTTAGATATACATGCAAGTCATGTCAGAACGTGAAATTAGAACTCTTTGGACTCAAAAGTTTATGATTTTGATTTCAGATTTTTTAGTCTAACAACAATTTATGTTCAATCATACCCCATAGTATGAAAATATTGGAACAATTCTAAGCGATTATAAATTAGTTTACAAATGTCGTTCAACATGTTCCATTGTATTTATGAAGATTCATTAATTTTGGAGTTGTTTGCGACTATAGTTTTGAATCCCCTTTGATTTGATCGCAGAAAAAAGGAACAAGAACTCTTACTTTTTATAGCTAGAGCTGCCCGAAACTATTATTAATATGGCTCTGAATCCGGGGAGAGTTCTCTATAAGAAGACACTTCATAAAGGGCCAACATATGGGGCCAACGTGTGTACTGGAGATAACATGGCTAAGACATCATTGACACCCAAAAAAGCGAATTCTAACGATAAATGACGATTCAAAGACAAACATTTAAAAAGACGAAACTTTGCAGTGTTTAGCGGAAATGAATTTGTACATTAGAATAAAACCTACTCCAGTTGTTGCAATTTTATTTAAAAAAAATTTATTCAAAATTTAGGCAATTTTCCAGTTGTTGCAATTTTATTTTAAAAAATCTTATTCAAAATTTAAGCAATTTTCCAGTTGTTGCAATTTTATTTTAAAAAATCTTATTCAAAATTTAAGCAATTTTCCAGTTGTTGCATTTTTATTTTAAAAAATCTTATTCAAAATTTAGACAATTTTCCAGTTGTTGCAATTTTATTTTAAAAAATCTTATTCAAAATTTAAGCAATTTTCCAGTTGTTGCAATTTTATTTTAAAAAATCTTATTCAAAAATTTAAGCAATTTTCCAGTTGTTGCAGTTTTATTTTAAAAAATCTTATTCAAAATTGCTTTTCGGGCCATTCGATAATGGATGATAATTGAAAAGATGGCTGAGGAACAGAACTCACAATTCTGTGTTCAGTTTCAGTTGGTTATTAAACTTGTTTGACAGATTTATTTCTACTCATTTCGATATGGTTTTAAATTACGCTTTGGATAACGTTATTAACGATGTGTCGTTTTGGGTTTAATTTTGATATCTTTATCGTGAAATCTTGTTATTTTTTTCCGCTATATTGTCACTTCTTGTGATCTAAAAAGTCAATTCTTTTTCGACAGAGTTACTGTACTTGTCATAGGTTCTAGAGGGCTGCTTAAGAACGCAAAGGTGAGGTAATAGATCAGTCAAAGTCAGACAGCCCAAATCAAACAAAACAGTCTGGACCACAGTTGGTGCGGGGATAAATTATAAACCAACTTAGATCAACAGTCTGCTCACAAGAAAACAAATTATGAGTCAGTCTGCTCACAAGTTCTGACTGTTGCCTCGCTTCGATAAAATGAAAGAAAATCAGATTCATTTTTAATCGGCAAATGATTTTTAGTCAGGGTTGCCTTACTATGAAATGTTCAGAAGAGCAAAAATACATACAGTGATAAAAGATTATGGTGCAGAAAATGCAATGCCTAATATTATTGAATCCGAGCACAGTATAGCTGTTTCACATTCATTGTAAAAAAAAAACATGCTTTTTGACTCAATTTAGGCTAGATGAGGAATGGAAAAATTGATTAAAAGTCTTTGTCGTCCGATCAGAGATGGCTTAAAAAACAAAAAAAAACTGAAAAATGGTCTTATAAGTCTGATAAGATGTACATTCTGACTTGAACCGCCCTCTCAGAGCACACTTCCACTACGAGCCAGCGTCCCCATCAAACAAAGGAATACCTATGGTCCATTTTAACATTTTATTTACTCAAAACGCATATTAATGCAAATATATGGGCCTAACAGTGTGGTTTACCTCAGCAAAGAAAAAATTTTGCCAATTGATTTTTTCTATTAAACTTAATTGTGAATTATTTGTTATGAAGATGTACAATTGGTAATATTGTTTAGGATTCTTTTGTTCTTGGTATTATACTTACGAAAGTTCGATAAATTTCGATGTTTTGTCGCAAATTCCACCAATCCAGTTTTTTAGTTGCGCTTAATGTTGATCACAATATTTTAATCTAAAAAAGGAAACACAAGATAGTCTGACTAGAGGATGCCCGGAGCTCCAGAGGAACGCAATTCAGTCATGAAACATGATCTTTTCATCATGAATTTTACTATTCCAATTATTCTGTACATGACTCTTATTAACATGGCCATACTGACTTTCAGTGGCAGAAAGGTGTCTTTCTCTGTGCAGATTGATATCTGTAAACGTGTCTTTCTTTGTGAAGACTGATTTATAAACGTGTCTTGAACTGTGAAGCATGATTTATAATCCTGTCTTCAACAGTGTAGCATGATTCATAAAAGTGTCGCTGTCTGGGAAGCATGATTTAAATACATATACTTGTCTGCGACCGTAACTATAGGTTCGTTAGGACGCAACACCTTCTTATTTTAAGGACATGTTAATTATTCGAAATCTCCAATTTTTACTGTTGGCCTGTTCTGTGCAGAATGGGAATGTTGTCTTCTCCGCCTGCTATGTGCACGCAGGCTGAGGAGGTTCTATTTCAAACGTTTATAGCAATCGTATACAGATTGTTCTTGGCGAACAACAGCACGTTCATAAACTGTTCTTCGTAGACGACGGCACGTTTGTAAATGAGACTTCGCAGGCAGCGGCACGTTCATAAACCATGCTTCACAGAGACAGACACGTTTATAGATCAGTATGCCCAGATGTAGACGCCTTTATAAATCAAATCGTTCTTGGCATAATCTCCCTAGCATGATTTTATTCTCAAAGGAAGGATTTGTTATTTTATACTTAAGTTTTCATGATTCCCTAGTGGGTACAAATGAGATACGCTGTTTCAGTTCTGAAATGTTTTTGCTGCCATCCTCCGGGTGCATTGTTCTGAGAAGATCTAACAGGAATCCGTTGCGGTCTGATACCCCAAGCTTGAAAACTGTTTTGATATCATGGTTTTTCTGCTCGCACACAAACTAATCTGTATTTACGTACGTCTTAATACTGTTGAAATTTTTGAGGTTAATCTTTCCTGCTAATTCATAAAAACAGTCTTACAGTTTGAGAGTTTTGGTTCTGAGTTCTCGGATCAATTATTTATCTATCTGATGGGGGTTAAAATTACTGAGCGGAAAACTAAGCGTTTTGGTGTCGGTGTCCACTCGTCTTGTTCATTTGATCTTAAAGTGAAGCATTTGACCAAAAGTTTATATAGTGTACGTGAAGCAAACTGTTGGAACTTCTTCACAAGAAAGATATTAAATGCGCTAATGTGTAATAAGTACCATTCATTCTTCATGTTATAAATTAAAATTGTGATCCCTGCCTTTTAAAATTCCCATTCCACAAATTTTGAATCGACGACGTTCTCCCTGACAGATAACCGGCTTATGAAACCTCGGAGTACTTGCATTTTATATTAAATATCGTCAAAATAGCTGTTACTTTTACTGAACCAACGATGCTTCTTTGCTATGCAAAAAGTACCTGGGTTAATTTCGTGAAACCTGCTTAACAGAAAAGACTAGTTCTTTGCATCCAAAAATTATTAATCATACCTAATCTGGTACGACAAAATTAAAGAGATGTCCAATACTAACCGATTCCTCCCTGGTCCAAATATTGGCCGTGAAAAAAATCACCGCAAAGCACTTTCATCTTTCAGCGATGGATTTTTGCCATATTTACGGTTTTCAGCAGTGAAATTTCTTTGATCGCATCTTTCTCCAGAATTTTTATCGAAACCAACAGAATTCCGCCCAAGGGTTCAAACTCCTGACCTCCATAATATCAGTCACTTCTTCCACTGCGCAGTCTGACACCTAATTATTTTAAATCAAATTCGCTGCACTTTATGGAAATAATATGCGTTGAATTTCTATAAAATTTGAGGTAAATGGCATTGAATTTTAGTAAGACCAGTGATTTAAAGCGGTGCTTTGTTATTTTGATCGCTTAAGTGGAGAAAAATATGTTTCACTGCTGCCCATAGGAAGCGATGAAAATAAAAATTTCAACAAAATACACTGCAATTTTTACAAAAACTTAACGCATATGCTGTGATAAAGTGGAGTGAAACTGGTTTTTTGCCCGTGAATTTACTAAATATGCGCGGTTTTTCGCGGCATTCATTGAAATTCCCATATTTTTCAGCATGTCTGCAGTTCGATGCGTTGCAAATATGATATGCGCGTTTTTTTTCGACATGACTGCCTTCTGTACACAATCACATAGTCCGTATCTCTTGCTAAGGTAAAGAAACTCTGTTTTTTATAATTGCTTTGGTTAAAATTGGGTGTTGATAAATCGCCTTGAGCTATAACTATGGCTTCCTCAGTTTCATAAGACGTAAACTTTTTTCCACAAGTCATCTTCCGTGCACAGCCGCAATATTCGATACTCTTCAAGTGGTTTATCCAATCGAATCACGGCAATGTCATTAGACAAACTCTCGGGTACATCAAAGTTCTCGTGAACAAATGCAGTACCCCACACTTTTCTTCTAGCCTCGCCAGCATGAGTGAAGTTCCCAACCAATACTGGAACTCGGTTCTTTCTAAAGGCTACTGCAAACAAAACTATTTTCTATAGATTTTACAGATTCGTCATAGCTATATTAAAAGAGCAACACCCTGGTCGAATGTCCTCCCTAAATCCCTCCGATTATGTTGTAAAAGTTAAGAGGGGGGGGGGGGTAATTTGTCTATGGGGGTTAAATGATGTAAGAGTCAGGGGGCAATTTAGTATAGGTGGGGGGGGGGGGGGGGTAAAATGATGTAAGAGTTGGGCTGCCAAGGGGGTAAAATGATATAAGAGTTGGGCTGCCAAGGTGATAAAATGATGTAAGAGTGGGCTGAAATGGTAGGATTTTTCAGAAAATGAGTCCCAAAACTCTTACATCTTTTTGGGCTGCAATGAGCTGCCAAGGGGGTAAATGATGTAAGAGTAAGTGGGTAATGAAAAAAAACCCAAACTCTTACATCATTTTACCCCCTTGACAAACCAAAAAGATGTAAGAGTGGGAGGTAAAATTATCTTTTACCGCCTCACTCTTGCATCATTTTACCCCCCATGAAAGCTCATTAGAGCCCAAAAAGATGTAAGAGTTTTGAGCTGCATTTTCATAATAAACCCTCCCAATTTGCAGCCCCACTCTTACATCTTTTTGGGCGCAAAAGCTTGAAATAGCTTGTTTTCACTTCTTCCAGCCCGTCTAGAACCCGCTTCTTCTCCAAATTGCATTTTGGGATACCAGAGCAAGCAAGTCAAAAAGGTGCAGGTAAGTTATACATTTCTATAAGCAATTCTGCACACTACGCGCACATTGCCTGATGAAGTCTGCAATTGCAGGTTTTTTTATCTGCATACCGACTTACATACAAGATAGTTTAAATATACATTAAGTCGAATCCAGATGTCTGGTCAAACAGAATAAGCACAAATGACAAACTGGCTTGGTAGAAAAATTGATTCCTCATCATATTACTATCGGACCTCCTTTTTCCTAATTCTAAAGGCCCCCAGGTCTAGGCCTCGACTTTTGAAAAGACTTTAAAAGTCTACTAAGGGGGGGCAATATTGACTATAATTACACGGTTGAGCTTCTTAGTTAAAGTCGAGCTAATATCTTTTCATGGGTCGGGCTAAAGTTTTTTCAGAACGAAGAAAGTCCTGCTAAGGTCTTTTCATGGGTCCGCCATTAGTCATTTCATAACCAAAAAGTCGATTTAAGGTCATGGGTTCGCCATTAATCTTTTCTTAAGTTTATCCTTTTTTTCAAAATCAAAATTTTAGTTTTTTTTCCTGCGTACAGGAAAATCAAAACCAGAGCAAGACTAAAAAACTTTGTACCAGAGCAGTCCTACCTAAACCTCAGTTGAAAAACTGCCAAAAGCCTTAAGAATTTTGTCAAAACTTAAGATAAAGAGTTATTGCAGCTTGAGTGTATTACAACATTACTTGATTCAATGAAACCAGCTTGCTTAAGTGTATCGGTCCTATTCCCATTAGCCATGACAAAATTTTGACACTATTCAGTTTGTTTTCCCTTCCAAAATTACGAGCTGTTTTCTTAAAAAACTAATGCAGGTTTTTGAGGGATTGGGGGTTCTTTTGAATCGTAAAAGGTGAAGGAGCACACATGCTGACTACTTTATATGCAATCTAGCAGTAAAATGTTAATGGCAATAAAGCAGACTTATGACAAGACTAATGATGGAACCATGAAAAGACCTAAACTCCATTTTGTTTACAAACTTTGTGTCGAGCTCACGTCCAGCTCAAATTTTGGGCCGAGCCAATGTCTTTTGTAACTTTTTCGGTCCAGCTAAAGTCTTTTGCGAAAAATCTGAGTCGTGCTATAGTCCAGAATACCTTAAAGTCCAGCTATAATCTCTTTAAAGCTCAAAAGAGTCGAGTATGATCGTTTCATAGTACATTTTTTTCAAGCATTGTCTTTTCATAAGTCTGTACCTGGACCTGGGCCTGCTCAAGTTGTTGTAAATTGATCACCTAATCATTAAAAAAACTGAAATTTCATTAACCGGATATGAGGCCTAGTTTGATGTTACTCAAAGCCAGAGCTATGCAGACCCTAAATTTCTGTGATCATGCTAAATGTCAATTTGAGCAAAAATCAGATACCTGCTGCAATCAATGGATATTTCATTCAAGCATGTAATCATTGAATTTAGACCTCAACTTCAGCGAACCTCTAACCGCTAATGTTTTAGGAAAGGATTGTTTGCAGTATTAGAAGGGAAAATAAATGAAAATTTCCGATTTTTCATCAAGTCGAAAAAAAACGTTTACTCGACACATGAAAACACTATGCTCTCAGGTAAATTATTCTGAGCTCCAGTATTATTGTTATTGTACCAGATGAAATACTGAAAGTACGCCTCCAGCCAATTAGAGAAAGAAAAAACTCTATGCTTTTTTATATAGCGCTAACACAACTGTACACATTCAGTCGATTAGATAGTTGCACGATGTGCATACCATTGACTGCGACTCTGTATTATAATACCACCGTAATTACTTAAGTTAATCTTTAATGTTTTACAGAATTGATGTATGACGAAATTGGTGTATCTACGAGGAGTGTATGATGAAATATACACTACTGGCCCAGGATGCGGGTTTAGGAAAGCGTCATTTGAAATTTTTAAAAGACTAGCATCAGCACAAAACACCACTGCTGCACAGTCGAGAGCAAAAAACATAAAAAGTAGACACGAATTAGAATCTTTTAATCACCTTATAAAAACTTCATTAAGCTATGTGGAAGACGCAGACTCGCCACAAGACAAAATATTAGATTTCCTCACACTCTTATTATGGTACATACATCATTTTTGGAAAAGCTTCGTACGCAATAATTTCAAAGCCACAAGACCAATAGCAGATGAAAATCACCACTTGATTTATCTAACTAATTTTTTAATTCCAAATTAGTTCAAGCAGAATAAATATTTATCTTAACCAAAATAAGCCATCACCATAGTCAAACTTCACCTATATCAGACACTTCTTCCGATGAAACTCAACTGTTCTTTTTCTTCAGACAAAAAAAAACAATTGTTTAACAAAAGACATAAACGCGTTTCAAATTACGAAATTTTAAAATGCGGACAAGGTTAACTTATTAATGAACCCAGCTCCTCAACTCAAGAATCACTATTTTAGTATCGAGTAACAACCTCTTCCCCTCTGCCAGAAAACGCGTCTCAAATTGCACTTACATATTCTTCTTCGTATTTAATAGAAATTTAAGGTAAACAATAAGCAACAGGCAAAATCATTTTTGTTTGTGATCCCATCACGGATAGGTATACTTCTCTCATTAATGATACTTTACTTCGTCCACTAACGGATACACCATTTGAATTTCTGCCAAGAGTGAATGACGATATAAACATTATTGACCAAAGACGATGATTTATCAATTCGTCATTTGAACCTTTCGAGAGACTAGCATCAGCACTCAACGCCGCTGCTGCACAGTCGAGTGCAGAAAGCATACAAAAAGTAGTGAGACAATAATTAGAATCTTTTTAATCACCTTATAAACACTTTTTTAAACTCTGTGCAAGACGCAGACTTGCCACAAGACAAAATTTTAGATGTACTTACACTCTTATCCTGCTATACACATTGTTTTTGGAAAAGCCGCGTACGCCATAATTTCAAAGCTACAAGATCAATAGCAGATGAAAATCAACACTTGATTTAACAATTACTTGAGATAGTACAATACATTTATGATCCAATCTGGCTACCAGAAAAACTTGAGCAATTACAAAAGTACCATCTGAAACTAATCAAAAGTTGAAGACTGATCACGCACAAATCAAACAGCAAGATCACAATGCCAAAAACCGTCCATTTACTTCCCCAAATATTGCCGGAATTAACACAAATACTTCTCTAGAAGAAACATCAACTGAAATAAAACTAGAAAAAAAGCATATATTCACAACCAATGGCTACAAATCCGAATGAAACTACTCAGACAGATTTTAATTCCACATTGTTGGATGATGGAACACTCTTTCATCACATATATTAAATAATATATGACTAATTGATCCAGTAAGCAATGACAATAACACCCATAAAATTATAAACCAGGAAAATTATCATAATCAATTAGCAAAAAGTTCATTATTTAATATATACTAAAAAATTCGAAAAATTTCCACTACTCTACCAAGATTAACGGATCTAAACACACCAATACCTTGTTTACAAAGACCAAATTCATTTTTTAAATAATGAACCAGTAATTTTAAATATGTTCACTCATCAATCATCAGCAAATAACCAAAATAAATAACTAAAGCCTCAACAGTTAGTGAATTTTGTGAGACTATTTATATTACAAAAAATTGAACAAACAACAAATGTTCTGAAGCGATACTATTTACAAGCAGCGTCAACAAAATCACCTTCTCCAGTTGTGAAAGAAATTCACAAATGATGTACCCTTATTTAGGAGGCTCAGCAGCTGTTCAACAATCCCTGCGACCATTGGACGGTAATGATCGCGCATATACTACAGAATAGTTTGCAAAAGCTATAAATAGCAGATAAAAATCACCACTTCATTTAAAAATTACTGGAGGTAGTACAGTACATTTATGATCCAATCTGGTTACCAGAAAAAATTGAGCAATTACAAATATACCATCTGAAACTATTCAAAAGTAGAAGACTCATCACGCACAAATCACATTGCAAAATCACAAGTCAAAATACCGTCCATTTACTTTCACAAATATTACCGGAATTAACACAATTACTTCTCTAGAAGAAAAATCAACTGAAATAAAACTAGATAAAAGCATACATTCACAACCAATGGCTACAAATTCAAATGAAACTACTGAGACAGTTTTTAATTCCACATTGTTAGACGATGTAACACTATTTCATCACATATATTAAATACTCTATCACTAATTGATCCAGAAAGCAATGACAATAACACCCATAAAATTAAAAATCGTGAAAATTATCATAATCAATTAGCAAAAAAGTTCACTATTAAATATATACTAAAAAATTTAAAAATTTTCCACTACTCAACCAAGATTACCGGATCTAAACGCACCACTACTTCGTTTACAACGACAAAATTCAGTTTAGTTTAATACTGAACCAGTAATTTTAATTACGTTCATTCATCAATTATCGGCAAATAACCAACATAAATAACTAAAGCCTCAACAGTTCGTGATCTTTGTGAGATAATTTATTTTGCAAAATATTGAACAAACAACAAAAGTTCCGATGTCATACTATTTACAAGCTGCGTCAACACAAACACCTTGTCCAGTTGTGAAAATAAATTCACCAATGGTGTACCCTTATTTAGGAGACTCAGCAGCTATGCAAAAAATCACTGCAACCATTTGGCGGTACTGATCCCGCATATACTACAGCAGACTTTGCAAATGCTATCACAGCAAATATAGTCATGACAGCAGAACCAGAACAATTTGATTCACCGTATCATTAAACATGTATTCAATAACGAACCCCCATGATAGAAACAGCCCTTACAGGTTTTCGACAGGAATGTATTCATATTTGCTTCTATATGTTCAAAACTGACAAGCCTTCCGCCGAGAGTTTCAGAAGACGCTTGACAACCAACCATTACAAACTCAAGCAACTTTTTTTTCAAGAAAGCATCACACGTTCTTCTGCAGAACAAAATTAAAATAATAGACCCTCGAACTGAACAAATGGCTAAAAAAACATTCGTTAATAATGCTTGACACAATGCCCAAATGAATGACGCAATAGTCAAATCAATAGACCAATAACTAGCACGAATCGCTTCAAAAACGATGACAAACCTAATAACAAACCAACAGCATTGAAACCAAAACTGCTTTCTGCTTACTTAGAAGAAACGATAAATCAAGAGGATACTACTAAAACACATATTGATCGGCACCAGATTGGAATAAACTCTACTTTCTTTTTCGCCTCCAATAAATTTTATTTCGACAGAAATTGATAATCGCACAATCTCACAATTGGTGATATTCAACCAAGGGAACAAGACATAGCCCATGGGATCAATGTAGGACAAAACAAATATTAGAGTGACCCGAGTTTTGAAGGGCAGACACTCTTCCTAATATTTGCTAAGAAATATTAACGCCATGACATAGTTTTCCAACAAGTCTTGAGCAAAGGTACACAGAACCAGTAGACAAACCCCATTTTCCAAAACAAGCATTTAATCAAGCTATGAATGGTAATCAAAATCTCCCGAGCAAACAAGAAACGTCAAATAATATGACTGGTAATTTTTTGCCGTTCACTTAATGCTCGCGGTGCAATAGTGAAAACAATCGGGGCATCTCTTGAGATAAAGGTGCCGACAGACTTTCTCTCCCAAAATCAGAGAACAACAAATCATGTTATGGAAATAATGACTTCAAACCAGCAAACGGATTAGGTTTATTATACCCAAAACTATCAATTTTTCAAAACAATGAATCTAATTGCAACAATCATTATACTTTCTATATTATACCACAATCACCCAATTACCGCAGAGATGACAATCTTTCTCAGCGACCGTTCTGAAGAAATCACCTCGGAAAAGTGTGAAACTATTTTAAGTCACTTCTAGACGAAGAAAAAACATTACACATCACGTCTCACTCTGAAACCATTCTAACTCAAAATGACTTGCAAGAACAATTACTTGAACAACAGTTGCAGTTTACTTTTAGAACTAAATGAAGATACAAAAGACCAATATTTTAACTGCCAAGGAGAATGAAACACTCTGACTCAAGTTTACTTTTTTTGTAAACGTGATGTAAAAGTAATATTTGTGTACTCCCCTTTACTTTATTTACACAACAAACAACCGATCATACCGGAACAGTATTCCGAACACATATTGAACTTGATTTCTTAATCGGTTCCGGAGCTACACTAAAATTACTCAGTAATAATACCTGAAACAAAATGAAGGAATACCAGAAACTCGAGTTAAAAACATCTATTTTAGTTCTGTCTGCAGCAAATAACACTAAATTACAGTCATATGGGACAATAAATCTTGACTTAGATTCAAATTTTAACTTCCTAGGTGCACCATTCCAATAAAATAATCTAGAATCTATAAAATGTTCATCTCACACACTAGATAAAAAAACAACTACGAAATCAAAACAAAAAAATTAGATGAATCATCAACAAAACCACCGCCATACCATTCAGGTCTGTTTCCTCGCATTGGAGATATTATCATTAGAGCTACTTTTATACTTTCAATCAGTTGAACACAGAACCGCAACACTTTCATTTACTGCATACGAATGCAAGAGCCGTCACCCAAACTGACCACCACTATTTAAATCAGACCTTTAAATTGTAACACTGTTCTTTTTCGTTATGTATAATAACAATTTAGAGCAACCCTTTCAATTTTCATACAAATTTTGATTAAGAGTCCCGTAAATCACGCACAAAAGACTCATTGGCAACACAAAGAAAAGATATCTCTTTAGTTGATTATCAAACCACAAAGTATCGCGTAAAAGAAATCTAATGATTTATGTAAGCCTACAATGCAAACTATCTAATTTATGACACATCCGATACACTTAATCTTTATAATTTTACCGGATGGCACATCTTTATAATTTTACCGGAATCTTTATAAATGTACCGGATGGCACATCTGATACACTTATAATTTATACTAGATAAGTCTTACTAACCAACAGAAACGTGAAGGTAAAGCTCAACAAAAAACATTTCAAATACCATACGATAACACTCTGTTCACAGAAGCAAAAGACATTTCTGCATATGTTTAAAATTGAACACACAAAATTAAACCAAGAACAATTTGAACGACAAACTCAGCTTTTAATTCACTGTAAAAGCTGCTACGCAACATCTAAATTTGATGTTGGCAAAATCAATGTACAGTTAAATTTGGCTTTGAAAGCTAAGGCAGTTTTCAAAAAGACTGTGCCGGACGCATTCTTTCACAATTACAGGAGAAAGTACAACACCTACTAGATATTCTCACGCACGTCGACATAGTTGACGCTGTGAGCACATTTTCACTCACTACGGAAAGCACATTCATTAACCAGTAATATTTCTCAAGAAATCAGTAAAAATAGTCTTACACGCTCGATCATTAAGCACAAGGATTGAAGAAACAATCTGACATTAGCCATGAGCCAATAAATTTTTTATTGAAACTTGTCATCTTCCTCGATAGCCTTCATGAATAGCGCATACAATCAAATGCCGCTCGTAGAGCCCTCGCAAATGTTAACAAATGATGATAATGCAAGACAACAATACCGCTTTAAAAGACTATGATCTCTATCGGACCAGCCGCATTTTTTTTTCGTTTATGAGTAGCATATTTGGACCTCTAGTATGACAGAACAAAATAATCAATTATTTGATCATACAAAAAACAGACTCTGTTCATACAAAAAAAAACAGACTCAATGTTGGAAACCTCAAAGAACAAAACCTCAAAGCAGCTCTAGATAGATAGTTGGTTTTCCTATAATCCGTATTTTACTTAGATCACCAAATGAAGCAAAATCACAAATATCCCCTAAAAAGGCCAGATTCTTAAATCTTCAACCGTAAAAAAACAAAGCAAAAATCCAAAATTGTGTCGATTTCCTGAAATTTATACCAAACTAAATATACCACTTACATAAATTTCAAGAGCATATTATCTCTAACTTAGAGATACAGTTGACTTTAATTGGACATCTGAGTTAAAAAAAATTGGCAAAGGGAAAAGGAACTCTAAGGGGATAAACTACGTCTCGTCAAAGCAGAAAAACTATTTAATATGTGCGATGCCTCAAACTATGGCATCGGCACAGATTTATTTTAAAAAGAGAGCTATTCCTTGAAAGAGCTATTCTCAGCAACCTCGCATGTTTTCTCCAGAGCACAACTTAGAATTTCAACTATCCTAAAAGAAAACGCCAAATAATCTATGCACTCTCGGAATACAAGTTCCTTGTGTAGGGATCACGACACCCTTTTATATTATAAGCAGACCACAAACCAATGCTCTTTTTTTCACAAAAATTAAACCAAATCACAGAGTTCTTAAATTCCAACTCTTTCGCATGAAACTCCATAAGTTACACATTGTTTAGACAGAGGGCAAAGTCGTTCACTAACAACAACAACAACAACACACAACGAACCTCATCTAAAATTGGTGGAAACACCAGAGTCCAACAAATTTTTCATGACTCACAACCAACGAAATCCCCCAAAAGAATGTCACTATGCCTTATCAAAAGAATACCTTAACAATATAACTGGAGATCCAACTGTAGAATCATTTACATTTTACTTTACACTTACTGATAAAAGAAAACAATTTCAAAGTACAGCTGGATGATAACACCTATCTTCCAGTTTCTCATACAGAACACATGCCAAATGCACAACAATTAGAACTCCAAAATCAACGTAACAAGCAAACTCAACGAAAACAAACTCGCATCGGAACATATCCAACATTGCAACACGCAGATGTTACTCTAAACACAAACAAATTTGACCAACTACAGCCTACTCACAAAATGCCAATTTTGAAGAAGTAATAAATAGCAGAGAATTCTCCATCCCAGCAAAAGAAAACTTAAGCGTAAATCAACAGAAATTTATAATTAAGTTTACAAAGAATAGCCTGAGCTAAAAGAATGTTTTTACATGAAAAAAAAAACAACAGGATCCAGTTATACAACAAAATGTTCTTTAGAATCGATGTAAACGAGATAACCGTCGCGTTACACCACTTTATAAATATGAGCCAGCAAAAATCTCTCACACTACTATTGCCATTTTCAAGATCTGGGCATAAACGATTCAAATCAATTATTATATTATCGTCAAGAAACGAAACCATCAAAAATCTGTTTACTACTCACTCTACTATTAGTAATTTCTATAAAGCACATACAAACGGTCTCTCAGGTCATCCCAGTCGTGAAAAGACTAGTGCAAGCGTCACACAGGAATAATCTTTTCCTAATACTAAACTATGGATAGCAATCCTTACACAAGATTGCTGAGATTGTCAAACTAACAAAACAATGCCAAACCTCTCAATGGCCCCAGCAGCATTTTTGAAAGTTTCACCACACTTCAGTTATCGTATCTCAACGGACACCAAAGGTCCCATCATACTATCCTCAGAGAGAAACTAATACATTTATGCTGTCGTCGACGCGTTTTCACATTATGTATCTTTACTTAGCTCATCACAAATATACCTTAGACGCCTTAAATATTTTATTTGATCATTCAATTGCTGTTTTTAAACTTCCAGAAAATTTAGCCACACGCAATGGAAATTATTATATCAACATCGAAATCAAACACTTCTGCCTTGTGTACAATGTGCAAATTGAGCCACGCACACCTTAGGAACCATTGTCAAATGGCTTTGTAGAACATAGTAACAGACAATAGGATTTATTTCTACGCATTCTTTCTAATACACCGTTTGATACTTAGTCACAGATAGTAAACGCTGTCCCCTACGCTTTTAAATCACAAGTTAGAACAAATAAGAGATTCTCCCGAAATGGAATTGTCTTTGGAAATAAACCAAAAAAACCTATAAAGTTCAGCTTACCTTCCAATACAGATAATGCCAGAAACAGTAAACCACCACCAGACTCATCTTGTAATTCATTAACAGAACACATCCACACAGACCATCTGGGCCATCACCCAAAAAGTAAAAAGCTACAGAAATGAACTTTTGAAAATTGGTTCGTTAATATTAGTCATTTTAAAATAATTGAAACAACCGCAAGGGCCATATACAATTTAGAAGTGTTTTGAAGAAGTTATATAGCTTCCCATCGAAGTCAAAATTTTGGCTTCACGCACGATGGACTACTAATATGAAAAAACACCAATACAAATCTTTTCGAACTTATCATCTTGCGCTTTACTTAGCCGAATGTAATTAACCATAACACATAAATTACCCCATATATAGAACTAAGCAAAAATAAAACAGATTATCTCTCCATAACGAAAGGGGTGGTTCGGACACTTCCTTCACCCCTCTCCCAATAATATAATTACTTTTACTGGGAATATCTACAAATCTCTTTTCCCAATGTCTTCATATGGGGAACACTTTCTCACCTGCAAGCTTAGCATAAGAACCGAACCCCCTCCATCAAGAAATTGAATTAGTCGAAAAGCAGGACAATCACCACGAGTATAAAAGAAAATTATTCAACCAAAAAATAAGTTGAAAACCGATCCAGGAAACCGTATGGGGAAAGCCCCGGATCTTATTAACAAAACGATATATGACCCATTGATTTTTCCCCAAGAAAAAGTTACAATCAACCCGAAGAGCATCGGCTAAAATAAATTCACAGTCTTTCTCTCTTGGCACTCAGTTGGTCCTCCTCCTTCTCTCTCAAAACTTCTCTTGCTTTCTCTCTTTTCTTCTTCCAGTCATCTCAACTCTAAATTTCTGACTCTAACTCTTTTACAGCTCACCTGAAACCTCTTAGTGTTTTTCGTCAAACCAAAATTACCTTGCCTCCTTCAAATAACTCTAAACACTTCAGAAACTGTAAGAAAACTTGTCTCAATGCCAAGTTCGTTCCCAACTTTTAATCTTTTTGCCACAACCTACTTCCCACCAATGAAGCTTCAGTTACACAGAGCACAGTCCCTCGTTCTCAGATCAATTCCACTTGCCACAATGGCAAATGAACAATTACAACAACCACAGACTGAAGCACATCTTCGAAACAACCAGCTCACAAAAGTTAATTCTCTGTCCCACCTAAACTTCAGTACACAGCAACGAAAGTTTTTGGATTCAACTAATGTTACAGGTATGTAAATAAACTACATCCTAACAACCACTTGAAGTTTTTTCCGTAGAACTTCATACGCTGATACTTTTAGATATATACAAAGCTTCAAAACTAAATAAAACAGATTTCACGATATGTTTCACAATGTTGATCAGATATTTTACTCTAGCACTTGTCGTGAATTGTTTTTCAATTTTAGTCATTTCAATAACAACCACATGGCTCTCTTTTAGTTGCCAATTTTTCCGCCACAAGCTACAACAAAGCTTTCAGTGTTGCCGTACACAAATATATTATACAAAATGATTCTAGATGGTATCCAGTTTTTTACAATAAAAAATATATCAAAGATTCCAAAAAACTGGATGAACAACAACATTGATTCACAAAACTGAACTGAATATCTTCTTTTTTTCTTTTGAAAGGAAAGACTGTATACTCGAACATCTTTACCCATCTTTTCTTCTGATTTCTTTGGATCTCATCTACCAACATAATATCCTCCCACCAGACATATCTTTTGCAGCAATCAGAGTTATTCTACTTCGCTTAATTCTTCTGATAAATTAAATTACTCTTCGTGCACACTACAAAAAAATTATCGTGATAATTGTTCTACTCTTGGACAGAGTATAATTTCACGACTGCGTCTCCTAAATTTCAATCCATCAAAAACCCCAGTCCTCCCCGGGTTACCAAACCACTAGGTAGCTGCAAAAGTGACGTTACTAAGCAATCAACCCACCAAAAAAACGTCATTTTGATCTCTTCAATAGGAAAACACAAGCAGAAGAAATTGAAGAACAAAATTGCCCGGTCATTACTAATACCAAGACTGCAGATAAACTTCGTCGTTCTAGACACTTCGCCTCCACTTTACTTCACCATCAGTAATACTTAACCCACCTATCAGAGTCAAGTGCAAGTACACTAAGCACAAACGCAAAAACATTAAGTACACACTCCAACTTTTTTTCGTACTCAGGCATTATAGCAAACACGGCTCTGCCACAAACATCACTAATACCTGCTCCGCCGCGAATACCATGACCAATTTTTTTCAAGTAATCCAACACACCAATCTTTTCATCACAACCACTAAATTTTGCAAACACAACCAAAGCACAAAGCTCGAACTTCCATAGCCAATACATAGTGTGTCAAATATAAACGAAGCCCCTCAAGAAATTAGCCTATCTCGGAAAGCTCAAAATCAGAGACAGTAATTTGTCACATTTCAGTGTTGCTATACGCAAATATATTATACAAAAAGATTCTAGATGCTATCCCAGCTTCTTACAATAAAAAATATATCAAAGACTAAAAACGTTGGATGAACAACAACATTGATTTACAAAACCGACCTGATTATCTTCATATTGTTTTTCTTCTGAACGCAAACACTATACACTCGAAGAAAATAAGCAAATCTCTTCTTCTAATTTCTTTAGATCTCATCTGCCAACATAAGTAACCTTCCATCAGAATCATCTTTTGCAGCAATCAGAGTTAGTATGCTTCATTTAATTCTTCTGACATATTTTATTCCTTTTCGTACAAACTACAAATTAAAATACTGTGATAATTGTTCTACTCTTGGACTGCGTTTAATTTCACGACTGCGTCTTCTAAACTTCATTCCATCAAAAAACCCCAGAACCCCGGGTTACCGGATCACCAGGTAGCTCCAAAAGTGACGCTACTCAGCAATCAAACCCCCCCCCGCGCAAAAAAAATCATTTTGACCTCTTTAGTAGGAAAACAGAAGCAGAAAAAACTGAAGAATAAAATTGCTCGGTCATTACTACTACCAAGACTGCAGATAGACTTCGTCGTGCTAGAGACTTCCCCCATTCTACTCCACAATTTTTAATACTTAACCCAGCTATCAGAGTCAAGTGCAAGTACACCAAGCACAAATGCAACAACATTAAGTAAGCACTCCAAATTTTTTTCCGTACTCAGGCATCATAGCAAGCACAGCTCTGCCACAAACATCACTAATACCTGCTCCGCCGCGAATACCACGACGAAATTTTTTGAAGTACTCCAACACACCAACCTTTTCATCACAACCACTAAATTTTGCAAACACAAGTAAAGCACAAAGCTCGAACTTCCACAGCCAACACATAGTGTAATATAAACAAAGCCCCTCACAATAATAGCCAAACTCGGAAAACTCAAATTCAGAGCCAGTATGCTATCACATTTCTTCATCAACCTCCTGCCATGTTGCGAGCAACCCCTTTAATCCAACACAAGGTCCAGTAATTAATTTTGAAGGACTGCTTTCGCAAGCTCAGTGGAATCGCTAAATTAATGTAGTAAACTCGTAGTAAGTTTCTTTCTACGGAATACCATCGATAATGACTCTATGTTCAAATTACCCAACCCCTGATCCAGATCAAAACTCTCACCATTGTGGTGGAAAATAACCAGACACTACACTTACTTATCCTATACTACCGTCAAAACTCGATGCAAAATTTGTTGTACCACCTTCCGCACTTTTTGGAGACCATAGTAACGGAGAAAAGTTGCACAATTGGGCCAAACAAAAATAACTAACTCGTAACAAATAGACAAGTACAAAAAAATAGCACAGGATTTAGGTAAACAATCAAAGATTGCATTCTGAGTTGCGATTGTTGTCGAACAAGACAAATTTTCCAACCACAAGCCGCCAGACCAGTCTCTCACTATTCATTTGTCAAGAGATTGACTACAAATTTGATCAATACACGAAAAAAACTCAGCAGACTGCTTTGTTTTTATAGTCATCAGTCAGGATTATCTTACACATTTCCACTAAAAACTCAATCATACCCTTCATTATTTTTTCTTTTCACCACTACATCTAAAACAAACAAAAATCATTGATGAACGTATTATATCAACACCCAAATCTGAGATACAAGATCTTATCGTTACACACTGTGACTGCTCTCCACAATATATCACAAATATGCAGTACAAGAAGCTCATTAAGAATACTGAATGTAGTATCAAACCAGCAGATTTTCAGATCTTATCAGCCCAAGTCTAATTTTTTTTATTGATTCGAACAATTCAGATAAGACAATTTGCCTACCATGAAAAACTGAGCGACAAAGAAAACTTTTGGAACAAAATCTCCCTTAAAAGAGGCTACTGGTTTGATCACGATAAGTGGTATGTTGACAAATTGAATTAAAAAACTTTTCGTCCAACTAGTGGAGAACTTGCGAGGATTGGCTTCGTGATCAAGCATCACTATACTCCACAACTGATTACATTCGATCTACTCACTGATCCATGCTGGCAGGCTAACATTGAAGCAAAACAGGATCGGTTTCGACTCGATCGTTACCTTCTCTTTACTTTCCAACACGGTAAGCATGTAAACAACTCACGAGACCAGAACTGGATTCCCAATGCAACTAATAAACCCTGCGCAAATGGTGCGGGACACAATCCAACATATGAATACCACTTCACCACAAACAAGATTGGTCAAGGTAACTAACAAGTACAACACTCACTTTTGGCTTAAAATCCGAAATTATGTACTCACGCATCAAACACATGCATCAAATCCAAAATTGAAACCGGAAACTGTTCTGCAAAACACACAATTAAAACCACAGTCATTTAGAAGCCAAACAATCACTGTAGAGTTTTCGGCGTAGGTAGATCAAACGCTCGAATGATAAAAATTTAGAATCGCAATTTCATTGAAACACTAACAAAAAACGAAAATAATTCAAGGCATGAACATAATTCCCACATCGAAAATGTTATGACGACCACCTTTACTATGCTACCCAATACCAGGATTTTGTTATCCGATAAAAAGAAGGGTTCAACTTTGCCACAGCAAAACTTCCTCAGAATTTAATGATGTACACATGACAATACCAAACATAGCACCATCTGTTACAGCATACACTGAAGCAATGACTCGGATTGGTTATGTTATTTATGAAGAACCACAAATCTAAAGAATATCAGACATGAATGAATTGTCGTAACTTGTTTGGCACAGTACATCCAAATGAACAATAGATGCAAAAATCGACAATTTTAATTGTCGAGTACTGTTACAAAAAGAGCAGACTATTCTATGTGTTTATAAAAAGTATATTATCCTCTTACAGATTTAAAACAAACCAATTTTAATTTACTAAAACATATTTCCCTTTTTATCCGATATAATATCATAGGTCAAAGAAACACATTTGCCACACTCAAAACTAAAATGCAATCTTTCTTTTTGGGAAAAAAAATTAATCGACTTTACGTACTCAAAATTCACCGATTTGAGAGAATATCCATTTACTGCCAGAAAAAAGTACAATTTGTAGATCAGACAACGAGGAAAATTTTTCCGTGGTCAATTACAGCACCTTGTAAAGCTGATGTTTTTGATCAGCAAATCACACAAGATGCAGACAGCGACGAATCATAACGCTTAGCGCCTTATCCAAATAAAGCGCCTTATCCAAATAAGGCGTGGAACAACGTTAAGAGATATACGCCCAAAGAAATTGAACGCCTATTTACACAAATTAACTTCACAGCACAATTTATCCGCATATTTAGTCAAATTGACTGGACAAGTTCAAAAGATAAAATGATATTTAACCAAGTAATCGATGATGCAACGGAAAAATTTGAACTGCAGAAGCTGTCATTTTTGCAGATTTATAACGACAAGCTCAATTACAAGAACAGTACTCACATTTATAGAGCTGGTACCTAAATTACTAATTTAAAATCTTTATTAACGGCAAAGAACTGACCTTTCGTCGCCTGGATTGGAGAGATTTTATGAAGGGGAACTATTTGAAAGACTCTCTTATTGGAATCTGTTTTGTACTAGCATGGTATGTATTAAAGAGAGTAACCATTGAATGGACAGTGTTTAATTTATTTACAACGCCTCTTTAGCTCATTTCGCAGCGTTTTGAACGCTTATAAATTAAAACTCCTTTCAATACTAATATCACATTAGCCAAAGTCGTTACCACGGGATATTGGAGTGTTTTTACGATCTACAACTCATGCACTGCAGACACATTCGAATAATTACAAACCATCACAACCTATGAAACGAAAACGAAAACGTTCTGTTGATAGCAACACACCAAACTCTCAAAATGATTTATACTTACCACACATAAAATTTGAAAATATCTATAAAAAATTCTCAACTCTGGTATATAACAACTCTATCAAACGATGAGCCTCGACCCTCCAAACTTCGATATTTGAAAGCTTTGAACTACCAGTGGAATCACAATCTAAACCAGATTTTGAACGTTTTAGCTTAATATTTTTAATTTTTATAGAAGAAAACGCCCACATGCTGTTTCACTTTTTTATTGATCCTAAATATCAGGTAACTCCCGAAGAGTTCATTCTGAATTTACCAACCACTCTAATAAATTCACTTGTTTTGTTTTAGTGACACCACAGATGTCAACCCAACTCAGCCCTTTATGCTGAGGGCTTATCAATCCCTCTCGAATTTGAGCCGACGGAGTATGATCTCATCATGCTGGACGTCCACGACATCCTCCCTTCAAACCTCACGCCGCTCATTTTGGGCTCTTCCAGTGCCAGAACCAGTTTGCGAGATGCAGACAATGGCCCTGATTACGATGGAACAGGCAACTTCTCAGCCACAACCTGTGGATGCAAAAGCATGTTCACAAGTGAATCTCTGCTTTCTTACGCAACTTCCTCTTCCTCTTCGGGAGAATTGCTGCTATTCATTGGGAGCCACTTGAAGTCCCAGCGGCGATACCTGGAGCAATGAGCTCGTCTCAAGAGCTACTGACTCAGGGAGAAAGAGCTTCCATAACCGCTTCCACAACAATTTTCGCAACAGTTTGAGCAACAGCACTCGTAGCGAAAGCATCAAATTTCGTCGTGGGCAGACTAGGTTGCCGCTGAGCAATTTAGCTGCTCAACGCAGAAAAAAATAGTCCACAACTGCCCCCTCGCTTACTTTCCCCACAAAGTATTTTAAAAACATCATAACAGGCAGCAACCTGGATGCCTCTGCCGAGATATGGAACCGCCAAAACTCCTCCACTGAAGCCACAGCAGCAGATTCCACAACCTCCTCCCTATGGCAGACCTACTTCTCCGGATAACTATCTGCGTACCGATCCTTCTTCTCAAAGGCGACCCCGCCCAACAAGACAGGAGACCTACGCATTCCGAATGTCCTCAGTCAGGGCGCCACAGTCACCAGTCATTTCTCAGCCTGCAGTAAGTCAAGCTCAAGGCTCACAGCCCTCAACTTTGAAGGTAAACCCGAACCGTTTTGTGCCAACACAGAGCACGTTTTATAGAATGCCTGCATCAACCTCTAATTTCGTAAACCCTGCATCAACACTGAACACGCCATTCATGTCCCTGAGCGAATCAACTACTTGTCTAATCCCCCATAACATAAACTGAAGCCAAAATCGAGCTCGTGCTCTCTCGGCCAGATCGAAAACGAGTAAGTAGAAGAGGGACACAACAAGAACCTTCCCCTCGAGTGCGCGTTTTTCCCTATAATTCCGCGTTTCAGAGAACGCTTTTGACACTCCTCCTCAAAGTATTTTCTTCAACCGCCAAAACGATTATCTCGACACTATGTTCACTCGGGACACGACTTCTTTTCGTGTCCATCAAAAGTATGACCCCTTCTACTTACAGTTTGGACTTTTGCACCCGCCACAAATGGATGTGAACAATCAATCCCACATAGTTAATCGTGCAAAGATTATCGTACGAACCCCTTAATGCACATCAAAGCGAGGCTTCAAAAGGGAAAGACAAAAATAACATCTCCATACTATCTCAACGACAATTACGTAATCAATCCCAGCTATTGCGAAGGGATATTGAGGAACTTTGAACATATTAATAATTATATTCTCTTCATCCCCGTCTACTACGCTGGAACTCATAGCCCCATCCTTGTTCCGATCGAATATCTCTAGTGTGTAGAAACGCCAAGGAGCAGCAGATATTGGACCACTTGCTGGCAGGGCAGCCACATTGCAATAACGATCTGTATCCTCGAGCTTGACTAGCAAGGGAAAAGGAATCACTCGCATTCTTGTGGGATGCTGACAATCGGGCTCCGAATTTCAAATTCGAACACCACTAATGGGCACTGTCCTAACCCCAGGGACTTTTTTGCTACAAATTGAGACCAGAGTTCTCACAAACTCACAATCTTTGTTTTTTGTATACTTGCGATTTGTTTTTATCCTTTGCTGTCAGTTCTCTACTTATTTTTTTCTTTGTTCTCAATTTAAAATTACGGAAATTTTTTTTCTTCTTTGTCTGGTCGGAACTTACTCAGTAGGTACTAAACTTATGAACTCTATCGGGTTAAGTAGCTCACAGTAGTTAATGATGGATTCTAACCGGAAAGTATGCAAGTAAATTCGATCGGAAAAAAAGACTGTACCAGACCGAGAGAATGAAATGAATTGCAATCTCGTCTCGTTGCACAAGCGACACAGAGACTACAGCCCACAAATTTCCACCCAACTGAGATCAAATACTCACTCCAAAACAGTGGGAGACGATTGGATACTCTGACAGTACTGACGTCAATGGCCAGAACACCCTGTAACTGACACCCTTACTGGCGTCACACAGACAAGATGTGGATCACTCAATGACACTTCTAGTCAAAAACTTCAATTGACAGGGACATCAGAAGACGACACAAGTCACCGACTCCAACACAAAACGAGGATGATACATTCATCGTGTTTCAGCTACATTCCACAATTCTTCGCGTTTCAGCTACATTCCAGTAACCCCGGATGGATGTAGCAGATGAAATAAAGATTGTTCGCCTCCAGCCAATCAGAGACTGGGAAGACTCTATTCTCTTTTTCATAGCGCTAAAGCAACTGACCACAGTCAGTCTATTAGACAGTTGCACGATGTCCATGCCAATGACCCCGGTGCTGCATTATGTTAACACCATAATAATTGAACTTTGTCTGCATTGTTTTTCAGAGTCGGTTAGTCTGAGAAGACTAAGTAACCCTGCTTTGCCCGCAGAAATAAGTAGCCCTAACTCTTTATACCTTACGGCTGTAAAAGGAGCACACAAAGGGTCTGCCTGATTATAATGCCATTTCGGACTCATGACAAGACCCTGTTTAACCCAAAATGTTCATGAGAAGTGAACTGCTCGATCCATGCTAAAGAGCTCTCCTGCGCAATTTTAATCAAAGAAGTCCATCCCTACTAGAATTTTTGAATCTTTTGATAAATTGACTCATAAAATTAGGCATAATAATCGACTCAATCGACCCGAGTCTCTGACTTACTCATTTACCAACATGATCAAAATTCATCTTTTTTCTTGAGGTTTGAAGAATGAAGAAAAAGTAGTACACAAAACATTTTAAAATAATAGTTTGATGTATCTGTATCAGCAAAGAAGGTTTTCTCACATTTTATGCAATGGGCAGCTGTCAACACATGCCATTGGGTTATCACAGTTCCACCGCAGCAATGACCTGCAAGAGTTTTAAGTCCAACGTAGAAAGGTCTCAACGGGGTATCATATCCTCCAACAATACCTCGTTTTTCGACTTGCGTTGAAGGAATTCCACGTTTGAGAAAGAAAGATGAAAAGAATAAAACCAGCGCTCTTGAATATGCAAAATTGCACATCATCGTTGGGATTGAGCACTTAATCACTTATAAATACGTTACTTTTAACCAACTGATAAAGAATTGTTTAAAAACTATTTATGGGCCACCATCTCACATCCTCGGATTGAATGGAAAAACGATTCCTCTACAGCTCGAGGATCCAAATTGTTTTCTATACATCTTGAAAGCAAGTAAACATTTAGGTAAGTAGGACAACCAACCTACTGTTCTTCCAAGCCTCTGTGTTATTTAATATATTTTCTCAATTGATTTTTTAAGTTGGCAAAATTGTGATCATCAAATTTAAAATTTAAAAGTTTGAGTTAAAACTGAAAAACACTATGAAAAAGCCGCATATGATTTAAAAAAAATCGTTGCCCTAGAGAAAAATATTTTCTTAGATTACTGCCGCAACAAAAACCGCTCCGTTCTCTTTTTTGCTTGTGACTATTATTCAGCAGATTTGCCTAAACACTTTTTACGTGCTGCATTTGAATTTGCATCCTGTGAAAAGAGAAGTCAACAATTTAAACGCATAACCGGAAAGCTCCCAGACCGACTCGAAAGAGGCATTCAATTACACCCCAGCCAACTTCTCACTGAAGGCGATAAGCCTTTTAATTGACTCACTAATCACTTTGTAACATTGACTAAGAAAAAATCTCATGAGAAAAGCTGAAATTTATATCTAGAAAAATCATTTCTAGTAAAAATAAATATCTTATCGATTTAAATTTCTTAGAAAAATCAGTTCCCAAACAAGTATTGGCGAAACAGTTTGCAAAACAGATAGTCGTCATTCTGTAAATGACTATCATCTTTTCTATCAAATAATAGAAACTACCCATAATGAAAACCGAGGAAAGGGAAAGGAAAAATAAAACAAAAATTGTTTCAAATTTACTTAGAAAAATTGAAATACTACCTCACTTTAAAATTTTTGAGACACCTCTGTTCAATCAGTATACCGTTCAGTATACTGTTCAATCAGTGAACAGCACATTGTTGTCCAGAAAAACGCTAATCAACAATCATAAAGGTAAACAACAAAAACCGGATACAAATATAAATTTATCTAATTTATCTTAGTAAAAGTATCAAAAAGTTTAACTTTATTAAAATAGGCGAAACACCTACAAAAACCGAAAATGGGCAAAAAATTGAACAAAATTACCTCGTTATCTTTAACAAACAGAACTCAGACGAATAGTCTGTGGATTCGAAATACCACCGCAACAGCTCAGATTAAATAAAAACTTCTACAGAAACCATAAAAATAAAGAAGTTACAAAAAAGCTACAAATGTTCAACATGGCAAAAACGTCTTAAAATTTAATGTAAAAGTTTTAAATTTGCTTCCAAACATCAAAAATGATCCCAAACTACTATTAAAATCTAAGATAATTGAGAAGAAATATACATTTGTATGAAACACTTTTGGTTAGAACAAAAAAAACGCTCTGAAAACGCCCGTCATGATCAAAATATATCGTTCGTTTAGCGTAATTTTTTACACATACTTTTCGCGCTCTCTCATTCAGAATGATCAAAAACTGAAAATTCTGTCCATGGTTGATTTTTTCCCGCAGATTGACCTCAAAGTTGCTGATCAGGTGCGGAATTTGACTTCTTCTGAATCACATCGTCTAAAATAAAAATTGCCGAATAAAAAACACAGCCAGCAGAGTTCCGGATTCAACTCGAACTAGTATTACCCGAAAGACCAATTTGTGAAATATCTCTTAGCAGATTGCATCAATGAAGATAAACTGCAATCTCAAATCAAATATGAAAAGAAAATTGAGTCAAATTAAATAAAATGGAAATTAAAAATGTTTAATTTATTTTTCAATCAGTATAAGGTCTCACACACAAACGAAGAACGTTGTTTCAATCAAGGAAAACTAGTGACAAACCACAAAATTTCCCTAGCCTTGATTAACTCACAAACATTGCTATTAAAAAAAAATAAAGAACAAATGAGAAAAATTGTGCCAAATTTCTCAGTTTAATTTTTTCAATATTCATTAAAAAGATTAACTTGGTTCAAAATGAAGGCTGTTTCATTTGTAATAACCTTCAAATTATCGTTAAATTTTATTTATTTATCAAAAACTGGAAAAAATTTCAAAGAATGCGGAACATTGTTACTTTATTCTACAGTAACCTGTTAGACAAAATCAAAAACCTAAAAGGAAAAAAATAACACGTCAAAAAAGCACGTGAATAAAAAGTCACTCACTCAGAATAACTTGTTATCACCTAATTTTCTTGCTCTGTTTCAAAAACAGTTATAAATAAACTATCCACTCTCTCTGTTGTCCTCTCTTTGAATTTGATCACCGAAACAACTTTTTGAAATTTTATTAACTTCCTGAACTTCTGGTTTTTTTGCTCCCCCTGTTGACCGATCAAAAACGTTTCAATTAGTATGGAAAAAACGTTTTTTATCGGTTTGTTTCTGATTGCTTTTGATTGTTTTTGATCGGTAATTTTAGGAAATGGTTGTTTTCGATTGTTTTTGATCGGTTTTGATCGGTAAATCTAGGAAATGATTGCTTTGACAGTTTTTAGGAGATAATCGTTTCTAATAGTTTTTTTAAAGAAAATACCGTTATTGAACGTTTTTGACAGTTTTTAAAAGCCCGCTCATAAATTCATCACCAGGGACTATGTTAAGGGACATCAATCAAGTTTAACCCTTTTCGAACAGATTTTTTGTTGATTAATCTGAGACGAAATTTGTAGCAATTATATAACTCCTGTGGTCTTTTCGATTTATGCGATCTTCCGCTTGACTAATTTTGCGTCCAACCAAATTGACTTTTTGTCCTGAAAAATGGGCATTAAGGGCTCTGAGAGCCTTTTAGTTCGCTAGACTCTAAGTATACAATTCAACAAAACTGTTTTAGAGACATATGGTGTGAAGAGCTCTTATAGTTGGAACCCCCTCACTTCACTCCCTCCCCTCACAATAGCCCCCCGAATCTTCCTGCATAGCACTCAAAAGAACATCTAAAGTCATAATTGGTGGATATAGAACTGTTCATGCTCCCAAAGATAATTGCATTTACTGAAATGTCCTTGTCATTAGAATTGCCAAAGATAATTGCATTTACTGAAATGTCCTTGTCATTAGAATTGCCAAAGGTAATTGCATTTACTGAAATGTCCTTGTCCTTGTCCTGAAATGTCCGGAGTAATTAAAAATAAAGGAAGAAAAAACAACTAAAGTTCTTATTTTGAAATAAAATTCTTTGTTAAAGAGTCATATATCGCTCTCTTATAAAAACACCTCTTCGTTCGTTAGAAGATCACCCTAACGCCACCTTCAGTTGTTGGAATATATGACCGTTATTGCTCGTCCATTAAAAAATCAGCAACTCTAATAAAGTTAAAATTGCTATCTTTCAACCGGTTATCAATGACGAGAACAACCAAAAATACTTATAGTTTTTTTGCAATCATTGTAAGACAGGTTTAATTTGTAATCCATTATGCTGGAGACAGTTTCCTTGGGCCGAATTACGTGTATAGAGAAAAATTCATCAAGCGCGCTAGCAATTACAGGGTAATGTCGAGCGCACGATCGCACTTGAGTATGATCAGAGGTGAATTCAAGCGCGCTGCAGTCTAACCAGAAGCGGTTTCGAACGCGCTTGAGTCTGATCATAAACGGCCTGATCAAGGACCTGATCAGAAGTAATTTTACAGTATTCACCGCTAAAATGCGGAAATCTTACGAGAAATCATCTGATTAACCGCCAATGTTACACTTTTAGCGATTTTTGGCGGTTACACCTCGAACCGGGAGTTTGTTCAGAAGTAAATTCGAGCGCAAAGGGTCTGATTAAGAAAACAGGTCTTTTCGAGCGCACAAAAACTGTCGAGCGCGCTTGAGTCTGATCCGAGACGAATTTGAACTTCGATCGCACTTTAGTCTGAACAGAGACCGATTCCAATGCACTTCGAGCGCACAGAAACTGTCGAGCGTGGTTGAGTCTGATAAGATCGTCAGAGGCACTTTTGTGGCCTGAGTCGGTCTGATCAGGTACTTTAGGTTTAGGACGGTCCGATCAGGACAATTTCGAGCGCACACATCAGCATGGGTTGTGCGTAAATATTTTGCACGGGTAAGATGGATCGGCTATTACTAAAGTTTCACTCAAAAAGAACATTTTAGCAATCACAGATATTTTTACGCAGCTTCGCTATGAAATCTGACAGTGTTGCAATAACGTTATCGCATTAAGGGTAAAAAAAATATTGGTTAATTTGTCAAGTCAAATATAATGATATATGATATGAATGAATCTTTATTTTGAAACATCATCAAGAATTTTTTTGTGCAAGATCTCATAGGATAAAGTTTTTTCAGGTATGTTCTGAAAATAACGAGCCTTATAGTGTACGAGACAAATTTTGTTTTATCAGGTCCGGTAAAATTGAGTCCATTAAAATAATCTTTTTTTGAAGCTTGCAAATTATTAATTTCCCAAATTCATGCTCCTTAACTTTGGTTCCATCTGAAATGGAAAACGAGTATAGTGAAGGCCATACGTTTTTTGAAGGCGATAGGGTCAGATAATGTTGTCCAACTGATGTTAGCGAAACGGACAACTACTTCCTGGTTCATTTTTCCAATATGACATGAGTTCAATTAAATAAATGACACCCCAGAGGTTGGTGGCATAGCAAATAGGTGCTGAAGCAGTCTCCGGACATTTTGTTTTTTTTTGTGGATGGTAGTACTCTGCTCATATCCCAATTTACACTGATCATTTTTGATTTTTGAGAAAAATGGTATGTTCATTAGAGTACTTGAGTGCTTGTAACATTTAATTTGCGTAGGAATTTAAGAGTAAAAAGCACGCATACTACTAAAGTAATTACCAGTTCTAAGCTATAGTAGTACGACATTAAGCTCAAGGACCTCTTTTTAAACCCAGTAAGAAAAACAATGCATAAAGGAACTTAAAATACACTTGATATGCATTTTCGCTGAATCCAATTTGGGTTTTAGTATAGATCTATGCTGGTTTGGCGCTTAAACTCTGCACAATCTAAATTTTTCAGGTAAGTTCACCCGAATCATGTTCAGGCAACTGGACATTCAGAAGAATTTCAGGTGTACAATTACGTAAATTACACCTGAACTATAGTTCAGGTAAATTTTGATCTGAATGAGTTCAGGAATAATCACCTGAAAAAAATTTTTACTGCAGCAATAAAAAAACAAAAACCTTGTCATCCAAACAAAACTAAACTAATAAAAAAAATCTGAAAACTTTAGGGGAAACAAAAATACATTCATCAGGCAATGTCCAGCCGCTATTTAAATTTCGATAAGTTACGGAAAAGTTTATTTAAATAAGTTTCCACTCTTCAGTCTTCCTGTTGTTTTAGCTCAAAAACGCCTTTTCCTGACCTTATCATACGTGAAAACAAGTAGGCATTTTTGAAATTAATGGTTAAAAGAATAATTTAACTTTAAGAATCAAACCAACATTGAAAGCAGAGATTTTAAAACAGATCACATTGAATCCAATCAATCTTTCTCATTATTTAATCTTTATTTAATTTTAAAAATTCCTACGGAAACTAGGTCATAGGAGCATTGAGTTTAACCAGTCTGGGAGCCGCACCAATTGATGGTCTTCATTTAGCTTCTATTTTTTTGAGTCGGTAAAAAATTCAAAACTAATTTCAAGTAAAACCATATTAAAAAGAGAGATTTGCGAGAACACTACATGCATTTTTTTTCAGGTTTTTTCAAGCATGTTGAAGTAAACATTCAACCAGTGATGCCTGATTGTTTCAGGCAAAAATTTAGGCAAAGCTCAGTGCTTTCAGGTGTTGTTCAGGTGAGAACTATTTGCCTGAACGATCCAGACAAATTTTACAGGCTCAATTACCTGAACTCTTTTATAGTGTGTGAGACTCAAGTCAAGGAGAAATGCCCAGTTCAATTTTCCCTTTTTAAACAAGGAGGCTCGGCAATGTGCCTTTGCACATAATGTTTCGACACCACTCTACCAAATTTTTCAAATTGTCCACCAAATGAAGAAATGTTCATCAATTGTGCGTAAATATTTACAATCCTGAACCAAAAAAATGCATAATGCTCTGCCACATTAGAGCGCCTATGGGACCTGCCATTATTAAGAATACGAGACAAAACAAACAATTAGAGAAATACTTCAAAGAACAATAGTTGTGGCAGAACTAAATTTTTAATCTTATATGCACTTAGTAACAAAGTCAAAATACTCATAAGTTGCAACCTAAATAAATAAATTTCACTTGTATTCAAATGGAAACCTGATGTCACCTGCCTTGACGAGACTAAGTCGACATAGAAACTAGAGAGCAAAGTTTTAAAATCCATTGAACTTTTGCCACATATAAATTCAGAAGTCATATTATCCAGAAGTTGCTAACTAAGAAATACTAGACAGAATTACACATAACTCCCAGGAACCCAATGCGACCTGTCACTGATGAGACTTACTTATGGAACTGAGCAAACATATAGTAACAGAAACAGAAGTACATGAAAATGTAGAGTCGGTTTACGAAAACATAAAGTTTTGAAGCCATTAAAGTCATCAGCTTCTAACTCAATTTTAATTATTATCTGTTACTCTTCATATTATTTCATAACCAACACTACACCAAATATCAACCTTTCACAAATTTTTATTAAAACGCTTAAGTTCAAAGTAAAAAAATGACAAATATTTCAAATAATAGGGAAGTTAAGATTTGCGTACAAGAGAAGTAATTGAACAGCTGAATGATGAGACTATGTTACAGGTTGATTTAAAAAAGTCTCAATTTCGAAAAGGTTTCAAATTTTCTGGAGACCAATAAAATCAAAGTCCTAAAAAACCATTAGCTATAAACTGACAGCAAACTATAAATCCAAATAAACAACTAACCAAATGAATTCAAACAACTACAAAAAGAGCAACGACGACCGCCAAAAACGGGAAATCCAATAAAACATTTCAAAAAGCCTCGATGCCGCACTAAACAAATTTTTTCAGTGTACTTTTGGTAAAATTTCAATTGGATTTAATTTCAGCGGCAAACTGTCTGCCAGTATTGTGATAATATAACATCAAATAATATTAACGTTAAGAACAAATAAACAAAAGCACAAAATTTTACAGAAAATTAGCGCTATCAAAGTCAAGAAAACCATTAGATTTAAACGGAGGTGGGCAAAAACTTACGCCCCATTAGGAAATCATAGAGAGCTGCGATTAAACATAAGAATTCTAAGGACTCCAAATACTACAACAAATACATGAGGAAAAAACGAAAATTGAAAATAGATTTGACAGAAGGATGTGTCGCAGCCACTAAAACCATAGGCTGCTGGGTGAAAATTTTATAAGTGTTCAATTGAACCCCTTTACAGTGCGTGAGTGAGGTTTTTCATTACTGTGATAAATTTAAACGACTTCTAAAAGAACCAAAGTTATGAACAACCTCCAAATATGAGAAAATCTTTTTGAAATTTGTAGTTGCAAAGTGAAAAAACAATAGTTAGAACATAAAACCGCTTACCAAATTGAATTTTTTTCAATCCAACTGTAGGACTTGTAAGCAGTGGAGTCGACATGTAAATTCGCAGAAATAAGTTAACATAAAGAGTACAAAACTCTCTTTCTTTCCTTCGAACATATTTTTTTAAAGTCATAGCAGCCATTAGGTTTTATCTCAAAGCAATAGATAGGTTCTATTAATTCTCTTTAAGATGCCTATTGTTTAGGTTTTATGGCAAAACTCAATAACTTCATTAAAAAATTACGTAAAAGCAGTGTCGCTGCATTAGCATTCGAAACCTTTGATAGCAAAAATCTTCGAAGAGACCAAAATAGCCTTTTTGCTCCTCCGTTAGCAAAAGTTACGCCAAGTTACTCCGTACGCCAGTTTTTTATATATGGGCTTAAAATATAATTTGAAACAAGATTTTGATTTAAAAAATGAAGAACTGAAATTGAATAAAATACCAAACTTTCACAAAAAATTTAAAATTTAAACCTCGATAACTCCTCAAAAAAGTTATTCAAAAAAAATATCTCGTTAGGTTCAAACTCTACGCTTGAAGTGCTTTGTAGTGATGAAATCTGTTTGCATTATTTTTCCTCATTTTTGTTATTGCATGCAAACAAAAAAATTTTCCAACAAAAAAAAAGAGAGTTAGTAATTTTCACCAAAATTTTTAATAGTAACCATCCTGTGCTCCAGAAGGGTGATGTAAAAATCACCTTGAATCACGAATATTTTTTTTTACTTTTGAACAAGGCAATAAATTTTGAAACTGAAGAAAATACAAGAAAGCTTGGTAATCTGCGTTCGCACATAAAGTTCCGACCCCGCTCATCCACCTCTTTGGCATGAATGTCTACCAAATTTGGAATAGATAGAAAATTCCAAAAAATTCAAGTTTTTTTAAAGAAAATGTTTATGAACAAAGATCGCCTCCAACGCAAAAAATTCAGTGAAATAAAATATGCTACATTAGATTGATGAGATCAATCATTATTAAGAAAGCAAGTCAAGACGAACAATAAAATCAAATAACAATAACAACAAAAATTAATTACATCAAAAACTTTATGTCCATTACAAAAAAACTTACTGACAAGCTCAAAAGAGCGTCGGATAAAACTTAAACTAAACAAAATAACTTGTACTTTATTAGAAAAGATATGAGACCACTCTGTAGAAAAACTTGGTTACAATTAGACAAAAAAAAACACAAAAACAGCAAAGATAAAAAAATGGCTTAATTTTTTAAAAACAATTAATTACAAAAACAGGAAACCATAAAATGGCAATATATTTATTAATACGTTTATGATTACATATGCCTCCAAAGGCGGCATTAAGACCCGTCATTCATCAGTTTTTTATGTGGTTAAAAACAACATTTAGAGACAACAAAAAAATTAATTGAAACTTGCGAGAAATTGCTGTCGAAGCCGTAAAGCCATACTTGGCCCCTCAAAATATGTTCAATTGAGCATTCCGCGAACCCTAAAAAAGTTGCATAGACCTTCTCTTTAATAAGCACAGATAACAAGTAGACCAAAAAGAGAAAACGGGCAAAATTAATTAACACTTTTGTTTTTTTTCCAAAACAATTATTTTCAAAGTCATGAAAACCATTAGCTACAAAAAAATATTTAAGTAGGTTGGTTTCTTTGTTCCAAGCAAGGGCTTGAGACCTGTAATTAATCAGAATATGTCTCACGTTGACAAGAAGGAACAATAAATGATCAACAACAATAATCAAAAATGAGTTCAATTTTTGTACCAAAAACCCTTGTCGAAGCCAGTAAATTCATAACGATTTCTTGAAGAAGACGGTAGATTTGTTACACTTGCACCTTCCCTTTACATCAGAGATGTCATATATGACCTGTAATTAACGAGACTTCGTAACAGATAGACAAAAAAAAACAAAAATGCGAAGTTAAATAACGCTAAAGAGATTTTTTTAAAAAAACAATTGATTTGAGAGTCACGAAAGCCATCAGCTATCTACCCAAATCTTAATCAAAGCTCATTTTTTCCACGTGAATTGCCAATGAAACCTGTCATTATACAGGTAATTCCATACGACTAAAAAGACAAAGTAAAATCGACAGTTAAATACCATTGTAAAAAAAAGTGAATTAAATTCTTTGAGAAAGGGGTTGTCGATGCCTCTAAAACCATAATCTTGCCTTCCGAGGTTTTTGTATGTTCAATTGTGATTTATTTTGAATGTCAGTGTTATAATATTTGAACTCTCAATATTGTGATAATGTGACAAAACGAGAAAAAATGTTAAAATGTGGCCGATATTTAAAAATCAAAAAAAAATTGTGAAGTCAGGTAGTATCAAAGCCAGAAAACCCTTACTTAGCGCGTAAAACCGCAAAAAAAATTGAAAATTGTTTAAGTATAAAGAAGAGAAAAAAGCAATACTCTTTCTTTGCTGAGTTAAAGCTACAAGTTGACCAAATTAAAAGAAATTTAGTTGCAAAGTTCAATAACCCATTGTTTATTTAAAAAGCAAACATTTTTCAAAGTCAAAACGACCATAATCTTTTGAATAGAGAAAATGGATACATGAAATTAGGAATCCTTAGAAACCCATTTGGACATATCAACAGTGAGCTCTGATGTGAACTCAAAGTTTTTCTGTACCAGTCCAATATTGGATCAAAACCAGCCCCGCTATTGCTGTTTGTCCATTTACACAAATCAATTGTTTCAACTGCTCTATATCTAGACAACTTGTTCATTAAAAAATTTTAAAAAGTTGCGTTTTTGATAATCATAGAGTAAAGTTAGCAAAAATTGGCAAAGTTTTAATTCTAGAAAATTCTCAATAGAGATGGAAGTAAAATTGGCTCCTTTTCTAAACTACCAAATTGTTTTTGTTGTTTCCAGGTTGTGTACTATCGTCAAATTTAGTCAAAGTGGACAAAAAGCCAATTTCGGGCATTTTTTGATGAAAAAAGCCGAATTTTGAAATTTTTAGCTAAAGCTTTAGCCAGAAAAATTAAATCAAAATAGTCAAAAAATACTTTTTCTGTTTCTAAAAATAATATCAAAAGTAATTTTTTAAACAATTTTTACAATTTTTAGCAAAAATTGACGAAAATTTTTGCAAAAATCCGGAAAGTGTGAACAAAAACAACGGAAATCGGTCGTTTTTTCGCAAAAATTTCAAGCCTCGATAACACCCTGTAAAATACAAAATTCAAAAAAACTTTTTTATTCCATAATCTACGCTGGAGGCGCTTTTAAATGATACCACTAACAACTCTATTTGATGAATATATCGATCGGTCAAAATTGTCTGAACGAAAAAAAATCCATTTGTGTGTATAGTTCCCCCCACAAGAATTGCCAATGAGACATGTCATTATCCAGGTAATTCCATACGACTAAAACGACAAAAATATCGACAGTTTAATACAATTGTAAAAAAAAGTCAATTAAATTCTTTGAGAAAGGAGGTGTCGCGATGCCACTAAAACCATAATGTTGCCTTTCAAGGTTTTTGTATGTTCAATTTTGCCCTATTTTGAACCTCAATAATATAGTATGTGAACTCTCAATAATGTGATAATGTGACAAAACCAGAAAAAATATTAAAAATTGGCCAATACCCAAAAATAAAAAAAAATTGTGAAATCGTTTAGTATTAAAGCCAGAAAACAATAACTTAACGCGTAAAACAGCAAAAAAAATTGAAAATTATTTGAATAGAAAGAAGAGAAAAAAACAACAATCCTTCTTTGCTGACACAAAGCTACAAATTGACTAAATTAAAAGAAATATAGTGGCAAAGTTCAATAACCCATTGTTTATTTAAAAGCAAACAATTTTAAAAGTCAAAACGACCATAATCTTTCGAGTAGAGAAAATGGATACAGTAATTTAGAAATCTTTAGAAACACATTTGGACTTATTAACAGGGAGATCTGATATGAATTGTTCTGTTCTTTAATTAACAAGAAAAATCTCAGTTTTTTTCAAAAAAGACCAACTGGTTATAATCCGATTTATTTTTTCGACTGTAACAATCCAAGATTGGACCAAAACCAGCCCCGCTATTGCTGTGCGTCCATATACAGTACTCAATTGTTTTAACTGCATTATATCTAGATAATTTTTTCGTTGTAGGATTAAAGAAACTGCGTTTTTACTAATCATAGAGTAAAGTTACCAAAAAAACGGCAAAATTTTGATTCTAGACTACTCTCAATGGAAGTTGAAGTAAAACTGACTCCTTTTGTAGTTCATCAATTTGTTTTTGTTGTTTTTGGGATGTGTACTATAGCCAAATTTAGTCAAATTGGACAAAAAGGCTAGTTTCGGGCAATTTGGGACGAAAAATAATCTGATTTTTGAAATTTTTAGCCAAAACTTTAGTCAGAAAAATTAAATCAAATTAGTCAAAAAATACTTTTTGTTGTTTCCAAAAATAATACCAAAAGTACTATTGTAAACATTTTTTACAATTTTTACCAAAAATGACTAAAATTTAGGTGAAATTCCGGAAAAGTTGTGCAAAAACAACGGAAATCTGTCTATTTTTCACAAAACTTCAAACCTCGATAACTCCCTGTAAATTACGAAATTCAAAAAAATCCTTTTAATTCCATATTCTACGCTGGAGGGGCTTTTGATGATACCACTCACAACTTTGTTTGATGAATATATCGATCGGCCAAAATTGTCTGAACACAAAAAACCATTTGAGTATATAGTCCCCCCCCCCTCAAGAGGGGTCGGAACAAAAAAATAAAAATGTGGTACTCAAAAATTTTTGGGGAAAAAATAGTTCTTTGCCATTTTTGTTAAACGCAAGAGGAAAAATCCGCGTTAGGCTGTTGGAAGAACACAAAAAAAACAAATTCCCTTTGCGTGTAAGCAAGATAATCAATTTGCTAAATTTTGGCATCGAATTTTAATGATTTTCACAAATAATTTCCTCATAATAAGGTTCCCACTTTCTGTGTCCCTTTATAGCAAACAAAACTTTTACATAAACTTGTTGTACATGACAATAAATATAACTCAATGATGTAGCGATGATTATAAGAGCTATCTTATATTCCTTGGGAACAACAACCGAACGGCAAAAGTTTGTCAATTCAAAAAAGGTATCATTTCATTCCAAGGTTTATCTCATCTATCTCAGTAAAATTTGGTGAAATCAAAATCAACTGCAATTATAAGAATTAACCCCCCCCCCCCCGCCCCCGCCCGCTCCAGCCCTCGTAAATGCAATTGATCTCTTCAACAGCATGAGTGATCAAGGTCTGTATTGTCTTAAAGAGGTAAAGGTGTGGGGATATGTATGTACGTATGTACCATAAGCGCCTACAGACTAATTACAGATGGTTCGCATGTGACCAGATGTGGCGTGGGGAGGTAAGGGGGTGGGGGGTTGGTTCTTTTCAATTGTAATTCTCCCAGTCGTTACTTTCAAAAATAGACCAACTCGATACAAGCATAGCCGTTTGTTTGTGAATCCATTTTTGAAATTTTACAGCCTGCGTGAATATATTCCAGCCACCCACGCACATAGGGGCACCACGGCTCAGAATACCAGAGACGCAGACAGCCTGAAAAACGTTTCAATTTATTTCAAGTCGTTAACACAATTTTGTTAGTCCAACTTAACATAACTAAAATCCATGAGGATAGGTTTTTACTTAATTATAGCACACTCATACTATGGCGCATCGACATCAAACTTGAAAATTATCATTAGTATGACTACAACTTCGTCATAATGACGAGAGTTCCATAAAAAAAATTTCTACGAATAAAAAATTTATGAAAATTAGATGAAAAACTTTAAAAGTCTGCTCAGACAAACTTATAGCACTGACTATAACTTTGTCAGTAATTAAAGTTGTTTGGCCACAGCTTTTTGAACAATGGAAGGTTTATGATACAAATTTATCCATAACAGTGGTAGGTAGGATCGAGTGTATTGAATTCGCCGAGTCGGGGTTTGTGCGTGCACACTAAAAAAAGTTCAGGTAAATTTACCTGAACCAAGTTCAGGTAACTAGAAGTTCAGGTGAAGTTCAGGTGTAAAAGCACCTGAAATACACCTGAACTGAATTTCAGGTAAATTTTTACCTGAACAAGTTCAGGTGTGGTTACCTGAAAATAACTTTCATTGCATTCGGCAGTGAAACAACAAAAATTTAGCAGAAACTAAAACACAATACAAATACAAACTTTAGGAGAAACATCAACACATTTATTAGGAAGTGTCCAGCATTTTTCAAAGTGTTTCAATTTTACGAATATTCAGATTATACGTATATGGAACCGGTAACGACATATGCTCCTCATTTAGCTTCCATTTATTTAAAGTCTTTCAGAATCAGATTGTTATTCTTCTTAATTCGAACCAATTTCATTTTCCAACATAAGCACTGCTTCAAAACCCTGTCCGTCGAACTGAAGCTTGCCTGTTAATTTTAGGTGCATCTTTCCGAAATTGGTCTCTCTAGAAAGTATAGAGGACAAAACAAACATTTATGGAACTATTTCCTGCCGTTGATAAATTTTCTCAAAGTTACGGTTAAGTTTAAAATATAGGTTTCCTACTCTTCAGCCTTACTGATGCTTCTGGATCAAACAAGTAATTTAGGAGCCATTTGGGGTGTCTGAAGTGAATATTAATCCTGAAGTTTCAGAAAAACGGTTCAAAGAGACTTTAATTTCTTTAAATCATAACAACAGGAAACGCAATGGTTTTAAAGTGGATCAACATGATCAACATTTTAAAGTGGCTTTTTACAAAATATATGGGACAAAACAAACATTTGTGGAACTATATCCTGCCGTTTCTTAATTTTCTCAAAGTTACGGTTAAGTTTAAAATATAGGTTTCCTACTCTTCAGCCTTACTGATGCTTCTAGATCGAACAAGTAATTTAGGAGCCATTTGGGGTGTCTGAAGTGAATATTAATCCTGAAGTTTCAGAAAAACGGTTTAAAGAGACTTTAATTTCTTTAAATCATAACAACAGGTAACGCAATGGTTTTAAAGTGGATCAACATGAATCCAATCTCTCTTCCTTATATATTAAATCGAAAACTCTTATTCTTGCATAAAGTAGATCTCTGCAAAACTGGATTATACATATATAGAACCGGTAACGACATTTGGTCCTCATTTAGCTTAAATTTATTTAAAGTCTTTCAGAATCAGATTGTTATTCTTCTTAATTCGAACCAATTCCATTTTCCACCATAAGCACTGCTTCAAAACCCTGTCCGTCGAACTGAAGCTTGCCTGTTATTTTTAGGTGCGTCTTTCCGAAATTGGTCTCTCTAGAAAGGATAGAGGACAAAACAAACATTTATGGAACTATTTCCTGCCGTTTATAAATTTTAGCAAAGCTACGGTTAAGTTTAATATAAAGGTTTCCTACTCTTCAGCCCTACTGATGTTTCTAGATCGAACAAGTAATTTGGGAGCCATTTGGGTTGTCTGAATTGAATATCAATCCTGAAGTTTCAGAAAAACTGTTTAAAGAGACTTCAATTTCTTTAAATCATAACAATAGGAAACGCAGTGGTTTTAAAGTGGATCAACTTGAATGCAATCACTCTTCCCTATATATTAAATCAAAAACTATCATTCTATCATAAATTAAATCTCTGGAAAACTGGATTATGCGTATATAGATCCGGTAACGACATATGGTCCTCATTTAGGTTCCATTTATTTAAAGTCTTTCAGAATCAGATTGTTATTCTTCCTAATTCGAACTAATTCCATTTTCCAACATAAGCACTGCTTCAAAACCTTGTCCGTCAAACTGAACTTTGTCTGTTAATGTTAGATGCATCTTTCCGAAATTGGGCTGTCTACAAAGTAAAGAGGACAAAACAAACATTTATGGAACTTTTTCCTGCCGTTTATTAAGTTTAGCAAAGCTACGGTTAAGTTTAATATAAAGGTTTCCCACTCTTCAGCCCTACTGATGTTTCTAGATCGAACTAGTAATTTGTGAGCCAATTAGGTTGTCTGAATTGAATATCAATCCTGAAGTTTCAGCAAAACGGTTTAAAGAGAAATTAATTTCTTTAAATCATAACAACAGGAAACGCAATGGTTTTAAAGTGGATCAACATGAATCCAATCTCTCTTCCTTATATATTGAGTCGAAAAGTCTTATTCCTGCATAAAGTAGATCTCTGCAAAACTGGATTATACATATATAGAACCGGTAAAGACATTTGGTCCTCATTTAGCTTAAATTTATTTAAATTCTTTCAGAATCAGATTGTTATTCTTCTTAATTCGAACTGATTCCATTTTCCCACCTAAGCACTGCTTCAAAACCCTGTCCGTCGAACTGAAGTTTGCCTGTTAAATTTAGGTGCATCTTTTTGAAATTGGTCTCTCTGGAAAGTATAGAGGACAAAACAAACATTCATGGTACTATTTCCTGCCGTTTATTAATTTTAGCAAAGCTACGGTTAAGTTTAATATAAAGGTTTCCCACTATTCAGCCCTACTGATTATTCTAGATCGAACAAGTAATTTGTGAGCCAATTGGGTTTTCTGAATTGAATATTAATCCTGAAGTTTCAGAAAAACGGTTTAAAGAGACTTTAATTTCTTTAAATCATAACAACAGGTAACGCAATGGTTTTAAAGTGGATCAACATGAATCCAATCTCTCTTCCTTATATATTAAATCGAAAACTCTTATTCCTGCATAAAGTAGATCTCTGCAAAACTGGATTATACATATATAGAACCGGTAACGACATTTGGTCCTCATTTAGCTTAAATTTATTTAAAGTCTTTCAGAATCAGATTGTTATTCTTCTTAATTCGAACCAATTTCATTTTCCACCATAAGCACTGCTTCAAAACCCTGTCCGTCGAACTGAAGCTTGCCTGTTATTTTTAGGTGCGTCTTTCCGAAATTGGTCTCTCTAGAAAGGATAGAGGACAAAACAAACATGGAACTATTTCCTGCCGTTTATAAATTTTAGCAAAGCTACGGTTAAGTTTAATATAAAGGTTTCCTACTCTTCAGCCCTACTGATGTTTCTAGATCGAACAAGTAATTTGGGAGCCATTTGGGTTGTCTGAATTGAATATCAATCCTGAAGTTTCAGAAAAACTGTTTAAAGAGACTTCAATTTCTTTAAATCATAACAATAGGAAACGCAGTGGTTTTAAAGTGGATCAACTTGAATGCAATCACTCTTCCCTATATATTAAATCAAAAACTATCATTCTATCATAAAGTAAATCTCTGGAAAACTGGATTATGCGTATATAGATCCGGTAACGACATATGGTCCTCATTTAGGTTCCATTTATTTAAAGTCTTTCAGAATCAGATTGTTATTCTTCCTAATTCGAACTAATTCCATTTTCCAACATAAGCACTGCTTCAAAACCTTGTCCGTCAAACTGAACTTTGCCTGTTAATGTTAGATGCATCTTTCCGAAATTGGGCTGTCTACAAAGTAAAGAGGACAAAACAAACATTTATGGAACTTTTTCCTGCCGTTTATTAAGTTTAGCAAATCTACGGTTAAGTTTGATATAAAGGTTTCCCACTCTTCAGCCCCACTGATGTTTCTAGATCGAACAAGTAATTTGGAAGCCATTTGGGTTGTCTTAATTGATTTTCAATCCTGAAGTTTCAGAAAAACTGTTTAAAGAGACTTTAATTTGTTTAAATCATAAAAGCAGGAAACGCAGTGGTTTTAAAGTGGATCAACTTGAATGCAATCACTCTTCCCTATATATTAAATCAAAAACTATAATTCCTGCATGAAATAAATCTCTGGAAAACTGGATTATACGTATATAGAACCGGTAACGACATATGGTCCTCATTTAGCTTCCATTTATTTAAAGTCTTTCAGAATCAGATTGTTATTCTTCTTAATTCGAACTAATTCCATTTTCCAACATAAGCACTGCTTCAAAACCCTGTCCGTCGAACTGAAATTTTCTCGTTAATTTTAGCTGCATCTTTCCACAATTGGTCTCTCTGGAAAGTTTAGAGGACAAAACAAACATTTATTGAACTATTTCCTGCCGAATATTAATTTTAGCAAAGCTACGGTTAAGTTTAATATAAAGGTTTCCCACTCTTCAGCCCTACTGATGTTTCTAGATCGAACTAGTAATTTGTGAGCCAATTGGGTTGTCTGAATGGAATATCAATCCTGAAGTTTCAGAAAAACGGTTTAAAGAGACTTTAATTTCTTTAAATCATAACAACAGGAAACGCAATGGTTTTAAAGTGGATCAACATGAATGCAATCACTCTTCCCTATATATTAAATCAAAAACTATAATTCCTGCATAAAATAGATCTCTGGAAAACTGGATTATACGTATATAGAACTGGTAACGACATATGGTCCTCATTTAGCTTCCATTTATTTAAAGTCTTTCAGAATCAGATTGTTATTCTTCTTAATTCGAACTAATTCCATTTTCCAACATAAGCACTGCTTCAAAACCCTGTCCATCGAACTGAAGTTTTTTGTTAATTTTAGGTGCATCTTTCCACAATTGGTCTCTCTGGAAAGTTTAGAGGACAAAACAAACATTTATGGAGCTATTTCCTGCCGTTTATAAATTTTCTCAAAGTTACGGTTAAGTTTAAAATATAGGTTTCCTACTCTTCAGCCTTACTGATGCTTCTAGATCCAACTAGTAATTTGTGAGCCAATTGGGTTGTCTGAATGGAATATCAATCCTGAAGTTTCAGAAAAACGGTTTAAAGAGACTTTAATTTCTTTAAATCATAACAACAGGAAACGCAATGGTTTTAAAGTGGATCAACATGAATCCAATCTCTCTTCCTTATATATTAAGTCGAAAAGTCTTATTCCTGCATAAAGTAGATCTCTGCAAAACTGGATTATACATATATAGAACCGGTAACGACATTTGGTCCTCATTTAGCTTAAATTTATTTAAAGTCTTTCAGAATCAGATTGTTATTCTTCTTAATTCGAACTGATTCCATTTTCCCACCTAAGCACTGCTTCAAAACCCTGTCCGTCGAACTGAAGTTTGCCTGTTAAATTTAGGTGCATCTTTTTGAAATTGGTCTCTCTGGAAAGTATAGAGGACAAAACAAACATTTATGGTACTATTTCCTGCCGTTTATTAATTTTAGCAAAGCTACGGTTAAGTTTAATATAAAGGTTTCCCACTATTCAGCCCTACTGATTATTCTAGATCGAACACGTAATTTGTGAGCCAATTGGGTTTTCTGAATTGAATATGAATCCTGAAGTTTCAGAAAAACGGTTTAAAGAGACTTTAATTTCTTTAAATCATAACAACAGGAAACGCAGTGGTTTTAAAGTGGATCAACATGAATCCAATCTCTCTTCCTTAGATATTAAATGAAAAACTAATATACCTGCATAAAATAGATCTCCGGAAAACTAGATTACACTATTATAGAAGCGGTAACGACATATGGTCCCAATGTAGCTTCCATTTTTTTTAAGTCTTTCAGATTCAGATTGATAGAGGCACAATTAGTTGTTTTGATGATAATTGGTCAAGTGCTTTGCAAAACTCTACCAGCATAGGCTTATTGTAACCTTTTGTTGGTATTGTAACTGTCTGATTTTTTCTTTAATTGTACTACCCTGATTCGGCGTCGTAAAAAAGTAATTGATTGGTAAATTTGAAAAAAAAAGTCACCATTTTTTTAGTGATATTGGTGTTCCCCAAAATTGGGTGCCCCAAAAAAACCATAGCATCCCTACATTTATGTGTTCGTTGGATTTGCATGTTAGTGGGGCGTATCCCCATATCCATTTTCTATATGGTTTTATGGAGTTGGAGTGGTCAATTTTTGCTCTGTATGCGCCGAACCTCGATTTTCGCCCATTTTCGTTTATTTCGACAGTGACATAGAAAAGTTGAATTTTTTGGGTCAAGATTATAAATTGTAGTGTTTTATTTTGCTCATTTATTGAGGAGTATGTTTATATATATATACTCATTGCACTAATTCTATACACGTTTTGATGTTGTATTTTAACGAAAGGTGAAACGGCAGAGAAATTATTCCATTTGTACCTTCTGTTAACCAACTGACTTCTCTCAATCCTTTGGCTTTTCTGCTAATCACCATCAGATTTTCGATTAAATAAGCCTCTAAACAGATCATTTTAGACATCTGGAAACCGGTTTTCAATTGATTAGCCACTCAGTCTTGCGTGGTTTCTAAGAAGATTTTCTTGGACGAAATAACAAAAGCAAAGTTGTTTTTCAGAAATTGTGCAATTTCTGCATGAGTATTGCTGTAATTTCTGTGATCAAGCACGCATTTCATTAAATTCAGTAATGGGCGAGCTCTCTTTTATCATTGGTTAATCGGCACTTGCTTTTTAGTATGTTATTTTGTTGCAAGTCATCGAAAAATTGCCTTTTTTTCTGTCTTTGTAGATGGAATGTTAAAATTTCAATGATACGTCCTTTCCCTGATTAAATTGCGTTGTCTACACCACATTCTTGTCCTTGAAGCCAATGTTGGCGGTGGTAATAGTTAATTCAACAAGTTTTCATTTTTGAAAATTTCAACAGTTTTCTGTGTGTGTGTTGCATTTTGTCAAACCACTCAAAACATCATGGCCTTCATGGATAGGTGGAATTTTTTCCCACCTCCCCATGAAGGCTTGCCATGACAAAAAACTACTATGTGGACCTAAGTTTTTAACACAAACACGTTAGCTTGACTGTTCTGCTCAATTATGCTTGATTTCTGCTGAACTCGGGCTCTGCTTCTAGCTCAAAAAAATGGGTTCAATTCAGTAATATGCCCGTATCTTCTAAATTACTGTATCAATTTTTTCGGGCGTAGGCTTATTTTTCCTACGCTGTAACCCCCTTGCATTTGCTGTCAAAGTGCTGTCCTAAATCGGCGTGCTGAAAAAGTAATTGATTGGTAAATTTGAAAAAAAGTCACCAATTTTTTAGTGATATTGGTGTTCCCCAAAATTGGGTGCCACAAAAAACCATAGCAACCCTACATATATCGGTTCGTTGAATTTGTAGGTTAGTGGGGAGTATCCCTATATTTATTCTTTGCATGGTATTATGGAGTCGAAGGGGTCAATTTTGGCTCTGTATGCGCCAAACCTCGATTTTCGGCCAGTTTCCGCTATTTCGGCGGTGAAATAATGTTGAAATTTTTGGTGTCAAGATTAAAAATTATAGTGTTTTAGATTGCTCAGTTGATGGGAAGTATTACTATATACATATTTAACCATTTTTGCACAAGTTTTGATGGTTTATTTTAGCGAAACGTTAAACTTGGTAGTCAAAACAGATAATTTGACCAAATGAATGAGTGAAGTGGTGTTTTTTTGCATTTGAAAGAGTTTTAGGCGTGCTTTTTGTGTTTTCTGGACAGTATTTAAGTTCTTGAAGCTAATTGTACCAATAAATGGGGTTAACTCAACAATTTTTCTTTTTTCACGATTTCGTCAAATTTCTTTGGATGTTGTTTTATGTCAAAACACACAAAACATCATATCCTTCATGGTGAGGTGGGAAATTTTTTCCCACCTCACCATGAAGGTTTGCCGTGACCTAGAACGTTGAAGTGGACCAAAATTACACCCACAAATACGCCGAGAACGCTGTTTCACGTTGTTTTACGTCGGTTCCGGAGATCTTGGGCTTCGATTTTAGCCCAAAAAATGGGGTACAGAACAGTAATTCGTTAATATCTGCTAAAGTACTGGACCAAATTAAACGAGAGTGGTCGCATTTTGTTAGCACTGAACCCCTCTTGCTTGCAGTGTTTGGTTGGTTTCCCAAATCGGCCTAATCAAAAAGTTATTAATGTTCAAACTTGAAATAGGTCGAATTTTCGGGCTATTCTGGGTGACCCAAATTTCGGTACAACAAAACGCCCGATTTACCCAATAAATGTTAGTGTTTTAGAATCCTCAGTTAGTGGGGAGTCTTCCCATATATATTTTATATGGTGTTTTATGTAGTTCAGACGTTGAACTTTGGCTCCGAACATCGGTCACCTCGCTTTTTTGGGCATTTGGTACGGTACCTTATAATTGCTATAACTCCTTGAAGAATGTACCGATTGTGCTCATTTTTTAATATGATGCGTATCTCAAGCAGTGCTACAAACTGTGTTAAGGGAATTTATTTTTGTTCAGCCGTTTTAGAGAAATTGACCAGTAAACTTGCCCTCGGTTTTAGCACCAGAAGCGGTTGACATCAGCTTTTGACACCGTTGACACCTTGAAGCTTTGAACTGTACTGAAAAAAAATAGTGTTTTGAATAGCTCGTCTAGCGTAGATTCCGAATATGTATACTTTGTATAGCGTTTTCAGAGGTTTAGGTGTTCAATTTTAGCTCTGTAGGTGGTGTACCTCTATTACAGGGTCATTTGGTACGGTACCTTATTTTTGCTATAACTTCTTGAAAAATGCACCGATTGGGCTCATTTTTTGATATGATGCGTGTCTCAAGCAGTACTACAATTGGTACTAAGGGCGTTTGTTTTTGTTCAGCCGTTTTTAAGAAATTGGCCAGGAAAGTTGACCCCAGTTTAACCTCCTGTGTAGAGAAACACCACCTTGAGTACGATATTAAACCTTGTTGTGGGTTCAATCCACGGTGAAATTTAGTGCGTTAGTTAGAGTCCCCCGTTAGTGGGGAGTCTCTCCATGTATATTTTACAGTTGGTTTTAATGAGGCTGTTGGTTATAGTACAGAAACAGGACCCCAAATGGGTCATTTTGGCCATTTGGTACGGTACCTTTATGTTGCAATATCTCCTCGTTAAGTGAACCGATTTTTGATCTGTTTTTTGATTTGAACTCAGCTTGAGCAGTACTTGAATCCCTGTAAATGGCGTTTTGTTTCTTTCAGCCGTTTTTGAGAAATTGGCCTCGACACATACGGTCATTTTGTCCTTTTAGTGACTGGTACGTTTCACGTTTCTACATGTGAAATGGTGAAAATAATGACTTTGACTGCACGAATAGGCTTGTTCAACTCCATTTGTAATGGGGATTCTCCCCATATATATTTTGTATAGGGTTTTTTGAGATCTAGGGGGTCAATTTTCACTCTGCAAGTGACCCCCCCCCCCCCCCCCCCCAACCCCCGTGAATATATTCCCAAAATCATGTAATTTCCTTGGGAAAATGGGAAAATGTTGTTTTGGGGTACCAGTATAAGCACTGTAGTCCCCACATATTGTGGGAAAACTCTACTCCAATTTTCAGCCATATTGGTCGAGGGGTTGATCTTCTCTCCCCTTATTACTTATGTATACTATTATTCTAAGGTGAGGGCGTTTCGCCCCATGGGGTGCACCTCCCCCCCCCCTGTCCCGTTGAGACGCCGGTTAGTCGGCTCCCCCCCCTCTGGGCTTTGGTGCACCTCATGATGGGGACGTACGCGCGGTGCGGGCGAGTTTTGCGGGCGTCTTCGTTGCGTTTCGCTGCGTTTCGGTGTGTTTCTCTGTGTTTATGTTTCTTTTCATGTTAGACTAAATGCTCTCTTTCAGAGCATTTGTTTGCTTGTTTGGCGCAACAACAGCTGTCTTCAGCCCTCAAACGGTGAGTTCGCAAGTTGTGCTCTCTTTGCTTTTCAGCGCTCACAGTGATGGCCTGAGCTTTTTTTGTGCTTGCTCTGAGCCTCCTGTGATGAAGCGCTGCAATTGTTTGAGTCCTGTGAGCACTCATCGAGTGCCTTGTTCTTTTTGTAGCAGTGCTGCGGTGCAGCGCTCTTTCTTGGGCAACACAGTGACGGCTTGAGCAGTGCGTGTCTTTGTTTTTTCTTTTGCTCAAGACCGCCTGTGACCAAGCAAGGCAATTATTTAGGCAGTGTGTCAGCACTCACCGAGTGCTCTTCAGCCTCCTGTGGTGAGGCTAAGCAATTATTTGAGTCTAGTGTGCACCCACTGAGTGGGTTTTTTCCTGCGTTGTACAGAGCTAATTTTCGATCTAGGTGGTCTGAGATAGAAGTATTAAACACGTAGTCAGATTTCGCACTCTTAATACTATCTTTATATAGTTTAACAAAAAGTGTTATTCAATATAACGAAGGACTTATTCAAATCAATTGAGGGCCTAAGTAGGAGTGGGAAAGTCCAAATAGGTTCTAAAGCAGAAAGAATTATCGTTCTAGGTGGTCTGAGATAGAAGTACTTAACACGTTGTCAGATTTCGAGCTCAAAATACGATCTTTATACAGTTTAATAAAAAGTCCTTTTCAATATAGTGAAGGACTCGTTCAAATCAATTGAGCGCCTAAGGAGGAGTGAGAAAGTTCAAATGGGTTCTAAAGCAGAAAGAATTATCGCTCTAGGTGGTCTGAGATAGAAGTACTTAACACGTTGTCAGATTTCGCTCTCAAAATACTATCTTTATACAGTTTAACAAAAAGTCCTTTTCAATAGAGTGAAGGACTTGTTCAAATCATTTGAGCGCCAAAGTAGGAGTGGGAAAGTCCAAATAGGTTCTAAAGCAGAAGAAATTATTGTTCTAGGTGGTCTGAGATAGAAGTACTTAACACGTTGTCAGATTTCGCTCTCAAAATACTATCTTTGTACAGTTTAACAAAAAGTGTTTTTCAATATAGCGAAGGACTTATTCAAATCAATTGAGGGCCTAAGTAGGAGTGGGAAAGTCCAAATGGGTTCTAAAGCAGAAGGAAATATCGTTCTAGGTGGCCTGCGATAGAAGTACTTAACACGTTGTCAGATTTCGCGCTCAAAATACGATCTTTATACAGTTTAATAAAAAGTCCTTTTCAATATAGTGAAGGACTCGTTCAAATCAATTGAGCGCCTAAGGAGGAGTGAGAAAGTTCAAATGGGTTCTAAAGCAGAAGGGATTATCGTTCTAGGTGGCCTGAGATAGAAACACTTAACACGTTTTCAGATTTCGCGCTCAAAATACGATCTTTATACAGTTTAACAAAAAGTGTTTTTCAACATAGTAAAGGACTCGTTCAAATCAATTGAACGCCTAAGGAGGAGTGGGAAACTCCAAATGGGTTCTAAAGCAGAAGGAATTATCGTTCTAGGTGGTCTGAGATAGAAGTACTTAACACGTTGTCAGATTTCGCGCTCAAAATACTATCTTTATACAGTTTAACAAAAAGCGTTTTTCAACATAATGAAGGACTTATTCAAATCAATTGAGCGCCTAAGTAGGAGTGGGAAAGTCCAAATGGGTTCTAAAGCAGACGAAAATATCGTTCTAGGTGGTCTGAGATAGAAGTACTTAACACGTTGTCAGATTTCGCTCTCAAAATACTATCTTTGTACAGTTTAACAAAAAGTGTTTTTCAATATAGTGAAGGACTCGTTCAAATCAATTGAGCGCCTAAGGAGGAGTGGGAAAGTTCAAATGGGTTCTAAAGCAGAAAGAATTATCGCTCTAGGTGGTCTGAGATAGAAGTACTTAACACGTTGTCAGATTTCGCTCTCAAAATACTATCTTTATACAGTTTAACAAAAAGTCCTTTTCAATAGAGTGAAGGACTTGTTCAAATCATTTGAGCGCCAAAGTAGGAGTGGGAAAGTCCAAATAGGTTCTAAAGCAGAAGAAATTATTGTTCTAGGTGGTCTGAGATAGAAGTACTTAACACGTTGTCAGATTTCGCTCTCAAAATACTATCTTTGTACAGTTTAACAAAAAGTGTTTTTCAATATAGCGAAGGACTTATTCAAATCAATTGAGGGCCTAAGTAGGAGTGAGAAAGTCCAAATGGGTTCTAAAGCAGAAGGAAATATCGCTCTAGGTGGCCTGCGATAGAAGTACTTAACACGTTGTCAGATTTCGCGCTCAAAATACGATCTTTATACAGTTTAATAAAAAGTCCTTTTCAATATAGTGAAGGACTTGTTGAAATCAATTGGGCGCCTAAGGAGGAGTGGGAAAGTCCAAATGGGTTCTAAAGCAGAAGGGATTATCGTTCTAGGTGGCCTGAGATAGAAACACTTAACACGTTGTCAGATTTCGCGCTCAAAATACGATCTTTATACAGTTTAACAAAAAGTGTTTTTCAACATAGTAAAGGACTCGTTCAAATCAATTGAGCGCCTAAGGAGGAGTGGGAAAGTCCAAATGGGTTCTAAAGCAGAAGAAATTATCGTTCTAGGTGGTCTGAGATAGAAGTACTTAACACGTTGTCAGATTTCGCGCTCAAAATACTATCTTTATACAGTTTAACAAAAAGTGTTTTTCAACACAATGAAGGACTTATTCAAATCAATTGAGCGCCTAAGTAGGAGTGGGAAAGTCCAAATGGGTTCTAAAGCAGACAAAATTATTGTTCTAGGTGGTCTGAGATAGAAGTACTTAACACGTTGTCAGATTTCGCTCTCAAAATACTATCTTTGTACAGTTTAACAAAAAGTGTTTTTCAATATAGCGAAGGACTTATTCAAATCAATTGAGGGCCTAAGTAGGAGTGGGAAAGTCCAAATGGGTTCTAAAGCAGAAGGAAATATTGTTCTAGGTGGCCTGCGATAGAAGTACTTAACACGTTGTCAGATTTCGCGCTCAAAGTACGCTCTTTATACAGTTTAATAAAAAGTCCTTTTCAATATAGTGAAGGACTTGTTGAAATCAATTGGGCGCCTAAGGAAGAGTGGGAAAGTCCAAATGGGTTCTAAAGCAGAAGGGATTATCGTTCTAGGTGGCCTGAGATAGAAACACTTAACACGTTGTCAGATTTCGCGCTCAAAATACTATCTTTATACAGTTTAACAAAAAGTGTTTTTCAACACAATGAAGGACTTATTCAAATCAATTGGGCGCCTAAGGAGGAGTGGAAAAGTCCAAATTGGTTCTAAAGCAGAAGGAATTATCGTTCTCGGTGGCCTGAGATAGAAGTACTTAACACGTTGTCAGATTTCGCTCTCAAAATACTATCTTTATACAGTTTAATAAAAAGTCCTTTTCAATATAGTGAAGGACTTATTCAAATCAATTGGGCGCCTAAGGAGGAGTGGAAAAGTCCAAATTGGTTCTAAAGCAGAAGGAATTATCGTTCTCGGTGGCCTGAGATAGAAGTACTTAACACGTTGTCAGATTTCGCTCTCAAAATACAATCTTTATACAGTTTAATAAAAAGTCCTTTTCAATATAGTGAAGGACTTGTTCAAATCATTTGAGCGCCAAAGTAGGAGTGGGAAAGTCCAAATAGGTTCTAAAGCAGAAGAAATTATTGTTCTAGGTGGTCTGAGATAGAAGTACTTAACACGTTGTCAGATTTCGCTCTCAAAATACTATCTTTGTACAGTTTAACAAAAAGTGTTTTTCAATATAGCGAAGGACTTATTCAAATCAATTGAGGGCCTAAGTAGGAGTGGGAAAGTCCAAATGGGTTCTAAAGCAGAAGGAAATATCGTTCTAGGTGGCCTGCGATAGAAGTACTTAACACGTCAGATTTCGCACTCTTAATACTATCTTTATATAGTTTAACAAAAAGTGTTATTCAATATAACGAAGGACTTATTCAAATCAATTGAGGGCCTAAGTAGGAGTGGGAAAGTCCAAATAGGTTCTAAAGCAGAAAGAATTATCGTTCTAGGTGGTCTGAGATAGAAGTACTTAACACGTCAGATTTCGCACTCTTAATACTATCTTTATACAGTTTAACAAAAAGTGTTTTTCAATAGAGTGAAGGACTTGTTCAAATCATTTGAGCGCCAAAGTAGGAGTGGGAAAGTCCAAATAGGTTCTAAAGCAGAAGAAATTATTGTTCTAGGTGATCTGAGATAGAAGTACTTAACACGTTGTCAGATTTCGCGCTCAAAATACAATCTTTATACAGTTTAACAAAAAGTGTTTTTCAATATAGCGAAGGACTTATTCAAATCAATTGAGGGCCTAAGTAGGAGTGAGAAAGTCCAAATGGGTTCTAAAGCAGATAGAATTATCGTTCTAGGTGGTCTGAGATAGAAGTACTTAACACGTTGTCAGATTTCGAGCTCAAAATACGATCTTTATACAGTTTAATAAAAAGTCCTTTTCAATATAGTGAAGGACTCGTTCAAATCAATTGAGCGCCTAAGGAGGAGTGGGAAAGTTCAAATGGGTTCTAAAGCAGAAAGAATTATCGCTCTAGGTGGTCTGAGATAGAAGTACTTAACACGTTGTCAGATTTCGATCTCAAAATACTATCTTTATACAGTTTAACAAAAAGTCCTTTTCAATAGAGTGAAGGACTTGTTCAAATCATTTGAGCGCCAAAGTAGGAGTGGGAAAGTCCAAATAGGTTCTAAAGCAGAAGAAATTATTGTTCTAGGTGGTCTGAGATAGAAGTACTTAACACGTTGTCAGATTTCGCTCTCAAAATACTATCTTTGTACAGTTTAACAAAAAGTGTTTTTCAATATAGCGAAGGACTTATTCAAATCAATTGAGGGCCTAAGTAGGAGTGGGAAAGTCCAAATGGGTTCTAAAGCAGAAAGAAATATCGTTCTAGGTGGCCTGCGATAGAAGTACTTAACACGTTGTCAGATTTCGCGCTCAAAATACGATCTTTATACAGTTTAATAAAAAGTCCTTTTCAATATAGTGAAGGACTTGTTGAAATCAATTGGGCGCCTAAGGAGGAGTGGGAAAGTCCAAATGGGTTCTAAAGCAGAAGGGATTATCGTTCTAGGTGGCCTGAGATAGAAACACTTAACACGTTGTCAGATTTCGCGCTCAAAATACGATCTTTATACAGTTTAACAAAATGTGTTTTTCAACATAGTAAAGGACTCGTTCAAATCAATTGAGCGCCTAAGGGGGAGTGGGAAAGTCCAAATGGGTTCTAAAGCAGAAGGAATTATCGTTCTAGGTGGTCTGAGATAGAAGTACTTAACACGTTGTCAGATTTCGCGCTCAAAATACTATCTTTATACAGTTTAACAAAAAGTGTTTTTCAACACAATGAAGGACTTATTCAAATCAATTGAGCGCCTAAGTAGGAGTGGGAAAGTCCAAATGGGTTCTAAAGCAGACGAAATTATCGTTCTAGGTGGTCTGAGATAGAAGTACTAAACACGTTGTCAGATTTCGCTCTCAAAATACTATCTTTATACAGTTTAACAAAAAGTCCTTTTCAATAGAGTGAAGGACTTGTTCAAATCATTTGAGCGCCAAAGTAGGAGAGGGAAAGTCCAAATAGGTTCTAAAGCAGAAGAAATTATTGTTCTAGGTGGTCTGAGATAGAAGTACTTAACACGTTGTCAGATTTCGCTCTCAAAATACTATCTTTGTACAGTTCAACAAAAAGTGTTTTTCAATATAGCGAAGGACTTATTCAAATCAATTGAGGGCCTAAGTAGGAGTGGGAAAGTCCAAATGGGTTCTAAAGCAGAAGGAAATATCGTTCTAGTTGGCCTGCGATAGAAGTACTTAACACGTTGTCAGATTTCGCGCTCAAAATACGATCTTTATACAGTTTAATAAAAAGTCCTTTTCAATATAGTGAAGGACTTGTTGAAATCAATTGGGCGCCTGAGGAGGAGTGGGAAAGTCCAAATGGGTTCTAAAGCAGAAGGGATTATCGTTCTAGGTGGCCTGAGATAGAAACACTTAACACGTTGTCAGATTTCGCGCTCAAAATACGATCTTTATACAGTTTAACAAAAAGTGTTTTTCAACATAGTAAAGGACTCGTTCAAATCAATTGAGCGCCTAAGGAGGAGTGGGAAAGTCCAAATGGGTTCTAAAGCAGAAGGAATTATCGTTCTAGGTGGTCTGAGATAGAAGTACTTAACACGTTGTCAGATTTCGCGCTCAAAATACTATCTTTATACAGTTTAACAAAAAGTGTTTTTCAACACAATGAAGGACTTATTCAAATCAATTGAGCGCCTAAGTAGGAGTGGGAAAGTTCAAATGGGTTCTAAAGCAGACGAAATTATCGTTCTAGGTGGTCTGAGATAGAAGTACTTAACACGTTGTCAGATTCCGCGCTCAAAATACGATCTTTAAACAGTTTAACAAAAAGTGTTTTTCAATATAGTGAAGGACTTGTTCAAATCAATTGGGCGCCTAAGGAGGAGTGGGAAAGTCCAAATGGGTTCTAAAGCAGAAATAATTATCGTTCTAGGTGGCCTGAGATAGAAGTACTTAACACGTTGTCAGATTTCGCTCTCAAAATACTATCTTTATACAGTTTAATAAAAAGTCCTTTTCAATATAGTGAAGGACTTGTTGAAATCAATTGGGCGCCTAAGGAGGAGTGGGAAAGTCCAAATGGATTCTAAAGCAGAAGGAGATATCGTTCTAGGTGGCCTGAGATAGAAGTACTTAACACGTTGTCAGATTTCGCGCTCAAAATACGATCTTTATACAGTTTAATAAAAAGTCCTTTTCAAAATATTGAAGGACTTGTTCAAATCATTTGAGCGCCAAAGTAGGAGTGGGAAAGTCCAAATAGGTTCTAAAGCAGAAGAAATTATTGTTCTAGGTGGTCTGAGATAGAAGTACTTAACATGTTGTCAGATTTCGCTCTCAAAATACTATCTTTGTACAGTTTAACAAAAAGTGTTTTTCAATATAGCGAAGGACTTATTCAAATCAATTGAGGGCCTAAGTAGGAGTGGGAAAGTCCAAATGGGCTCTAAAGCAGGAGGAAATATCGTTCTAGGTGGCCTGCGATAGAAGTACTTAACACGTTGTCAGATTTCGCACTCTTAATACTATCTTTATATAGTTTAACAAAAAGTGTTATTCAATATAACGAAGGACTTATTCAAATCAATTGAGGGCCTAAGTAGGAGTGGGAAGGTCCAAATAGATTCTAAAGCAGAAAGAATTATCGTTCTAGGTGGTCTGAGATAGAAGTACTTAACACGTTGTCAGATTTCGAGCTCAAAATACGATCTTTATACAGTTTAATAAAAAGTCCTTTTCAATATAGTGAAGAACTCGTTCAAATCAATTGAGCGCCTAAGGAGGAGTGGGAAAGTTCAAATGGGTTCTAAAGCAGAAAGAATTATCGTTCTAGGTGGTCTGAGATAGAAGTACTTAACACGTTGTCAGATTTCACTTTCAAAATACTATCTTTATACAGTTTAACAAAAAGTCCTTTTCAATAGAGTGAAGGACTTGTTCAAATCATTTGAGCGCCAAAGTAGGAGTGGGAAAGTCCAAATAGGTTCTAAAGCAGAAGAAATTATTGTTCTAGGTGGCCTGAGATAGAAGTACTTAACACGTTGTCAGATTTCGCTCTCAAAATACTATCTTTGTACAGTTTAACAAAAAGTGTTTTTCAATAGAGTGAAGGACTTGTTCAAATCATTTGAGCGCCAAAGTAGGAGTGGGAAAGTCCAAATAGGTTCTAAAGCAGAAGAAATTATTGTTCTAGGTGGTCTGAGATAGAAGTACTTAACACGTTGTCAGATTTCGCGCTCAAAATACAATCTTTATACAGTTTAACAAAGTGTTTTTCAAGGCAGTGAAGGACTTGTTCAAATCAATTGAGCGCCTAAGGAGGAGTGGGAAAGTCCAAATGGGTTCTAAAGCAGAAGGAATTATAGTTGTAGGTTGTCTGTGATAGAAGTACTTAACACGTTGTCAGATTTCGCGCTCAAAATACGATCTTTATAAAGTTTAAGAAAAAGTGTTTTTCAATAGAGTGAAGGACTTGTTCAAATCAATTGGGCGCCTAAGGAGGAGTGGGAAAGTCCAAATGGGTTCTAAAGCAGAAGGAATTATCGTTCTAGGTGGCCTGAGATAGAAGTACTTAACACGTTGTCAGATTTCGCGCTCAAAATACAATCTTTATACAGTTTAACAAAAAGTGTTTTTCAAGGTAGTGAAGGACTTGTTCAAATCAATTGAGCGCCTAAGAAGGAGTGGGAAAGTCCAAATTGGTTTTAAAGCAGAACGAATTATCGTTGTAGGCGGTCTGTGATAGAAGTACTTAACACGTTGTCAGATTTCGCGCTCAAAATACGATCTTTATAGTTTAACAAAGTGTTTTTCAACATAGTGAAGGACTCGTTCAAATCAATTCAGCGCCTAAGGAGGAGTGGGAAAGTCCAAATGGGTTCTAAAGCAGAAGGAATTATCGTTCTAGGTGGCCTGAGATAGAAGTACTTATTACGTTGTCAGATTTCGCGCTCAAAATACGATCTCTATACAGTTTAACAAAGTGTTTTTCAATGTGGTGAAGGACTTGTTCAAATCAATTGGGCGCCTAAGGAGGAGTGGGAAAGTCCAAATGGGTTCTAAAGCGGAAGGAATTATCGTTCTAGGTGGCCTGAGATAGAAGTACTAAACACGTTGTCAGATTTCGCTCTCAAAATACTATCTTTATACAGTTTAACAAAAAGTCCTTTTCAATAGAGTGAAGGACTTGTTCAAATCATTTGAGCGCCAAAGTAGGAGTGGGAAAGTCCAAATAGGTTCTAAAGCAGAAGAAAGTATTGTTCTATGTGGTCTGAGATAGAAGTACTTAACACGTTGTCAGATTTCGCGCTCAAAATACAATCTTTATACAGTTTAACAAAAAGTGTTTTTCAAGGTAGTGAAGGACTTGTTCAAATCAATTGAGCGCCTAAGAAGGAGTGGGAAAGTCCAAATGGGTTCTAAAGCAGAACGAATTATCGTTCTAGGTGGCCTGAGATAGAAGTACTTAACACGTTGTCAGATTTCGCGCTCAAAATACAATCTTTATACAGTTTAACAAAAAGTGTTTTTCAAGGTAGTGAAGGACTTGTTCAAATCAATTGAGCGCCTAAGAAGGAGTGGGAAAGTCCAAAAGGGTTCTAAAGCAGAAGAATATAGCGTTCTAGGTGGCCTGAGATAGAAGTACTTAACACGCTGTCAGATTTCGCTCTCAAAATACTATCTTTATACAGTTTAACAAAAAGTCCTTTTCAATAGAGTGAAGGACTTGTTCAAATCATTTGAGCGCCAAAGTAGGAGTGGGAAAGTCCAAATAGGTTCTAAAGCAGAAGAAATTATTGTTCTAGGTGGTCTGAGATAGAAGTACTTAACACGTTGTCAGATTTCGCGCTCAAAATACGATCTTTAAAGTTTAAGAAAAAGTGTTTTTCAATATAGTGAAGGACTTGTTCAAATCAATTGGGCGCCTAAGGAGGAGTGGGAAAGTCCAAATGGGTTCTAAAGCAGAAGGAATTATCGTTCTAGGTGGCCTGAGATAGAAATACTTAACACGTTGTCAGATTTCGCGCTCAAAATACAATCTTTATACAGTTTAACAAAGTGAAGTGTTTTTCAAGGTAGTGAAGGACTTGTTCAAATCAATTGAGCGCCTAAGAAGGAGTGGGAAAGTCCAAATGGGTTCTAAAGCAAAACGAATTATCGTTGTAGGCGGTCTGTGATAGAAGTACTTAACACGTTGTCAGATTTCGCGCTCAAAATACGATCTTTATACAGTTTAACAAAAAAGTGTTTTTCAACATAGTGAAGGACTCGTTCAAATCAATTCAGCGCCTAAGGAGGAGTGGGAAAGTCCAAATGGGTTCTAAAGCAGAAGGAATTATCGTTCTAGGTGGCCTGAGATAGAAGTACTTAACACGTTGTCAGATTTCGCGCTCAAAATACGATCTTTATACAGTTTAACAAAAAGTGTTTTTCAATATAGTGAAGGACTTGTTCAAATCAATTGGGCGCCTAAGGAGGAGTGGGAAAGTCCAAATGGGTTCTAAAGTGGAAGGAATTATCGTTCTAGGTGGCCTGAGATAGAAGTACTTAACACGTTGTCAGATTGCGCTCTCAAAATACTATCTTTATACAGTTTAACAAAAAGTCCTTTTCAATAGAGTGAAGGACTTGTTCAAATCATTTGAGCGCCAAAGTAGGAGTGGGAAAGTCCAAGTAGGTTCTAAAGCAGAAGAAATTATTGTTCTAGGTGGTCTGAGATAGAAGTACTTAACACGTTGTCAGATTTCGCTCTCAAAATACTATCTTTGTACAGTTTAACAAAAAGTGTTTTTCAATATAGCGAAGGACTTATTCAAATCAATTGAGGGCCTAAGTAGGAGTGGGAAAGTCCAAATGTGTTCTAAAGCAGAAGGAAATATCGTTCTAGGTGGCCTGAGATAGAAGTACTTAACACGTTGTCAGATTTCGCGCTCAAAATACGATCTTTATACAGTTTAACAAAAAGTGTTTTTCAATATAGTGAAGGACTTGTTCAAATCAATTGGGCGCCTAAGGAGGAGTGGGAAAGTCCAAATGGGTTCTAAAGCGGAAGGAATTATCGTTCTAGGTGGCCTGAGATAGAAGTACTTAACACGTTGTCAGATTTCGCTCTCAAAATACTATCTTTATACAGTTTAACAAAAAGTCCTTTTCAATAGAGTGAAGGACTTGTTCAAATCATTTGAGCGCCAAAGTAGGAGTGGGAAAGTCCAAGTAGGTTCTAAAGCAGAAGAAATTATTGTTCTAGGTGGTCTGAGATAGAAGTACTTAACACGTTGTCAGATTTCGCTCTCAAAATACTATCTTTGTACAGTTTAACAAAAAGTGTTTTTCAATATAGCGAAGGACTTATTCAAATCAATTGAGGGCCTAAGTAGGAGTGGGAAAGTCCAAATGTGTTCTAAAGCAGAAGGAAATATCGTTCTAGGTGGCCTGCGATAGAAGTACTTAACACGTTGTCAGAGTTCGCGCTCAAAATACGATCTTTATACAGTTTAATAAGAAGTCCTTTTCAATATAGTGAAGGACTTGTTGAAATCAATTGGGCGCCTAAGGAGGAATGGGAACGTCCAAATGGGTTCTAAAGCAGAAGAAATTATCGTTCTAGGTGGCCTGAGATAGAAACACTTAACACGTTGTCAGATTTCGCGCTCAAAATACGATCTTTATACAGTTTAACAAAAAGTGTTTTTCAACATAGTGAAGGACTCGTTCAAATCAATTGAGCGCCTAAGGAGGAGTGGGAAAGTCCAAATGGGTTCTAAAGCAGAAGGAATTAGCGTTCTAGGTGGTCTGAGATAGAAGTACTTAACACGTTGTCAGATTTCGCACTCAAAATACTATCTTTATACAGTTTAACAAAAAGTGTTTTTCAACCCAATGAAGGACTTATTCAAATAAATTGAGCGCCTAAGTAGGAGTGGGAAAGTCCAAATGGGTTCTAAAGCAGACGGAATTATCGTTCTAGGTGGCCTGAGATAGAAGTACTTAACACGTTGTCAGATTTCGCGCTCAAAATACTATCTTTATACAGTTTAACAAAAAGTGTTTTTCAATATAGTGAAGGACTTGTTGAAATCAATTGGGCGCCAAAGGAGGAGTGGGAAAGTCCAAATGGGTTCTAAAGCAGAAGGAGATATCGTTCTAGGTGGTCTGAGATAGAAGTACTTAACACGTTGTCAGATTTCGCACTCAAAATACTATCTTTATACAGTTTAACAAAAAGTGTTTTTCAACCCAATGAAGGACTTATTCAAATCAATTGAGCGCCTAAGTAGGAGTGGGAAAGTCCAAATGGGTTCTAAAGCAGACGGAATTATCGTTCTAGGTGGCCTGAGATAGAAGTACTTAACACGTTGTCAGATTTCGCGCTCAAAATACGATCTTTATACAGTTTAACAAAAAGTGTTTTTCAATATAGTGAAGGACTTGTTGAAATCAATTGGGCGCCTAAGGAGGAGTGGGAAAGTCCAAATTGGTTCTAAAGCAGAAGGAATTATCGTTCTAGGTGGCCTGAGATAGAAGTACTTAACACGTTGTCAGATTTCACGCTCAAAATACCATCTTTATACAGTTTAACAAAGTGTCTTTCAATATAGTGGAGGACTTGTTTAAATCAATTGGGCGCGTAAGGAGGAGTGGGAAAGTCCAAATGGGTTCTAAAGCAGAAGGAATTATCGTTGTAGGTTGTCTGTGATAGAAGTACTTAACACGTTGTCAGATTTCGCGCTCAAAATACGATCTTTATACAGTTTAAGAAAAAGTGTTTTTCAATATAGTGAAGGACTTGTTCAAATCAGTTGGGCGCCTAAGGAGGAGTGGGAAAGTCCAAATAGGTTCTAAAATAGAAGGAATTATCGTGATAGAAGTACTTAACACATTGTCAAATTTCGAGCTCAAAAAATACTCAGTTTCATGAAAAGCGATTTTCAGTCTAGCGAAGGACTTTTTCAATACATATTCTCACATTCTACTTAAATATAAATCTGATTCGTCAGTTTTTGTTTAGAGAAATGGCGGTCTCGAAAATAGAAAAATTCAAAGGTTTCACCGAGAGCCAAAAAGCTTCGGCTGTCGAAATGGTGAAAGAAAGCTCTATGCGTGAGGCATCACGACGCTGTAATGTTCCGTACACAAGTCTAAGAAGATGGTGCCTCTTTGGCACTGAGAAAGGCGGGCGACGAAAAATATTTAACGATGAACAGGAAGAGGAGATCGTTAGACTTACATGCCATTTTGTGAAGTCTAAAAAATTTTTCCTCAATTTTGTGTACGAAAGAAGTTTAGCGTGGAATCTGAAAGTGCCGTCATCTTGGCGCAAAAACAAATTACCTGGACGCGGGTGGTTGAGAAGTTTTCTCGAGAGATACTACGTTGTGGGACTCTTCGTGAGAAATGGAACAAAGTTTCTTTCCGAGACGGCGGAGTGCGGCAACTGTTATGATCTTGTTTTCCGAGAAAGTGTTACTCGAATTTGCCAGCATTGTCTTCAAGCAATATGCTTTAACTGCGAGCAAGATCATGGTTGCGTTATCCAAGCAGATCATATTGACTCGTGAATTGAAAACTGTTGTCTTGATATGATTTGATACGGACATTTGCTGCTTGATTGATCGTTTGTTTGTGGTGTTTGTGCTAAGTGGTAGGTTTCTCGACCTTCACTTAAACACAAAAGCCATTGGAAATCTCAATATTTTCTTTGAAGGTGCCTGATTTGCTTGATGTATCTTTCCATTGAGATTTTGCTTCTGGATGTTTCTGGTTCGTTTACGAAATCAAAGACTAGATAGCCTGCGTTTTTCATGTGGTAGTTGTGCTTGTTGTTAGGTTTTTCCACCTACAATTGAACATAGGTCACAGTTGGCACCTAATTATCTGATTTTATAGATTCTGATTTGTTTGATATTTGATTTTGTTTGAGATTTTGCCGCTGGATTGTTATACTTCTTCCTTTGAGGAAAGATTTTTAAGGATTAGATTTCTGATTTATTGTGGAATTGGGCTCACTGTTAGGTTTTTCGACCTTCAGTTGAGCATAAGTGCACTTGGGCGACCTTTCATCTGCTTTAAAGTTTCCTGAATTGCTCGTTTTGAATTTATATGGATATTTGCTTATTGATTGCTTGTTGGTTCGTTTGTGGAAAGCATTCAAAAATTTTTATTTTTTGTTGTTTGCGTAACTGGTAGGTTTCTCGACCTTCAGTTGATCACGAGAGCAATTGGCATTTCATTACCTTTTCTCCAGGTTACTGATTTGCTTGATGTATGTTTTCATTGAGATTTTGCTTCTGGATTTTTCTGGTCCGTTCACTAAAGGAAAAATTTATTCAAAGGTTTTCATTGGTTTTTTGTAGATTGAAAATGCCTCTAATTAGCTATCTTCAACAAATGGATTTGGATGCTCCTCAGCAGGCTCTTTTGAGAGAAGTAATTGTTCGATCGTGTCTGACTCCTGCTTCTTTTAAATTAATGACGGACGATCAGTTGATGGCTGTTGGTTTCCCTCTGCCGGCAATATTAGAATTGAAAGACCTTATAAGTCAGAGTTCTTCACCATTAGTGAGTGTCGATAGGAACACCACGCCTGTTTCACAATCAGGTTTAGCGCAATCTGCTACACCCACTACTCCTTTGGTTGCCCCAGAATTAGAAGATCTCACGGCCGTGACGCTCCGAGAACTTGCTAGCCATATCAGTGTCAAGTCTAACAATGGTCTCAAGCAATTGACCCGTGTGATAGTTGATGAAATGACAAAGGTATAAGACATTTATGTCTTTGATAGCTTCAGTGTTTAACGATTTACCTTTCTTTATTTAGAGATCACCCGGATACAATACCCTTGATAAACTAAAACCCAGCACGGAAACAAAAATTAAGTATGCGAAAATAGCCATTGAGGCGTTCCCTGAGCTGACCTCTGTCGACGAAAACTGCCCTTATGTTAGTTCTCTAGATTTTCTTGCGCGTTTCTCTAAGTGATTTTTTTTGTTGAATTTAGGCTGTTTTATTCAAACCATATTTTGTGGAAACTCTTGCCGGTGGAAAAATGCGAAAGCATACTCCCACTGGAACTATAGAGGAAAATTTGAAGAGCCGGCGAACGGAGGCAAAGTTGAGGGACAGTCGCCATGGAGAAGGTCTACTTCTAACTCATTTGAATTATTCAATTATACGTGGATATATTTTTCAGTATTTTTTTTCTGGTAGGATCCCAGGTCGCCGCAAAGCGAACCCGAAGGGAAAAAGTTGTTGACAATGAGGAGCCGGCTGATCTAACGCCGCTCATGAGGTTGTTTACTGAGCCTGATATGAGCAGCTCTGATTTGAGACAAAAAACGCTGCTAGAAAGGCAGAAGTTGTTGTCGGAGAAGGCAGCCGTTGACTACTCCAACTACCTTTACTGTATAGAATTAGATATTCGAATCTTTGACAAGGTTATTTCCGTTGTTCAGTTTTATTGGTAGATTTTCTTTGAAAAAGTTAATACTGCTTTAGAAAATATTGGACGTTTGATTTCAGTTGAACGAAGAATTCAAACTCTGGGTTCCATCGGCCTCTGGAGAGAGCTTTGCGAAGTTGTTTCTTCCTTTTGTAATTAATTTGTCTAAGTATATCCGTGATCCCCCTAAAGAGGCTCGTGATAGGATTGCTGACTTGAGAGCAAAGCAAGGTAAATTTATGGTTTTTTTCCGACGTTTTTCAAATTTTGTATGTCATTTCATTTAGTACCTGAAAGCGAGCTTGCGTTGCGTGCTTTACCCTTGCTATCGCCTGTGAAGCTTCCAGTTGGAGTGAAAAGTCGCCCAACTATAGTGGAGGCAATCAGGATGGCACAAGAGAACTTCATTGTTGATATACCTGTAATTTTAAGCTTTTTACTATTCTCGATTCTTTTCGATTGTTATTTCAATGTCTTTCAATGTCGAATTTAGGACGTAACTAACATCGAATCGCTTCTTCACAAGCATCAAACCGGAACGATTTTGAAATCTTCGTCCCAGGTTTATCTGCTTTCTCTTCTTTTTTTTTCAAAACTTTTTTATGTATCAAAACTTTTTACACAATTGTTTTAGTGCTTTGTCGTCTCGCCGATTGGACTCATTGAAGCGAGAGACCTCTTTAATGCGATTGATATTGCAATGCGTGTCTTCTACGTGTTAAACATGAGGTATCCGGAGGCTACGTTTGTTATTTGGTCGTTTCTACAAATAATGGTATTCAAGATCTCGTGCAGCAAGGTGCCCTGCCAAGTAGACATGCTTGCTCGAAAGTTGGCTGAAGATGTAGAAAATCAAAGCAGTTGAATCTTGATCTCCCCGAACTCAATAAAGTGATAGTAATAAGTCTATCGGAAGTTTTCTCATGATTTTTGTTTTAAACTGGTATCAATTTTACTTTAATTATTCAGTAATATTGGAGCTTTCGTGTTGAGAATTTCTTCGTCCTCTCAATAGTTTGTGGAATTAGATCTTTCAAACTTTAGTCAAAGTTTCTCCATAATACGATGCGCAGTTTTATTTAACGTTTGTTGCAGAAATCACATTTTGTTTATGTTTGGTTGGAGTAATATGTAATGTTTTGCCTTTTGAAACAATTGAGCTGCAGTCAATATACTTCATCGTTATTGTTTTCTTCATTTGCTGAGACAGTCGACTATAGCAATTTTTGGTTTTGTTCGTCAAGGTTTATGTTGTATTGTTAGGATTTGTGCTCCTCTCAGGACTGTTTTTAGATGCTATTGCATGCTATCGAACAGTGATTCACTTTCTCAGATGGAGTTCTCTGAAATCGAGAAAAATCTGCAGGAGTTTTTTGAGGTTGCTAGTGCTGACTGGATCCTCTTAGACGAATTGGTTGATAAAGGGAAGCAAAGAAGTCACCGGGCTGTTAGGTCCGATCAGAGAATTGCTATCAGTAAACAGTCCACGATATTCAGGTATATGAGATATCTTTACTTAGCTTCATTTGAAAATGTTTCGTATGAAAAGGAATCTATGTACTTGGATGACCAGAATAGAGGTTATGCTGGAATTAAAGTTGTAGCTAACGTAAATATTGCACCGAATAAAGTAATAACTGGTCTGTCCGGTGTAGTTTCGTATTGCCCGGAGAGTATTGACAGCATGCCCGAGTGTAATTTTTCCATTTTTTTTCGAGATTCGTCAACATTCTCGCTTCAGGGACCGTTGTCCTTCGTGAACCATTCTTGTCGTCCGAACTGCAAGTATGAGACATCAAAAGGTAAAGACGGAATAGTTTTTATCAGAACTTTAACCAACATCAATAAGGGCGACGAAGTAACGGTGTCATATGGTAAAAGCTATTTTGGCAGAAACAAAGAGTTTTGTATGTGTCCGTTCACTGAAGAACATCAATCAAAAGATATAGGTAAAATATTCACTGAGCCAACGCGTAGCACACGGTCTGGTAAAATTTTTTCGAGTGTCAGTGAAGTTGATTCCTGCGATGGAATTATAAGAGGCTGCGATACATTTCATAGTGTCCACGTTTCTAGCTCAAACTGTATTAATGAATGTAGTTCTCAGTTAATTGATGAGCCTGATAGTTCCCAAACAACTTCTGATGCAGTTTCGCCATATGTGGTCACAGAGGTTGATTGGTCCGGTGAACATCTAG